>NW_027556180.1:124490799-125014840 GCF_003287225.1 Phascolarctos cinereus | reverse complement strand
AGAGGGAGGGGAGAGGGAGAGGGAGAGGGAGAGGGGAGGGAGAGGGAGAGGGAGAGGAGAGGGAGAGGGGGGAGAGGGAGAGAGGGAGAGAGAGAGAGAGAGAGGGGGGGGGAGGGGAGGGGAAGAAGGGGAGGGGGAGGGGGAGGGGGAGAGGGGGAGAGGGGGAGAGGGGGAGAGAGGGAGAGGGGGAGAGGGAGAGGGAGAAAAGAAAAAAGTTCAATTCTACAAATTAAGCTTTTCAGCTATAGTCTAATGAGGATTTTTTGTGCCCACGATACTAAAGTTATTTAAACACACACACCCCTCTCTAGCTTCATTATCTTCTTTAAGACAAGTTGATTACACTACTTTCAGGTAGGAAACATAAATTAAGGGAAAACCACTCCCCCAATGAAAAATGAACGTGGTTTGCATTAATAATTTTCAATAGTTTTTCTTTAAGGAGAATTATTCTATCTATTCATCACATATAAGACAAGAGATGTAATAAATTAGGATTGTAGTTATATGAGTAAAAAGAAGGGGATATACCTGAGAGATGTCACAGAGGTAGAAACAACAAATTTTGGCAACCAATGTGGTAAAAGTGAGAAATCAAGGACAGATGGCAACATTGCAAAGCTGGGTGACTGGAAGGCTAGTGGTATCTTTGACAGAAATAAAGAAGTTTGGAAGAGTAGTGTACATGACATGTTGAGTTTGAGATGCCTATGGGTCATTCAGCTTGAAATGTCAAGTAGATGGCTTGTGACATGGACTGATATGGTTCGGTATTTCAGAAACACTGTATAAGTTCTACTTTAATTCCAGCCTACTCCTATTCTAGGTTGTAATCATAACTTACACACATACATATGTCAAGTAACAGTAACATTTCAATAATCCAGGATGACTGGGCATTCTGGATAAGTAAGATTCCCTAGGAGTTGAAGTTTACCCAATGTGTTCATAAATGTTTTTGAAGGATCCCTTATTAAATTCTATCACAGGGCAGTAAAGATGGTGAAGGGGATGTTTCAAGCTAAACTCAGCTTCCTCTAAAATTATCTCGAGAAGAGTAAGAAAATGCACCAAAGAGCAAAATAAAAAGATGAAAAAATTAACACACCCAGAAATTTTACTGCCAAACTCGAGAGCTTCCAAGTCAAAGAAAAAAATGATTCAAGGAATCAGAAAGAATCAATGTAACATAATACTCCATTCTGAATCATACAAGATTTACACATTAAATTCTTGGAAAGAATTTAATAATAATATGTTCTTCAATAGCTTTTTAGTTGTACCTGACTCTTCATGACCTCATTTGGGATTTTCTTGGCAAAGATATTTGAATGGTTTGACATTTCCTCTTCCAGCTCATTTTACAGATGAGGAAACTGAGGCAAACAGTTAAGTAACTTGTCTAGGATAACACAGCTATGGACTGTCTAAGGCCAGATTTGAACTCAGGTCTTCCTGACTCCAGACCCAGTACTGTATTCACTGTGCTGCCTTGCTGCCCAGGTGTGTGTGCGCATGTATGTGTGTGTATGCGTGTGTGTGTGTATGCATGTATATGTGTATATATACATATATGTGTCTATGTATGTATGTGTATGATGTTATGAGGTATTTACTTTATGTAATGTATTTTCTTCTTAAACATATACATTACAGGAAACCGAACACACTGCTTTGGTTTATTGGCATTTTATAGTTCATGTCAAATCAAATTGAAATCTCAGATAATTAAGATATTTCACTTTTTTATTTCTTTTCTCCTAACTATATAAAAGAAATTTATCAATTTGTTTTATACTCCATTTTCTTTTTTCAGCAATAAAATGTCAATAGTGCCTTGGAAATAGGAACTCTATTTCCCAGTGATAAGTAACAATTCAAGAGTCACCATGGCACTGTGGATACAAGGCTAGCTTTGAATTCAAGAACACTTAGCTTCATGTCCTACTCTTTTTGTTGTTGTTTTGTTTTTGCTAGGCAATAGGGTTAAGTGACTTGCCCAGGGTCACACAGCTAGTAAGTGTTATGTGTCTGAGGCCAGATTTGAACTCAGGTCCTCCTGAATCCAGGGCCGGTGCTCTATCCACTGCGCCACCTCGCTGCCCCTTCATGTCCTGCTCTTAACACATGCTATGTTTACTACCATTGGCAAATCTTTTCACCTTTTAGTACCATAAACAACTCTCCGAGAATGTGTTACAAATGAGCTGCCAATATCCATATGACTACCCATCCTAAACTTTTGTTATTCTTCAGTACAGCACTCACTGATCATCTCCAAGGATCTGCAGCCTCTACTTAAATCCTTTAGTGACAGAAAATTCATTACCTACTGAGTCAGACAATATTGAGGAAGCTCTAATTGTTAGTGAAATAATTTACTTTGAACACTCTGAACAACAGAATTTCAAAATGGCAGAACTCCTTTTAATAATCAGTTAGGAGGGTCGATACTTTCTGAAATTACTTCAAATATGCAAATTCAGGACCTTTACTACAATACAGCAAAAATGCCATTAATTCAGAACTTACTAATTTGAAATTGCTAATAATCCAACCAAAGATAAGCGGATGCTTGCTTCTACATTATTCCATATTATTGCTAAGCAGTAATATAAAAAAAGATTGTAAATTATTTAACCTATATATTTAAGTAAACTAATTTAAAACACTATAGAAGCCCCCATTTACATATGATTACCAATTATTTTAATCTTCATAAAAGTAAACCCCAAGGATCTTTACTTGAAAATAATTTCCCAGCCTAATTATGTTACTATATATATTTGAAAAATTAATAAAATTCTATTCTGGATATATTCTGTAATTCAAACTTCCAACTAATTCAGATTGGCCCTCATCCCATTCAAAACTACTGAGGTTTTATGTTTAAGAATAAAAAAACTAGTTGGTAAAGCTTAAAGAATTTTCCTATAAATCCAACAAGAAGTATATTTCAGTAGTTAATCCTATTCAAAAAATGTTATGAAATTTAACAGAATTTAACATGATAAATTATTATTTTAATTAGCACTTTAGAATAATACAATTTTGTAAAGTATTGCATAAATTATTGGCCTAAGGAATAATAAAAGTTTAGGATGGGAAATCAGGCAGTAGGCCAAATGGTTTGGTAAAATATATATATTTTTATATTAGCCTCAAAAGTCCAAGAGCACACCAAGCAGGTCTTTTTTATTTGTTCTAGTTCAGTATAGTCTTCCAGGGATTCTAGTCTACTTCTATATTCCAAAGGATTTGATTGATTCCAACGTAGGGTGAACCTATGGAATGGTCTGACTCATCCAAGGTCATGAATTAATAGTAAGCATTACAGGAAAGATTTGAAGCCAGGTCTTCTGACTCCAGAGCCAATGTTCTTGTCACTTAACCATACTATCTTGCCCAATGACAGATATCGAATAGAAGAGAAATAAAAAATGAAAGAGTACATTTTCCCTATGATACAGAGGAAACTAGCATCTATTAACATTGAAAAACATTTTTAAAATATTTTAAATTGTAAACCAAATTGTAAATCAAAGAATTATAGACTTCTCCCAATTTTCTATGATATATTTATATGTGCTGAGTAGTCACAAAATGTACATACCGTACAGACAGAATATAGCTCATAAGTAAATGCATTTTAAGGGCAAAAAGCCAAGGTAAATACGTGAAAAGTATAGAAATCATGAATAATTATAGAAATTCTGTGTCTAATTCAGTTCTAATATGCATTTGTTAAGTGCCTGCTACTGCAAAGTATGTACTATGCTAAGTCCTGGAGTAACAAAGACAAAAACAAAACAGACAAGAAGTTTACCTACTAGTGAAAGGAGGTAGGAATTCAAATAGTATAAAACAAAGTAGGACACAAAGGAGGTGTACACATAAAAAGTATTCTATGAAAAATCAATTAGAGAGAAAGCTGGGAAGAAAAGGGACTGCTGAATGGATGAAATATCACTTAATCTGCAACTTTCAAAAGGAAGATAGGGATTCTGAAAATTGAAGACAAGGAAGGAGTATTTTCTAGGTATGAGACATAGCATGGGTAAAATCAGATGTGACAATGTTAAGTTTAGGGAATGCTAAGTTTAGATAAGAGCTCAATTCAGGTTTGGATGGTATATAATAAAATAAAAAGTAATAAGAAAGAAAATTTAAATGGTTGTTTGGAGTCAAGAGTATGTAAGAGTTTAAACAGTAGGTTAAGGAGTTTGTATTTTATCCAAGAGGCAATAGCAAAAGCTACAGAAGCTTTTTGAACAGAGTTTCATGGTGAGATCTGTGCCAAGATTATTTTTGCAGCAATGTGAAAGATGGACTAAAGTGGAGAGGAGACGAGAGGCAATGAGACCAATAAGTAAAGTATTAAAAATGTCTGGGGAAAAAGCCATAAGGGCTTTAACTAGGAGATTCCCAAAGCAAAGGTCCTATCTTTAAAAAGAGAAAATCCAACTTAAAGTAACCTCCTTAATAAATAACATAAGATGGAGGGACTTTAGAGATATCCTGTTTAACTTGAATTAATAATGAATGATAATAATAATAAAAACAAGAAAGCATGTATTCCTTTTCAGGAGAATAAAAGACAAGACAAACATTAAGACTTTTAACACTGAAAAGCAACACACTAAAGTATTCAATAAAATAAAATAAAAAATTACAGAATGAATTAAAAGCAGAATCAAATATATTTATATAAACACCTTTAAATCAGAAACATTTAAATAAATTTAAAAATGAAAATCTAGTCTAAAACGTGCTATGTACTGTCAAATCATAAAAAAAGAAGTGATACTATCAATAAAATTTATTTCAAGCTAAAAAGTATTAAAATAGAGAAAGAATATCATATTATGTTTTTTTAAAATGCTGGACAAAACAGTAATCCTAACTATACATGCATCTAAAATTCTCCAGCAAACATCTTTATAATCTTTTATCAGATTTAGCCAATGTGATGCTCTGAGAATTCTCACACTAAAAACTTTTATCCTGGTTGTTCTAAATGTTTTTGGCTAGAAGGTTTATTTATTATTGTTATGTGTTATTTAAGCGGTTGTATCTCTCCGGAAAGTCTATTTCGTTTTAAAATATTCTCTTCCTTCTTCATAAGCATAATGAATTTTGCTGGGTAGATAATTCTATGTTTGTTCTCCAAGCTTCTTAATTGTATAAATAATGTATTCCAATGTCTGTAATCCTTCACTTGAAAAGTACACTGTGATCTGAGTGATTAATAAGTGATTTCCTCACCTCTGGCAGTCTGTAGTGTTGCCACTCTTACAGATGAACATTGTGATGTCTAATACAAGTAGAAAAAGAACTTTCTTTTCATATTAATGCATACTGAAAATATATGTATATGAAGAAAAACCCTCTTCATCTGGGGTGAAGTAGTGTCAAGTGACCAGCTGACAGAAGACTTCAAGCTGAGTGGTTCCTCATTGTTTGGGGGAGAAAAAAAAAAACTGATTTCATTGGCCAAGAGCTCTTGTCACAGTCATTGCCTTTTAGCCACTTAAGGCTGTATTTCTCTATCTTGCCACCTTTGGCTTGAGAAAGAAAAACAGGAGAATTTGCAGCAGCTCCAGTATCCTGGTGAGCTGGAGATGTGAGCTCCATTCTGATTGGACAGTACAACACACAGCACCTTGCTTGATGAGTTTTGCAGTTCTCTGGCTTAAAGACAGCTACTATTCACATCGAGAGCTAACATTTTCTAAAAGCCCTTTTAAGGTAAAGGTTAGCTGAAAGAATTTATAAAGCCTCAGTTCAAGTAGAGAAGAAAAGAGGATTTCCCAGCAGCAGAGCAATAACTGATGAGCAGAGCAGTTTCATGTGGTATAGATTGCTGGTCACAAGTGGCCTGCAAAACTCCCTAGTGTGGCCTCAACCAGATTATGGAAAATGTTTAATAAACAAAAATACAATACAATGTGCTGATTTGTGGCTTTCTAAGTCAAATTCTATTTGAGTCCATCTCATCCAAAAGCAAAGCCTGACAGACTCCATCAAATGCTGTACTAAAATCTAAGTATAGAAAAATAAGAATATTCACCTGATCTAGCAATAAAGGAAATAGGTTAGTCACTCTAGCCCAATCCGTTCATAATAAAGTTAGTTTTTAATGACTGGTGTATCCTTTTCTAAATGCTCACATTTCAATGAAATGTTCTAGAATTTTGTCAGGGTATACAAGTACTAAAGCTCTGGGTTTATACAGACTGGGCTCAATTTAGGAGATTTTTCAGTAATCAAACTTTTTTTTCATGATGCTATTCAGAGTTTCTCTTGGAAACCTCAGGATTTGACTTGTTTTGTTCAAATCTAGGTGTCTTCATTTGCTTTGCTAGCAATAAGTTAACAAGTCACAAATGATGCTGTTATTCAGCATCTGCTTTTGTCATGTCTTGAAAATTCTACTGCTCTGCTGCTACTCCATTACTGTCAACTGCTACCTACAGCGGCTTAAAAAAAAAAAGCTGAGGCTTGTTCTTCTTCTTTAAGTGTCATCCCTCTTTTCGAATGAGACCACCAAGATCAATATGCCTTGGGGTATAACAGCAGGTGAGATCACTATGGGAGAAAGTATAGAACACCACCTTGGAGATAAGAAGCTGAACCAGCAAAAGAATAGACAAACAAGGAGGAAGATGAGATTCAGTGTCAGAAATCAAAGAAAGAAAGAGCATCTAGGACGAGGAAGGGTTCAATATTGTCAAAAGCTGCAGAGAATGAATGAGAATGAGAATGTAAAAAAGACCATCAGATTGAGAAATCAAAAGGTGCTCTGACCACCAAATAAAATATTTTATTTGAAATAATTATTTAATATTTGCAAACCTATGGTAACTCAATTTAACTATCTACACTAACTTTCTTGTCTTTGTCAAAAACTACTACGATATTAAGTTAATGGGAAGATTAAACACTGTGCAAAAGACTCAAGTTTCTCAAAAGAAAAATGTTTTCTAAATAGACAAATACTGAAGTACTTCATACAATGTCACATCTACAAGTACTCAAATATATAATTTATTGGATCTTCTAGATTTTCACTTCCATTTATAAGTAATAAGCTCTTTTCCTACTGCCTCAGTAGCAAGGCAAGAGAGAACTGACTTGAAATATAAACATGTAGAGATCAGACATGAGGGGAAAAAAATTTGTACATAATGTATATGGGATATGAAACATGACTACAACAGCAAAAGAAAAATGGATGCTGCCTAAATCATTTAAAGATCAGGACACAAAAATATCTGAAAGCAAGCAGAATAGATGGACTTGATTTCGATGATTTTTCTTGCCCTATGATTCTTTAATCAATATAATTCTTCTACTTTCATATGTAGCACTTTCCAGGAAATTTTGACCCCTCAGCCACATATAAATATGGTTATACCTTTGATCTCGCCATTACTCACAAACGCACCACTTCCACATTCATGAGCTCTGAACCTCCCTCATCTGATCACAATCAACTGTTATTCTACCTCTCCTTCTGCCTTCATCCTCTCACCCTGTTCTTCATCTAGAGTAACTTCTGATCCTGCCACTCCTCAGTCTTCTCCCAGGCCATCACTCCTGCACTGACTACATTCTCTTCCTTTCCCCAACTTGAGCCTTTGCTAAACCAATTCAATTCAACACTGTGTTCTTCTCCTAAGTCCCCTTATAATATACCTGATTTTACCCTGCTAAACTTCAGCCTTGGATTACTCCCACCATCCCAATACAGAAGTACTACTGAAAGAAGGTAGAGAAAATAACAAAATCATGCTGAGTAGGTCCACTACAAATTTATGTTACAAAACCTCAATTGGGTCTGACTGCTGAAAAACAATCCTTTTGCATCTCCCTAATTAACTCACTATCCCATTTATCAAAATAGCTCTTCCAAACTTTATTATCCCTCCTCAAGGTTCCCATAGTTTCCCCTCCCTCCATCCTCTTAGCTGAGAACCTTGTCTCACATTTTACTGAAAAAATCAAGGCCATGTGCCAAGTGCTCCCTCTTCTCCCCTCCTTTTCATCTCATGTCACCTAGTGGCTTTCTGCCACCGACCTCTTCCTTCACCCCATCTCAAATGAAGAGGTAGCTCTTCCTCTTGCCAAAGCTAACTCCTGTATATGCACAAGTGATCTCATTCCATCCTATCTTCTCCGGAACTATGGAACTATGCCCAAAGAGCTATAAAAATGTGCATATCCTTTGACTCAGCAATAGCACTTCTAAGGCTATATCCCAAAGAGATCATACAAATGGGAAAAGGTCCCACATGTACAAAAATATTTATAGCAGCTCTTTTTGTGGTGGCCAAGAATTGGAAATTGAGAGGACACCCATCAATTGTGGAATGGCTGAACAAGTTGTGGTATATGAATGTAATGGAATACTATTGTGGTATAAGAAATGATGAACAGGCTGATTTCAGAAAAACCTGGAAAGACTTGTATGGTCTGATGCTGAGTGAAGTGAGCAGAACCAAGAGAACATTGTACACAATAACAGCCACGTTGTGTGATGACTAATATTGATAAACTTAACCCTTCCCAACAATACAAGGATCTAAGACATCTCCAAAGGCCTCATGATGGAAAATGCTATCCACATCCAGAGAAACAACTATGGCGTTGGAATGCATATCGAAGCATACCATTTGCTCTTTTTTTTTCCTTCTGTTTTGTTTTGTTTCCTCCTATCGGTTCTAATTCTTTCTTACTGACAATGTGAAAATATGTTTGGTAGGAATGTATATGTAGAGCCTATATAAGACTGCACACTGTCTTGGGGAGGGGAGAAAAATTTAAAACTCAAAAACTTATGGAAGTGATTTCTGAAAACTAAAAATAAATTAATTAGTAATACAAAAATAAACAGAAAAGAAAAATTAAATTAAATTAACCAATGGCTTATCTATCTTATTGGTTTTTTCATAAAACCAGCCCCTAGATTAACTTATTAGCTCAATAGTTATTTTACTTTCAATCCTATTAATCTCACCTTTGAATTTTCAGGATTTCCAATTTGGTGCTCAATTGTGGATTTTTAATTTGTTCTTTTTCTAGTTTTTGTAGTTGCACACCCAATTCATTGATCTTTTTCTATTCTGTTGATGTAAGAATTCAGAGAAATAAATTTTCCCCTAAGTACTGCTTTGGATGCATCCCATAAATTTTGGTATGTTATCTCATTGTTGTCATTCTCCTTAATTAAACTATTGATTGTTTCTATGATTTGTTCTTTGACCCACTTATTCTTTAGGATTAGACTATTTAGTTGCTAATTAATTTTTAATCTCTTTCCACTGCCCTTTGTTGAATGCAATTTTTGTTGCATTAAGATATAAAAAGAACACATTTAATATTTCTGCCTTTCTACGTTTGATTTTGAGGTTTTTATGCCCTAATACATGGTCAGTTTTTTGTATACGTGTCATCTGCTGCTGAGAAAAAGGTCTATTTCTTTCTGTTCCCATTCAGTTTTCTCCAAAGGTATGTCATAGCTAACTTTTCTAATATATTTACTTACCTCTTTAGTTTCTTTCTTGTTTATTTTTTGGTTGGATTTGTCAGGTTCTAAAAGGGGATAATTGAGGTCCCCCATTAGTAGAGTTTTGCTGTCCATTTCTTCCTGTAACTCATAATTTCTCCTTTAAGAATCTGGATGCTATGCTGTTTGGTGCATATATGTTTAGTATTGATATTGCTTCACTGTCTATGGTAACTAGCAAGATGTAGTTTCCTTCCTTATGTATTTCAGATCTATTTTTGCTTTTACGTCTTTTCTCCTCTTAACCTTTGACAGTGTCAATCACTTTCTTCTTGATAATTCTCTCCTTTTTAGGTTTTCCAAACACTACTCTTCCCTGGTTCTCCTCCTACCTGTCTGAACTCTCTTAGGTCTCCTCTGCTGGATCTTCATCCAAGTCATGGTACCTTACCTTGGGTGTCCCACAGGGCTCTCAACGGAATTTTTTTCTCTTTTCTCTGTATACTAGTATATTTGGTGATTTCATCAGTTCTCATGGATTTAATTATCTTCTTTGCACTGATTATTCTCCAAACTACCTATCCAACCTTAACCTCTCTGTTGACCTCCAGTCTCACATTTCCAACTGCCTTTCAGACATCTCTGACTGTCTTCCTCCCTAAACCTCCCCTCCTTTCAAACTTCTTTTTTACTATCAAGGGGACCACCATTCTCCCAGACCCATGCTCATAACTAGGTGCCATCGTCAACTCCTCACTCTCTTACCCTGCATATCCAATCTGTTTCCATGGCCTACCAACTGTACTTTCATAACATCTCTCACATTTGCTCTTTTCTCTCCTTTTATACTGCCACCACTCTAGTACAGGCCTTTATCACTTTATCAGAGTTTACTGCACAAGCCTCTTGGTTAGTCTCCTTCCCACCAGCTTCTCCCTACTCCAGTTCAAACTCCACTCAGCAGTCAATGTGATCTTACTAAAGTCTTTCCAGGTCACCCCAATATTCATTAAACTCCAGTGACTCCCTATCATTTCCAGGACCAAATATAAAATCCTCTCTTTGGCATCCAAAGCCTTTCATAGCCTGGCCCCTTCCTACTTTCCCAATCTTTTTATACCTGACATCCCTCTTGCCCGCACGTACTCTTGGATCCAGTGACACTGGCCACCTTGTTGTTCTTCAAACAAGTTCCATCTCACTATTCCAGGCATTTTCAGTGGCTGTCCCTTGCACATGGAATGCTGTCCTTCCTCATCACTACCTCGTGGCTTCCTTCAAATACACATTAAAATCCTATTTTCTAAAGGGAGCTTCTCCCAATCTCTCTTAATTCTAGTGTCTTCACCTCTGCTGATTATATCCACTTTATCCTGTATATAGTTTGTCCATACACAGTTATTTTCATACTTTCTCCCCATTAGAATGAGACCCCCTTGAAAGCAAGGACTATCTTTTGTCTTTATATTCCTAGTGCTTAGGACACATTAGGTGTTTAATAAAAGTTGACTGAATGACTGATTATCAATTAAATGAAATATATATATATATATATATATACATACAAACACACACATGTACACACACACACATCCTTTCCACACTTATGCTACCAAACGATGAAACTCACACACTCAACTGGTGTTTATTTTCCTTTATTATCTGTAGTATAAGAGATGATGGTTTATATAAGGAAGGTAAGCAATTTAACAAGCATTTGTTAGATGCTTATTAAAGCAAGAAATAAGATATGACCACTGACCATGTGACCATTATTAAAATGACTACTTTTCCTTTTAATAATAACTTTTTTGTAAAAAATAATAGCAAGAATTTAAAATGTAAATATTTCAGACTACATTAAATAAACCTGTTTTATAGATCTTGTCTGTAGATAATAGATATAAAGAAATGTCAAATGCAGAAATGACCACTAGATGGCCTGGAAGGCATGGCTCAAATTGCAATTTATATATTTGCCACTAGATGGTAGCTAATGATCACAAATAGACCTGCACCTAATGAAAACTTTAGATAAACTCAAGTAATCCCTGGAAAATATAAACCAGACAGGAAAAAAGGAGGAATTGGGGGTCTGTATATTTAATGGTCAATGTTGATAGAACATCTCTCCAATATGGAAAATAAGTTCTAAAATAGCCATTTGAGATATGTTTAATAAAAGTTTCAAGACAGAAAGCTTTTAATCAACTTATCAGTTAGTAAGATTGATATGATAATGATCACATTGCCTTTTAGTTAAAGGTTACTGAAACATAAATGATGAGCATAAGTAAAAAAAAAAAAGGTTAGAAAGAATACAAAGATTAATTTGTTCCAAGTAAATGCTGAAATGAGAAGACAAATGGAAACTAAAATTTAATACTAAAGTTTAGAGATTCTGTCACCAAATAACAATTTACTTTATTGCTAGCAAATAATAATTATACTCCCTATTATCCAAAGGAAGTTAACTGTGAAAAAAACAATAACAGAGAGGTATTTAATCTGTTCTTAAAAAAATAAGCTATTTAGAAAAGTAATTTGCGCTATAGGAGAGAATGCATTAGTTTTCGACCTGAAACATACAAAATCCCTTAATATTCAACATAAGATTACCAATCCAAAGCAATAGGTTGTAGCCATTATCAATAATATCCTTTAAATAAGAAGTAAAAAACTGACTCTTACATGTGCTTTTGTATAACTCTGAAATTCTGGAAAAGATTCTAAGATTTAAAGCTTACAAATTCATGTGATATAATAACTTAGAAACAAATTTATAATGAACTTAGCAAGAATTGCATAAACGTATATATATATATATATGTATAAATATATTTAATAAATTGGAAATAATCAAAAGAGGAAAGGTACAAGAATTAAAGGGTATTGGGAGAGGCTTCCTATAGAAAGCAGGAAAATAGTCATCTGTTAGAAAGTGAGAAGGGCCAGTCAGGTATAACTGAGGACTTGAAAAGATAGCAAAATATTTGTTACTGTCACTGTGGAGAGTGAAATGGGAAGTAGAATTATGGAAATATCCAAGAGTAGAACTGTGGAAGTGTCCAGCTTCTACTGTCCGATGAAGTAGTAGCTGGGGTTAAACATCAAATTAATACTCAGGTTCAGAATACTTATAACCCATTAGTTTAACAACAATATAAAAGTTATGCTGTAAAGCAGACACGTCAAACTCAGCAAAACTCCCAGTGCAGCAGGACCCAATGTTTAATTTGGAAATGTTCAACAAAATAAATAAAGATACAATATAACATACATAAATTAATCTGTGATTTTCTAAGTCAATATGCAGCTGGAGGGATCTGTTTCTACTTGAAGTTGACACCACTGTCAAAACTCCCATTTAAAGAGAGCTCAGAAGCCCAGCCAACTCTTCATTTCCAAGCTGTACTGCTTGGTTTTGAATTGACCACCACTTGAATTTAGGAAAAGTTTCCTTTAATGTGTTGTCTTCCCCCCCTTAGATTGTAAGCTTCTTTGGGGGTGGGGATCCCCATGCTAGCATAAGCTCTGTGAGGCCAAGGACCTCTTTCTTTTTTTGGTCTCGTGCACCTCCCTTAGTGTCAAAGGCATTACCATCTCCCCAAAGTCATCCAGGCTCACAAGGTATATGTGCTATTCTAGACCCCTCACTCTCAAACCACATTTTCAATTTGTTGCCAAGTAGGGTAGTTTCTACCTTTGCAGATTTCTTTAATGAGTAGTCTTCTCTCCTTTGACACAGTTATTACCAGGTCCTCATTACCTCATGCCTGGGCTGTAGCCAGGCCCCTTCACGACCTTTCCAGTCTTCTTACACTAATACCTACCACATACTTTATGATCCAGCCATCTTGCTTTTCCCCATACAAGACACTCCATCTCCCAACTTTGGGCATTTTTTAACTGGTTGTCCCATAAGCCTGGAATGGATCCCCTCCTCTTGGCAGGATTTGAGTATCTGTTTAAATCCTATCTTCTGCAAAAGCCTCCTTCAATTTACTGTTATATATGTCATATATACATCATTGTTTGCAACCTGTCTCCTCAAGTAAAGTATGAAGGCAGGAACAGTTTGTGCCCTTTTTTTAAACACTTAGCACTTAGCACATGTCTGGCACATATTGAGCACTTAATAGCAGCCTGTTGATTTGTCTAGACCCATTTTGCACCTATAGCACAATGCCTAGCACAGATTAAGCATTTAAATGCTTTTCAAAGTTTACTGATCGATAGAAGCATTAAAGACATTGTTGGAAAAGAGTCTTAAGAGCTGTATTTTCATTTGTAGAATCAACTTTTTTCTGTAGTCAACAAAGAGATGGATCTTGCTTTTTCTGTACCTTTCAATCAACTGTTAAGACTACGAAGATGTGGTCTGCTATAGAATATAATTTTCAAAAGTTTGTTTCTTTTTTGACATCTATTATCAGTGACCTTATTAATATCTCTTTTAAGGTTATTTAAGATTTTGTAGAGAGGGAAAGTAAGAATGTAGGTCAATACAGATATTTTCATAATTAACTTTTTTGTCTTTTAAATCTCCTAAATATAACCAAAATAAATGAAACACTTATTCCTCTCTATTATGTTCTTTTAAAATCAAATTGTCTACAACTGCTATTTAGGTCTCTGTATGTGTATATATATATGTGTGTGTGTGTGTGTGTGTGTGTGTGTGTGTGTGTGTGTGTGTGTGTGTGTGTGTGTGTGTATATATATCTGTACAGGTGGTCTGGAAATGAAAAATAACTTACTGAAGAATGCCAGCATGAAGATACCATCATTGCCCACTCTAAGCTGATCTGCATCACTGAAGTCATCTCTTGGAGGAAACTCTTCTTCCTGAATTTATGACATGTAAAGTTAGTATTTCCCATTAAAATCATAGCAAATGGATAGTCTTAAATGTAATGGTAACAGCGTAATCAAGTATAACCCAAGTCTCCATTAGTTATTTGTTTTATTAAAAAGCTATGAACTTAAAGGATTTTACTAGTGAAACTATAATTTCCACATTTTAAACTTCATGACATTAAATTTAAAAATAACAAAATATAAGACCATTTGAAAAAATAACTATGGAGTTCAAGTTAAACAAAAGCTTACAAATGATGAAATTTAAAATTCTAATAACTGATGTAATATTATTTTTTTAAAGTATATAGGTAACTAAACCTAACATTTAAAATCAGATTACAAAAAATTATCATGAATTTTTTTTAATCTTTAAAAAGCTTAGTTAAACTTTACAGGCCTATATTATGCCAAATTTCAATTCACTTGCAGTTTTTAATAATATGATTTTTAAAACTTTGTATTCTTGACTAAGTTACCTTACAGTATTGTTTCACTTCTTAACTAATGTTTAAGATTACACAAGCAAAATGCCAAAGATCTTTCAACCTGCACAATAATGTTTCACAAATTTCAATCCTCTAATCTGTGAGACTATTCATGCATTTAATTCAATCTTTAAAATTTAACAATAAAAAACTGTTGTGTGTTTGATCAGAGTCAAATAGCCCTGAGATGGACAATCAATGTAAATAAATCTAAAAGACAAAATTTTAGAGCCCAGAACTTACTTATATATCTACTTGGGTATGAAAGAATTATGTGTAAAGTTATAAAACATTAAGTGTCCCATAATACAATCAGGATGAATGAGTAGAGAAATAAAGGTTGGACCTTCTATAGTGAAAAAACATAACAATAGAGACATTATTCACAATTACCTGTGATATAATATTATAACAGTGCTAAGAAGGTATATTTATAATGGTTTTCCCAATGCTCAGAATAGACTCATAAATGATCCATGACAATTTAAAAACTGTTTAGTGTTTGTAGAACTGAAAGCTATACTGTTGGGTTTGCCATAAGAAATGTGTCATTCCAATCTACTATAAAAAGTTTCTGTAGCCTATCTCTAAGGTGTTGGCAATGGCTGTCTTGCAAATCTGGGATGTTCCCAGACCTCTCACACATTAAAATTCTTACACAATGGGGTCTACATACATGCACAGATATGTGTGCATAAGAATTTTCATGTATGTATCCCATAATGCCAACAACAGTAGGATGGATAAAAAACAAGTAAAATCTCTAAGATTGTAGTAATACATACAAATAAATGAGGTCACTTTAAGAGAAGAAAACAAGGTTTCAGGCTTAAACAGTCTAGTTCTTTATTACTGAAACCAAAAGATAATCCCAAACAGACTAATTTAGAATGATGTTATGTCAACCATGAAATATCTTTTAACAACATTCATTTTCAAAAGTCTATAGCATTCCTTCCTAATTGATGGAAGAAATAAATGCCTACTTACTGTATTATTAAAAACAAAAGGATTGTCAATACGACATCAAGTAGGATAAAAAAAATTTAGATAGTTTAAGGAAAACAACAAATAACAAGATCTGACAGTAGCACTGAGTCTAGAGTTTATTTCCCAAACAATTCCATTCCTCAAAAAAGGTATTCCTCAGGATCTCTTCTGCTTAGCATGGATTTTAAAACAATTGTGCAGGAAACATTTTTCATTCATGTGCAAATGGAAAGGACAATTTATTTAACGTTCACTAGTATATCATACCACTAACAGGATATCCTACACTTCACATGTTATTTATAGTACTTTATAATAGTATTATAAACCTATAAAAAAAACTTTAATAACTTCCTATTTCCTACTTCAACAGGATTAAACTACTCTAGTTAGCTATCAAGATGCCCCATAATCAGAACCTGTATAGAATAAATCATAATCTCTCTAAGCTTTCAGTTTTCTGATCCCTATAAAGGAAGATAATATTTATGCTAACTACTTTATGGAGTTTTGAGCATCAAATTACATAATGAATGCAAACTGCTTATGCACAGTACTTCAGTAGCTAAGGGCACAATTTGCTATCTAAATTTTATACCTTCCTCAGAGCAACATGCATTATCAAAACTTTTTATCTGCCCCAGGGCTGAGTGGTAGTCTGTACACAGTATATGCTTAGCAATTTTTTAAAATTTGTTTTTACCCATGTTATTCCCTTCTCCATTTCACAAATCTAAATCCTATTTCACTTCCAAGATCAGATTAAGCACTAAAGTGTCTCTGAAGCTTTTGCTAACTCCCCCTTAATCCCAATGGCTGCATTATGTCCTATAATCTACAATACTTGCTGTGTATATAAATATGATTTAACAATTAATTTACTAATGATTTCCTATATGTTTGTTGTGGCAAGCACCAAATGACAACACATAAGGAAACTGATTATATTTTAACAGACAAGTTAATAACTAGTTAATGCTATGGTGTTCTTTTCCAAATCAGCTATTTATGGTTATACCACTGACTTTCTAGGACAAAGGAAAAAACCAACACCATATAAAACTAATAAAAAAAAACCTGCCTATTTTTAAAAGTTGTAGATGCAGAAAAATGAGAAATAGATAAAATTACAGACATCAATAGATTATCACTAGTTCCTAAAGTATAACTGATATAAATAAACTACCATAATAAAGAGAACAAAAAAAACCTAGAAACCTTTCTTTGCCAAGTGGAGCTAAGTTGCAGGTAAGTGAAATATTAGTTCAGAATCTAAACCCATGTATAAAATTCTACAAAACAAGATGTTGGAAGAATATGAACCATATGACCTCATAAAACAGCAAGAAAGAAGAAGGAAAAACAAACTTACAAAAAACTTCCCAAGAGGAGATCTGAACAGATCATCCTAGAAGGCATTTAAGCTTGAGAGTGGAAGGACAATGAACAGATGAAAGATGGAATACAACTGTAAATATTTCTAAAACTCTTCTTTTCCATCAATGACAGCAGAGTTAAATTTTCACTCAATATCACAGTTCATCATTCATGGAAAAGTAACTGGACTAGACCAAGTATAAACAGATAAGATCTGTACTACAGAAGACATGATGTTAAGGGTGCTAAGGAATCAAACCTTAAAATATCTGATAGATGGGTAAATACCAAAGGTTTGTAAGAAATCTCAGACATTACTAGTCCTCAGGACATATTGTATAGAGTAGTGGGCTTGTTTAAATCCTGTCTCTGACATTTACAAATTGCCATTATTGCCAGTGTCAGTCTCCCCAAATATAAAACTGGAATAATGTTCATAATACATAAACCTAACAAGGTTGTTGCAGTTACATAACAGAAAGAGATCCAGAAAAAGGCCCCCGGGAGAATGACTTAAGGGAGATTTACAGACAAGATTTGGAAAGGATGAGAACTTGTGGCTAGGACACGATCTGAAGTAACAGAAAAGTACCCTCATAGCTGAAATTATGGATCTATCAAATATGATCCTATGTTAATTGTGTCTTAAGGTTTTTTCAAAGTAGGAACATGCCTTATACAATTTCTGTATTTGTTAGGGGATTTTGCCTAGCAAAATGCTGAGCATATATTCAACACATATTGGCTGAATGGTTAATATTTAACATAGCCCATGGCATTAGTTTAGATAAAGGTTGTTTTTTTGTTTGATTTTTAATGATCCCAACTCACTATAAGTTTACAGCACAACCAGTCAACAATATATGAACTGGCTGAGTTCCAAAATTTGTTTCTGAGACATTTCAGGAAGTCAAGAATATATTTGGCTATGCAAAATTGTAAATGGGACAGATTCACACAATCACAGTGTTGAATGAGAGATCTCAAAGGTCATCTAATCCAGTCCATAAGCTGAACAAGAGTGTCTCTTAAAAAATCCCTGCCTGACAAGTGGGTTGTCCAGTCTCCAACAGCTGATTTTGAATGAGGAAAAATCACTACTTCCTAAAACTGTCCATTCCATTTTTGGATAGCTCTATTAGAAAAGCTTTCTTTATGCTAAGTGTAAATGTGATTCACTGTAATTTTACCCTTCCTACTCCTTCTCTCTTAGACAAAATGGCCCAAATAACTCTCTTTCATAGTTATCATGATCACTAACAATCTCTTTGATCATCCATTCTAAAATTTTGCAGGGAATCAAAGTCAGACTCACTGGCTTACAACCATAAGATTCCATTCTCTTTCCATTTTTTTGAAAATTGGAACATTTACCCTTTTTTGGTCTTTTGGTACTTCTTAGTTTCACCACTATCTTTCAAATATGGATGACTTAGCAATCACCTCTGCCAATTCTTTCAGTAACTGGGGAGGACATAGTTCATTGAAACTAGGTGATTTGAACTCACCAAGAGCATCTAGGTACTCTATTATGGTCTTCTTACTTATCTTAATTATAAAATCCAAAGAAAAACCAGAGCAAAGTACGTCAAACATCCTGGCTACAATGTTTCTCTTATGAAATATTAAAATGAAACAAAGCTAGGAGAGATTTATCACTGTTAGATGACTCTAAGATTTTTAAAAGTTCTTGACAAAATAAATATTAGGCTGATTTTAACAAGATTACATTTAGTCCTATTAAACTTTTAAGTCTTATACTTAAGTTTAAAAAAATTAATTTCACTGGTGAAAGATGGAGAAGGCACATCTCTGGTTTGTCTGAAAAAAAAACTAACGATTTTATTACAATGCAAGCTCAATATGGTGTGTTATGGCAGCCCAATAATTCACTTTTACTCACATTGAAGGATACGAGTATCTGAAGGGTTACACAAGAATTTAGAATTGTTGTGCTTCAAAGAAAAGTTCCACATACATCAAAATATTCACTACACTACACTACAAGTCATGGCACATAAATATTAATAGAATACTACTGTGCTATAAGAAATAATGAATACAAAGAATTCAAAGAAATGTGGGAAGATGTGAAAGAAGTAATCAGAAGTACAAATCAATCAACAAGCACTTATCAAACACTATTATGTGCTAGAAAGTGAGGATACAAAGATATAACTAAAACAGTCCCCACCTTTATGAACCAATCTAAAGAAACAAAATATAAACATATGAGCATATACAAAATGAATAAACATCAATATCTGAGGGGCTAATCAACAAAGTAGGGGATAGCACTGAGCTAAATTTTGAAGAAAACCACTGATTCTAAGAAGCAGAAGTAGGAAAGGAGTGTATTCCAGGAACAGGGGACAGACAGTCTATGCAAAGGCATGGAGATGGAAGACAGAACACTGTGCATGAGGAACAAGAAGCCCAGAAAGGTATAATAAGACTGGAAAGGTAGGGTGGAGGAGCTAGGTTATGAAGGTATTTATATGCTTAACAGGCATTTATTTTAGGTCCTAGAGATAAAAGGGAACCACTCAAATTTACTGAGCAGAGAGGGACTTAGTAAAACCTTTGCTTTAGGGAGGGAAGATGAGAGAGATAAAAAGAATAATTAGGAACTACAGAAATGCTCACAACAATGTAAATGGAAAACAATATCACCATAAAATTGAAGGTGATGAAATTATAATGAGCAAGATAAGCCCCAAGGAAGAACTTAGAAAATGGACCTCTCTTTCCTCTGCAGAGATAGGGGACTATGAGTATGGAATATGATGTGGTTGGTTTTGCTGAAATGCTTTTTTAAAAATCTGTCACAAGAAATGGCTCATTGGGTAAGTCAGGGAAGAGGGATATATTCAGAAATGAAGATGATGTAAAAACAAAAGCTATCAATAAGTTTCAAATTGTTTTTATAAAATGAATTGTCCTCCTTGGCACTGGAGATATAGCCAGGAAAAGACATCAACTAAATTTAGGCTTAAATTAAGTAAGAACTAGACCAATCTAAAAATGCTATATCAGGTAAAAATGGATTCTTTCTTACAATAGATTTGGGGGGGGGAGGTGTGGGGTGGGGTAAGGCAATGGGGTTAAGTGACTTGCCCAGGGTCACATAGCTATTAAATGTCAAGTGTCTATGAGGCCAAATTTGAACTCAGGTCCTCCTCACTCCAGGGCTGGTGCTCTAACCACTGGACTACCTAGCTGCCCCTTCACAATAGATATTTAAGAAAAAACTAGATGACATGTGTTAGGTAAGTTATAGTGGGGCTTCTTTTTTCAGGCATTGGTTGGACAAGATGGATGGTCTCTTAGGTATATCTGAAATTCTGGGGTTTCCTGCTCAGGAAAGAAAAGGGAATGGGGGATAAAGGTACTATTTTAATCACTACTTCCAAAAGAAGGTATGAATTAGTAGCAAAGAAAGGACAAGGGAAATGCACAGCTAATTATGAATAGCTATGCATAAGTTTATATACACAATATACCTATCTTTATATCTAAAGTTTTATACTCTCCAGTCTAATCACTCCCTTTTTGAAATTCTACTCATGAAATGTCATACCCCAGTTGAGTCAGTCCTAGAGAGCCAATGCCAATTGCACTTTCTTAACAGCAGCTTCCTTTTACCTAACTATTGAGGACTGGTTCATTTGGTTTGGGTTTTGGGTTTTTATTGGGGAGTGGCAGGGTGTTTGAGGGTGTTACTACCAACCAGTAAAAGGAAAAAAAAAAGGACTGACACTTTTTGAGAGAACTTTGTTATGCTTCACTTTTATCTACTTTCAACTGTATATACACAAAAGCTATGCATGGAGGCATTTAAGGTACTGCTATAGTACAGCCAGCCTATACTCACACAACACTAAAGCATGAACAGCAATGGGACAGAATTCCTTGCCAGTGGCAAGTCAGAAAACCTTCTCTCTGCATCAAATTGCAATTTCTGGCTACAATAAGCTTTGACCTAAAGGGGGCTTCAAAATAATATCTGGCCATGTAAAAGGGAAGGGGATATGCAGTGTCAGAGGAAATGTTTCTGGGTAAGGCCTCAAAGATTCTAGAGGAAAGGGTATATAGAATGACTCATTCTGATCACAGCCTGAAGGTTAAGAGGGAGGGAGGGAAAAAGAACTTTACTTTAGTTCTGAATCATGCATCTTAAAAGTGATGAAAAATAAACTGTTAGACTTTTGTTGACATATTCATTTTTATTTCAAATTAATATTGAAATGTTTTATTTAAAACCAGCCCACCAAAGAGTTTTGAACAGAGATTGCAAATAGAAATCAACCTTTTGAAAAATGTGTCTATTATAAATCAATACTTTCAATAAAAGAATGAGTGGTTGTGTGCAAGGATAGACTAAAAGGCTTTAGTCAAAACCAATCTAAATTAGATGATCATTTTCCATGGAAAATTGTACAAAAGTCTGAAGTCAGAAATTTCCATACAAAATGCTCTGCTCAATCTAAAACTAAAATTCTAGTTCAGTAAGTAATCAAATTAAATTCTTCTGTACATCCTCTGGACACGGAGAGTCATATACATGATGATAGAAAACTAATGACTGAGGGGCTTAGTATTGTTAACTTGTCCTCATTTTACACTTTAATCCTTCCAAATCAGGTTGCCTATTTTTTCTGGAAATGAACTTGAAGATGCAGCAATGAACAAGAATACTGAATATGGAATTGGAATAATGGAGTTTGAAACCCAGCTCTGCAATTTGTTAACTGCCTAACTTTTGGAGACTTACTTAACCTCTCTAGCCTCTTAATTTTTTTCTAAAAAGAAAGTGTCAGTCTAGATAATTTCTAACATCTCTTCCAGCTCTAGATTTTATGATCCTAATAAGATGAAGATCAGAATCAAGGAATAGAAGACGGGGAAAAAGATAGGAAAGTTAGCCAATTAAAGTCAGGATCAATGAGCACTAAAGTTCAGCCTTGAACTCTCACAGGATACACACTACTTATAATGTTTTTCACAGTTTCATGGTTCAATAATGACAACCACAACGATTACAACAATAACAACAACAATCATAATAATAAACAATAGCTGATATTTATACAGTCTTTTAAGGTTTGTGAAGCCAGTAAGTTACTCAGTCAATAAACATTTATTAAGTGCCTACTATGTGCCAGGGACTGTGCTAAGCCCTGGCTCAATGAGCTTACAATCAAATGGGGGAGACGACATGCAACAACTATGTACAAACAAGCTATGTACAGGATGAATATAAAATAATCAACAACAATAAAAAACGTAGCATTAAGAGGAATTGGGAAAGGCTTCCTAAAGAAGGTAGGATTTTAGTTAGGACTTGAAGGAAGCCAAGGATGAGGAGGCAGAGAATTCTAGGCACAGCAAACAGCCAGAGAAAATGTTCAGAGGCAAGAGATAGAGTGCCCTGTTCACAGAACAGCAAGGAGGCCATCACTGGAGCAAAGAGGGGGCTAGAAGTGGGGGAGGGGAAGATATAAGAAGCCTAGAAAACAGGGGGAGTAAGTTATGAAGAGCTTTGAAAGCCATAATACATTATATTTGATCCTAGACATGATAGGAAGGTACGGGCATTTACTGGAGCAGAGGGTGACATGACTGAACTTGCATCTTAGGAAAATCATTTTGGCAATTAAATGCAGGACGCAGGTAAGCACATAACTAAAACCACAAGTATTTTCAAATATAGAGAGAATTCTGTAGCTATATAACACTACCTATCAAATAACATCATATGTTTTACTTCACTTTGTAATTATTCATGATAAGGCTTTTTCCATTTGTATAACAAATCTACTTCCTCTTATTTTTTGTATTTAAGACACTTAAGTTAATTTTTCAGATGAAAATTTTGCTTGATGGTAACTATATTGAATCCATTTTATCATACCTATTAGTCTACAAATAAGCTGATTCTTTCTATCAATGTAACTAGGATGTGAATAGTAAAGAATCTGGGTGATCTAAGTTATTACTTTTATGATTTTTGGCTGAAAATTAATAACCATGTCTTTTTAAATGACCATAAAGGATAAACTCTGGATTTTCTACTGAAAAATTATCCATGATCCTGTATTACCATTATTTTCATATATTGCCTATACCTCAGCATAAACCAGTAGGGGAAAGAATCAGAAAACAAAAGGCCTACTTTCCAAGGTATGAGTTCCATGAGCATTTTGGTTCTCTTTCTTATTTAACACTTAGAAAGTACCCACGATGTATGATTCATTATGATGCGGCAGAGGAAGGACTGCAGGGGCCTTAAAGGTGGAGACTGGGACATAAAGATAAATAACTGTCTCTGTCTTCAAGGAACTTATACAATAATTTTTATTAATATAACTTTAACTGAGGTCAGTTTTTAAGTAGAAGAAACAAAAATAGTCTATTAAGATCAACTTTGTATAAAAATTTACAATTTTGAGGAGGTCAAATGCCAATTCAAAATTATAAAAAAACTGTAAATGAATATTTTATGGTAAGATCAACATTACTGAAACACAAAATACATTTATTTGCCAGAAAAAAAATTATCATAAAGTCTAAACTATGTAGAACTGTACCATACCTCTGGCGAGTGCAGGAATATTTCATCAAATAGACTCCTAGACTCCCTAAACTGTCCGTGCTAAGCATGTAAAACAATAAAACAGAAAAATATAAGATGAAAACTAAAAACTGTAAAAATTACTCATAATACATACACTAAACATTGTCAACATTTGGAGTTTCTTGGAACTACCATAGTCTAAAACTCAAAAATATAAATTTTTAAATTCATATTTAAAATGAGAGCTACCTTTCCCCCTCATACTTTAAATGTACATGTTAATTACTGTGTACCACAGAAACATATAACCTTAAAAATTAAAGTATATTAAATTCTAAAATTTAACTTTAAAAAAAATTTATCCAGACAATTACTACAAAGATTTCATATAGATCAAAAATTTAATAAAGAATTGTTGTTCAGTTGTTTGGTCGTGTCTGACTCTTCATGACCCTATGGACCATTGCTTGCCAATGCCGTCCATAAGGCTTACTTAGCAAAGATACTGAAGTGGTTTGCCATTTCTTTCTCCAGTGGATTAAGGCAAAGAGGTTAAGTGACTCGCCCAGGGTCACATAGCTAGTTAAGTATCTGAGCCCATATGTGAATTTAGGTCTTCTTAATGAAGTATAGTGTCCATTAAACAGTGAATGTTTCAGGTACAGTGTATATTTAAGAGATCAGTAGACATTTTAAAAAAAATTCAAAACAGTAAATTCTTAAAAGGCATACATTACCAACTACAGAAAAAGGATGGCTTAGAAGAGGCTTTCAAATTATCAGTTGGTGAACTCTGATTATCCACTGCTTGCATATTATTCCCAGCACCAAGAGACCACCTTCTTGCTACCAATCATTTGGAGCATGCTGACATAGCAAGATATATGAATGTGAAAGAGAATAAGTAAGACTTCCAGGGAAAACACATGTCTGTCTAATTGCTTTCTAAATTTAGAGTTAACCACTACAGCCATGGCTGCTTCTCCACACTGTCAGTTCAGATGATATAAAATAGATTATTCATGTTTTCAACAAGGTCTATAAGTTCATCTCCTACTCTCTAACACAAGTTTTCCTCTTTCACAGGAGTTAAAGAATCCCATTCATAAAGCTAGCATGCATCAGAGGCAGTGACTTAAACCCTGGTCTCTGGCTCAATAGCCAGCCCCTTTATCAAGTCCACCATACTGCTTCATATTTATATTTTGGGGAAGATATAATTTCAGGGTTTACTTTTATAATCCTGAGGGAGTCTATTAGGGTTTTTCAAATTTACATATAGGCATGCCACAAACTTTTATACTACAGCTGTGTTTTCACCAATATGAGACAAAAAACCTGAATGAAATTCAACAGTTCCAACATTTATTAAGCACCTATCTGTGAAAGTGATTGTGCTCAGAGCTGTAGATGTAAGGGAAAAAAATGGCAGTTCCAAATCTCAAAGAGTTCTAATTTAAGGATATAATCTTTCTTTTAAGTGTAAGATTAATCCCTGTTTTATTTTTCATCTTTTTGGTTGTTGTGGGTTTTTTTGAGGCAATCAGGGTTAAGTGACTTGTCCAGGGTCACATAGCTATTAAGTGTCTGAAGCCAGATTTGAACTTGGGTTCTCCTGACTCCTGGGCTGGTGCTCTATCCACTGTGCCTAGCTGCTGCTATAATTGTTAATTTAGATCTAGCAATGTAGAAGGTTTTTTGCTTGTTTGTTTGGGGCGGGGGGGGGGACATTTAATGTGATCAATACAATGTCAAGACCATTCAAAAAAAATCTCTAAGAGAAATGTAAAAATAATAACATAGGCTATATAGATAATAGCATATATGAACTATTTATACCCAACCGTGATAGAGCCTTAGAAGCTTGTAGTAGTCTGATCAGCCACAGGTGGACACTGTACCTTGACCCCAACATAGTGATGTCATTTTGTCCCTCTTTGAGCACAAAGGACAACTGTTACTACTAGATAACAGCATAAAGCTATTAAAACTAAAAACAGCCTCACTGTCACTTTTACTGATACAAAGTACCTCCATGTAATCAACAGATCATTTGAATACTTTATTTTAAAAATGTAGACTTAGATCTCACAAAGATTCAAAAGAACAAGACCTCAAGACATCTTTTCATCATAATTTAATTAGAAAATCCTTCCCAAAGTAGTACTTTCAAGATTAGCTGAGGCACTACTTTTTTACCCATCATACACAGACCAGACACTTCTCTCATTTGGGATTATGATGTAAGACTTGGAAATTATTTACTTTATCTTAAAATTCTGAATAAAAACTGTGGTGAACTAAAGTAGGGCAGCTAGGTGGCACAGGGGATAGAGTGCCAGTCCTGGAGTCAGGAAGACTCCTTTTCGTGAGTTCAAATCCAGCCTCAGACACTTACTTGAGAAGTGACCCTGGGCAAATCACTTAGCCTATTTGCCTCAGTTCCTCATCTGTAAAATAAGCTGGAGAAGGAAAGGGCAAACTACTCCACTATCTCTACCAAGAAAACCCCAAATGAGGTCACGGAGACTCAAACATGAATGAAAAAACGACTCAACAACAAATTTAGCCCAATTTTAAAATTTCCTTCCTCAAAACTGCTTTGCCCCTACCTCATAAATTAATATGAACATTCGTGGGTAGAATAGTAATTGAAAAAACAATGGAAGATAAATCTAGAAAATGTGTATTAATCATAGACTTGTCGAGATGGAAGAGGTCCTAGTTTAAATTCAAATTCCTTATGTAGCTTGAATTTGTTAAAATCCAAATGCCTGTGCCTGCAGAAGAAGATCTCTTCTGAGGACCAACATTCAAGCACCTGGATGACTTATCTTCCAGATCGCTCTCTCTCTCTAATGGATTCTACCTTACTGCTTACAAACATGCCCATGTTTCCCTTATCCTGAAAAGGCCCTGACTTGAACTTTATATTCCTACTTTTGTCCTCTTTCTCTTCAGGCTTTGTGGCTAAACTCCTTAATGAGGTAGTCTACCCCATACAGGTGCCTCCACTTTCTCTCCTCTCACTCTCTTCTTAACCCCCTACAAACTCTTCAAAGTTACCCATGATCTACCTGCCAAATTCATAGCCTTTTCTCAATCCTCATTCTTGACTTCTCAACAATTTTTGACACTGTTGACCACCCTCTGCTCTTTGATATGCTCCTCTCTAGATTTTCTGGTCAACACTCTCTCCTCGTTCTCCTCTTACCTCTATCTGGATCATTCCTGCTCAGTCTCTTTTGCTGAATCCTAATTCAGGTCAAGCACACTAACCTTGGATGGCCCACTGGGCTCTCTCCTGGCTGCTTCTCTTGTCCTATACTATTGCACTTGGTAATTTCATCAGCTCTCTATGCTGATGATTCTAACATCTACCTACCCAGCCCTTACCCGACCTCCAGCCTTACATCTCCAATTGCCCTTTTAGACATCTCAGACTGGGGATGTCCAGTAGATATATTAAACTCAACATATTTTAAATGGAATTCATCTTTGTCCCTAAACCTTTTCCTATTACTACCAAGGGCATTACACTCTTCCTAGTCCCCCAAGCTTGCAGCATAGGTGATATTTTCAATTTTCTCACTATCTCTCACCCCCTACATCCAATCTGTTGCCAAGGCCTGTCAAGTTCACTTTTGCAACAACTCTCTACTATGTTTCTTTCTCCCCTCTCACACCCTAATCTCCCTATGCTTGGACTTCTGAAATAGTCTGCTGGTTGGTCTGTCAGTCTCTCCACTCCAGTGTATCCTCATTCAGCCACCTAAGTGCTTTCCTTAAAGCTGGGGTCTGGCCATGTCACCCCCAAATTCAATAATCCAGTGGTTCCCTATCACTTCCAGGGCTCCAAGATCAAATACAAAATCCTCTGTTTGGCATTCAAAACCTTTCATACCCTATCCTCATCCCCCAAGTCTTCTTACACTGCTCCTCCTCTGCTACTTACTCTTCAATTTGTTTGAAGTCTCCCCTATTAGATTGTTAGCTCCTTGAGGATAGGAGCTGTCTTTGGCCTCTCTCTTTGTATCCCCAGTACTTAGCACAGTCCCTGACACATAATAGGCGCTTGATAAATGTTTATTGACTCTCATATACATACATACACATGATCATTAAATCCTTTCATTTCTAAGGATGAAGTCCTTTGCTCAAATTCCCAAGGAGCTACATTTTTCAAGAAACAAGCATTCCAACCCTAAGTACAACCACACCTAACTTGAATAATCAGTGCTCTAGGCCCTTCAAGAAGCAGAACAACTGATGAGGCATCACTAATATATGTCAGAAATGGGTACTTTTTCTCTCTGTGGAGAATAATCAAATGTCTTCCTTGTGCTGCTGCCATCATTTTATAAGCTTCCCAATCTTTGTTGAAGGTACTACTATCCTTCTAAGTCATCCAGTTCAACTCAATAAACATTTATTAATCATCCAAGTTCATAAGATCTGAGTCATCATACTTCAACCTTTTTGTCTTCCTCTGCTGCCACATTCAATCAATCTCCAAGTCTTGTGATTTCTAGCTCTATAACATCTATCATATCCACCTCTGTCTTTCCCTACACTGCTGCAACTAAACCTAGTTCCGGCAAAGACCTATTGTTGCTTGGGTTCCTAAATGGTTCCCTTGATTCTAATCTCTCCCTCTCCCACACAGCTGCCAAAACTACCTCTCAGTCTCTCCCCTCTCCAATTCATCCTCCACACACTTACCAAAATAATCACCTGAAGGCAGAAGGTCTAACCATTTCACTCCCCTGCTCAAAAACACTTAGTAGCTCCCTTTAGTTTTAAGTTAAAATACAAACTCCTCAGCCTGGCACTTAAAGCCATTTAACCTAACTTTCCAGATTTATTTCAGCTTATTCCCCTTCATACATTAAACATTCTAGTCAAACTGTATTATTGGCTATTCCCGAACTTAACCTCCCCTCCCCAATACCTCTCCCCGCCTCCATCTCTCAAAATCCTTATTTGTCTTCATGGCTGTGCTACTAATCTTCATTAAGCTTTCTTTGATCACCCCAGTTGTTAATGTTCTCCTTCTCTCTTACAAAATTCCTTGTATTTATATGTCTATGTACATGCTGCATCCCACTGAAAAATCAAAGCATCTTGAGGGCAGAAACTATTTTGTTTTTTTCTTTCCATTGCTAGACCCATGAGACACCATCATCAAGAAGAAAGAACAACAGAGCTAGCCTACCACACTCCCCCCCAAATTTTCCATCATGAGCCCACAGCATTTTATATTTTGGACTATCCATCTCATCATTAACTTAGGATGTAAAAACCAACACATTTAACCTCATATATTCCTTTGATACTGATTCCTGTGCCAAACTTTTTCATCACAACAGGCAATACTATCACACCCTAAGTCAGGAATTTAAGAGTGATCCTTGAATCATCATTAGCCTACAGCTATCTAACTAATTAGGTAACTAATTATGCTGCTTTTTTTTTTCACTTAAAACCTACACTCTTTATTTGTCTTTTCTTCTCTACCAAAGCCCTATAAACTTGTCCTCTCTTGCCTAGAGTACTGTAGCCTCCCCCTTACCAGATGGCTTGCCTTTAGCTTATCCTCCAGCTACTGCCAGTTATTTTATCTTTCCTTTAACTATTACACATTACAATTCTGTTGTTATTTTGCATTTTCCTAAGTCTAAGCTCTTAAAAGGTAACTTCAAAAGCATCCTGGACTGTCTTATTTCATTTGTCTTTTTCTGTAACACAGTCCACTCCCTGTGCTCACCCTGAGCACAAATCCCTAAACCTCCTTATGACTACAACATCCTACCTTTTACTAAAACTCACTCCACTTCACTAAGCATTTAAACAGCTCCTGAAATTTCACCTTCAACCGCTAAGTTTTAATGGATTATGAAAGTATTCACCACCCTGACCAATTCAGAGCTAGAGATAACTTCTGAGATCATTCTCTTCAACTACATATAACATATGTACCTTACTAGCTATCACTAGTAATATTACTAGCTATTAAATTTTTAAATTTTTAATCTCTATATATCCTATAAATGTGCACCCATATCAATGTACTGTCTATCCAGATGGTAAACTACTAGGGGATGGATTGATATCTAACTCCTCCTACAACACTGGGCAGTGCATCACACATAGGAACTTAAGTGTTTTTTAATAATGATAGATAGTGTTAGAATATTTGACCTAATCAGGTTAGATTCTTAAAATTACATGGGCTATTTACTCTTCAACTCTAGTATGGATCTAAACAAGCATGGATTGCCCTTGCTTATTTCCTTAATGTCATCCAAAGTCAAATGATTTTATCATACAAGGCATCCACTACAATAGGTGCTGAAAATATAAAAATAATATCATAATGTTTAAAATATAATGTGAGAGGTAAGAAAAATGTACCAAAAACTATTATACAAGAAAGAATGTGATAAGCACAAAGGAGGAGTCCAGAAAAAGTGCTGAGAACTCTCAAGCAGAAGAAATGATCTCACAAGCTGGATAAAAGAAGGTATCCTGGAAAAAAGGAAGGATTCAAACGTTAAAGATAGCTGGAGAATGGGGCAATTCTATTCCAGGCAGGAGAGACAGAACGGCCAAAAGCAAACAAAAACTGTATTTCTAGAAAGGGTGATAATTATTTTTCTTACTCTCAGAGATGTTTCTGCTGCAGCAGCTGCCATTGCAGCAGCTTTGGCCTTCTCTGCTTCATCATACGTAGGAAGAGAGGTAGCTACACTGTAGGGTGGTGGCACAGGATAAAATTCGCTGTGAGTTTCTGTTTCTGAAGGAAAAGAAAAAAGATAAACATGAAAGGCAAAGTATGTGAAACCATTTTTATACATATGGTACAATTTTGTACATTGTCCAATTCCACCTCAATGATAATTTACAGAAATTATCTATATAGCTATGTAGCCCAAGGGGAAAAGGAACTAAAATCATTTAAAGTTGAATTTTTTTTAATCTGTAAAGCTATTTTACAGTTAATTTAAAGCTTTCCAAGTCTACTGCTGCTACCATAAAAGAGGCAGAGTGAGGCAACAGAAAGTATACTAAACTGGTAAGCAAGGAAACTGTGGTCTACAGCTAAGGGTCTTTATCTAAAAGATAAAGGAGTTGGACGAAATGATATCTCCAATCCCTTCTGCTTTCTAGTAATATCCTATAGCCTATCCTCCTCCAATCCAGTCTATAAAAATGCTATTTCATTTTCCTAATGTACAATTTTGGTCATGACACTCTGTTACTGAAAAATCTTCAATGACCCATCACCAAGTATTGAACAAAATCTATATCCTTTAGTCTGATATTCAAACCCTTCCATAATCTAATTTCAACCTCCTTTTGCAGCCTTATCTCACAGGACTCTTGCTCACATAGTCTACATTCCAGCCAAACTGGCCTACGTGCTTGAAAACATTCCAAGTCTTCCTAACTATATACCTTTCTTCATGTTATTCCCTAGATGTGAGATGACACCCACCTTCTATCTTACCAGCTAAAATTCAACCTACTACAAATGTTACATTCTCCCTTGTCTTTCCATCCAGAAGTGATTCATCCTCTCCTTATGAATTCTGACTGCACCTTAAAATAGTCTTACTTTATATTGCTTTATCTCCTCTTCCTAGATTTCTAAGACCAAATGGGGACCAATATCTAGCATATATGTTAATATGTAATAAATATCTATTGAATTAGTGTTTCCAGGAAAGAATTATTTCAAAAATCAGGTAGCGCCTATATACAAAAAAATTATATACAACAGCTATTGTATGTTAATTTTTCCAAAGAGATATTATGATATTAAATATCTATAATAACTGTGTTAGACTTTTTACTTTAGGATCTTAGGCATGAAAAACAAAGTAGATGCCAGAAGCACTTCACCCTGTCCATTTTCCAATTATAAAATGTATCATTATCTTTGCAGCATCTTTTATATTAGTAAGTATTACAGCACAGCAAAAATAACACCAGACTGAGAGTTAAGAAGCCTGTATTCTGGTTTCAGTTTTGCCAATAATTAGCTGAATTTGGGCTTTAGTTTCCTTATAACTGTTTGATGGTTGTTTTAGCAGGAGTGACCCAAATTAAGATCCAGCAAAAGAGATTGAGGAGTAATCTAAAGAGACAGGAAAACTGGGCTATAAGAGTAGTATCACAGGAACCTAGAGAGAAGAGAGTATTAAAGAGAAAAGGGTCATTAACAGTGTCAAAGGCTGCAAAGAGGTCAAGAATAATGAGGCCTAAGAAAACACCACTAAGTTTGGAAATTTAAGAGACAAAGTAACTTTGGAAAGAGCAGCTTCAGATGAATGATGAGGTGAGAAGCTAGACTGCAAAATGAAAAAGGAGGAAAGGAAAAGTACCAAATAACAATTATCCCTTCCATATTGCAGAGGATTAGGGATATAGAGCTCCCATGATCTGGAAAATCTGTGTAAAACTTTTTGGCTCTCCCTTCAGACTAGAGAAGAAGTCTGATTTTTTTCTTCTTCTTTCATGGAATATTTATAGTACTTTATTGTAAAATTTGGGTTAAGCATTTGGTCATAGACTCTATGTAGGGCAATGTTAAGTAAAAATACTAGCCTTTGCATGTCATCTGCTTGGCTTTCATGTTCTTTTCACAAACTTTAAATTTTTACTTATTTCAACTTTTAAAAAGACATTGTGTATATTTATGGTATTAAAAGATAAAATATGTTGATATTATACAATACTATACGCATTTCTGTGTTTCTAATCTTTTTCTTTGTCATCTACTGGCCTTCCTTCACGTGTTGTCTTAGGCTTCCACAAAACTCCAAAAAAATCCCCATGTAAGTTCTTATCCTGACCCCATATACAGATAGAGAGAAAGAAAAATAAAGAGATAGATAGAAAGATAGATATAGATACATATAAACCACAATGGAGAAAGTCACAATGCGGGAGGGATAACTAAAATAAAATAAAATAGTCACGTAGATTTCTAGAGCTTATGTAATACTATATGTTAATGTGTCAATATCTGTACATTAGTCTGAGGAAACTAAAGACTATGACCCTCATGGCAATCTCACTAAAATTTACTCAAAAAAACCCAGACTTGAAAATATAACAGATACAATTGGTGTTTAACATTTGAGGAGGCTTGCTACATTCTCAAAAGTAAGGTATATTCCTTGAAGTGGACATCTTATGAGGATAATATCCCTGATCTTTCTTGTTAGGTGTGATGAAACATAATCGACTGAGGAGAGGGGAGGGGGGAATGACAAATAAAAAACCATAAAATCGGTGGCATAGTGGCTAGAACACCGGCCCTGCAGTCAGGAGGACCTCAATTCAAATCCAGCCTCAGACCAGACACCTGATGCTTACTTACTAGCTACGTGACCCTAGGCAAGTCACTTAACCTCAATTGCCTAAAAAATATAAATAAATAAATTAAATTAAATCACTTCAGCATTTTAAAAAGCATATGGTTTTATTTTACCACCTGCTTTCCTTCTATCTTATTAGGAAATTCTAAGAATCAAGTGCTTCAGAAAATGCATTGTACAAATCCACAAGGTTCTACTATTTCTAATAATGTAATGGTAGTTTACAATTCCTTTTTTTTTTTAATGACTGTAAATTCAGGCACAGAAGTGTTAAATTGTTCAACAGAAAGGAACTTAAGGAGTTAACTTCACCAACCCCACCTTACTATTGAACAATGAGTTTTTCATTGTAAACTCACTACCTCACCATACCAACAGTACTTTATGCCATATAGTAAAACAGGAAATTTCCATCATAATTTTGATACCGAGCCTACCTTTTGTGAAAGGACAACTATAACAGTAATTGTAACAACAATAAAACAATGCTTGGAAACCACGACCTCAGTTGTATTTACAATATTCTTGGGGAGAGATCTATGGAGGAGTTTTGGAAGGACATGAACAAAAATCATATAAGATAAAAAGGTATGATTGAGTTGTGAACTGCACCAATGGAAAGTACTTTCATCTATCAGATCACAGATCCACAACAGTATATGTTCCTAGTTTGTCTACACCAATTATTCAATGACCTGGGCACAAAACATTATGTCCATTTTAGAGTAATCTAGAAGACTACGATTCCTGTTTTCGGGGACATTTCCTGAGTAATCAGCACAGAACCCCTAAAATACAACGGCAAATTGTGCATGGGAGTGAGAGAGTGGGACTTGGGAAAACAAATGCATCAAAATTTTCATCAGGTGCTCAAATTAGGGAGAATGTCAGTTTTTTTATTTACTCACATTGTTTTAAAGCTCCTACTAATTAGTGCTTCCCTGAAATGTACTGTAGTAGTCAAGTGAATGCAGGTTATTGCCACTTTTAATTCTGTCTATTCTAAAAGTATTACTGCAATTGCCTAAAAGATATTTACAAAGTAAAATATGCTTAGTAGTTTGCGGATAAATTTTGGGGAGGAAAAAAAACAATGAAAGAATACAAAAATAAAATTGTGAAAAGAAAAGCAATGAATCAACCAAAACCTGAGTCATTAAAATAAAACTAGTTCCAGTCTTAGTGGGGCAGTTTGATGTCATAATGGATAGACTGCTGCCCCTGGAGTCAGGAAGACCTAAGTTTAAATTGGGCCTTAGACACTTACTAGCTGTGTGACCCTGGGTAAGTCATTTAACCCTGTTTGCCTCAGTTTCTCATCTGTAAAATGAGCTGGCAAAGGAAGCAGCAAACCACTCCAGTACCTCTCTTAAGAAAACCCCAAAAGGGGTCAAGACTCAACAATAAGCTCCAGATTTATAAACAACTCTGGAAGAACATTTAGCCCTAAGAAGTCCAAAAGTATTCATTTTGCTTATCTTTGAAAAAAAAAGGTTCTACTAAATGAATATTGTAATGGATCATTAAATTAAAAAAAAACTAAAGAGTATAGGTATAATCAAAGAAGGTTTGGTTAAAGTAAAATTGAGAGGGGAAGGATGAGCAGAAATAACATACAAAACAAATGTCTAAGAAAAAAACCAAACCTTTGACATTTTTCTTAAAATGGACTAAGAGAAAATCAATTGAGATTACACCACAAGAAATGTGTTGGAAACAGCAGGAGGATTTAACCCTACTTTTCCAGACTTTATTCTTTTCTTTTTTTAAAAAATTATTCTTTCTTCAGTATAAAAATGCCACCAACTCAGACTTAGAAATTCATAACACATCAAGAATGAAAAGGAATAAGTACAGATACTGTTGACAGATGTATATATTAGATATTATCAGCAATTTTTATTCTCATTACAACTATTCAGCATTTAAGATTCATAATCATCCTTGAATAAAGTAATGTGATATATTCTATGCCAGTGTAATGGAATTGAGAATACAGGACTTTAAATAAGCATTTACCATCATCTAAACTACAATGACTTCAAAAGAGTTAAAAAGGTTTTCTCTCTATTCAAGGTGACCTGAAAATCAACTTTATTGTGTCATCAGAGAAAGTCAAATGAAAACCATGCCTATACATTCACCAATTCAGGGCTGGAAGGAACCTTAAAGGTTAACTAATTCAACCACTTGATGTTGTAATTGAGAAAACTAAAATCCAGAGAGATAAAATGACTTGTCCAAGGTCCTCAAGTAGCAAGTAGAAGAGCCAGGATTCAAACCCAGGTCCTCTACCTACAAACCAAAACAATTTTTAAAAAAACCCACCACCAACAACATAAGTACTAGGTTCTACCTATCTGGCATTGGCTAGAAGTGCAAGGACTACTCACAGGTACAATCCCACTCTAATCAGCATGAGAGCTTTCACCTGCTCCTTTTCTAATCTAGGTCAGTTTGTCCTTCCTTAGGCAACCAGCACCCTTCCTGAGGGCTCACCATATTAATGCAGAACTTAGTGTGGGCAACTGATAGGCAAAACTCTCTGCAGCTTTGCACTCCCAATCTCAAGAGCTCTGCCAGCCTCAGCCTCCGCAAGTGCTAGGGATTGCCCGAGTATTCCACCACACTTGGCCAAATTCAACACTCTTTCCACTAAACCCCAGTATGAGGAAAAAATTCTACAACACAAAGAAGAATATTTAGCATGGATAACTATAAAATTTTAAGAAAAATATTTTGCTACCACAAACAAAAAAGCAATCCTTAAATCCTTAAACCTGACAGTGTGCCAGGTTTTATATCTAGCAAATAAAGAGGCCCAGTCAAGGACAAGCAATAACGATGCATGCAGATTAACAAGACATGGAAGCAACATGCATTGAAGATTTTTGTTCAAACTCAGACTCTGCGAGGTTAGATACATCTCTTCTCTCAGGAAGTTTAGTATCATAGAGTTGGAAGGCCTTTCCCTATCTAATTTAACACTCTTGTTTTACAGATAAGAAAACTGAAGTACAAGAAAGTCAAATGACTTACAGAAGGTCAAGGGATTTAAATCTAGGTACTCTAGCTCCAGAGCCAATATTTTCTGTTACTTTATCACAGAAGTCTTTCCTTCTGGAAAATGGGAGTAATTACTATGAAGTGCTTCGCAAATTTTAAAGGACTATATGTCAATTATGACTTAACTAGATAACTTTTTCAGCTCTCATACATACAGAGCAAGTATAACGATTAAGAAAGCAAAATTATGAACAGGCAAAGGTCTAAGCATTTAGGCAATGAGTCAGTCAGAGAAAGTTAAAGGAGATGATTTTTAAGAGCGATTTGACAATGAAAGTAAGACAATCTGATGGCAAAATAGAACTATTCTACACAGAATATTGTCTAGGATAAAGGTTGGAAATAGTAAATAATTTTTTGACAAATACATAAAATGAGAAAATTCTGAAAAAAGTACAAAAATAGAATAATCAGGAAGGTATGGCTTTAGGGAAAGTAAAGTATGATAGCATGTTCTATGCTACCCACAGCACTCTGGGGCCTCCCTAGGAATCACTTACACTGTTACATTTCATGTGACCATCATACATGAAATGCCACAAAGTTGCAACAGAAAGAACAACCAGATACACAAACAACATATTAAGTTGTTCCTTTCTGGAAAAAAGATACAGTCAGAGAAGTAAAGCAAAAGAGTTGCAAACAGCAATAAACTCAAAAATTCATAGCTTCAAACCAAACAATTATTATCCTAAGCATACAGCAGAAAAAGTTATACAACCACCAACTACCAATAAAATCTTTTTTTAAAAAATGGGATTCTGTATACAAGCGTACATTTCCCCTGTCTCATAAAAGCTAAATATACCTAATCAGAGATAAACATAAAAATTCTTAAATCACCTGCAGTCGCAGCTGCTTCCACAGTAATGCTACTGTAAGGTGGAGGAGAAGTCTCAGGTTCAAGTACAGGTCCAGAAGAAGTTCGTGCTATCTGTGTTGAGGGTGATGGTGGCTCAACAGCAGGTGATTCTGAATTATCATCTTCATTATGAAGCTAAAGAAAAAATGAAAGTCATTAAATATAATCAAAGAAAATGTAAGTAACTGAACGCCAAAGTGTAATTTCTTCTGAGAACCTCTAAAATAATGTTAAATTTATCTAATTCCGAAGATTATTAAACTAAAGAATACTTAGAAAAGAGCCATTAACAAATATGGTCTTTTACTTTCCAAATATAAAAAGTTAAAGCCAAGTTACATAAATTTGTTTAATAAAAAAAAAAGGAAGCTGATTCCAAGGTACATTCTCACCATTCCTCCAAAATACGTTGTAATTTCCCAACCCTGCCATCACACTAACAAGACAATCTATCATAAATGAAGCTGAAGATAGTCACTATGAAAAAATAAAATCTACCATGCGATATTATCTGCAATACAGTTTTATGTATGATAAACTTATAGTATAATTGATTCCAAAGGTAACTAAGCAGATAAAAAAAAGTAGGACTTTCACTTTTAATAAAAAGTTCATTTGGCAAAATGACAAATTCTGACACTTGGCAGATCTGGCATTTCAAGGTCACTTTTTGGAGTCAAAATTCAAAAGAGAAAAAAAATATCAATGTGAGCTAAACACATCAATGAGTTGTGAAAGGTGTTTAAACAAGATCATTTCCTGTTAAAGATGGCAATATGAAAATCCAGTTCTTCCACATGAATAAAACCAGGACATAAGTAGGTCAACAAGCCAGGATCCTACCAACACAAAACAGAATCATTTCAGAGGGACCAAAACCATACCATTTTGGGTGAAAGATCTGGGCAACGGAAAAGAAAGCAAAGCTTGGACCTGGGACAAAATCCCAAATCAGAGACTGAGATTGGAGTTACGAGTAAGAAGACAATGAATACTATGAAGAAATATTATGAATCAAAAGATGACTAACACATACAACCAGAATAAGGCAGTAATTCCTAAACTATAATCAGAGCTTCAAATAATAATAATAATAATAATAATACAGCTTGGCCACAAGAATTGTGTTAGTACTTGTAAGAAATAAAGCAAGATTAAAATCAAATCAAATCATAAATGAAATAAGAACTGTAGAGGAAAGAATTGGAAGGAAAATGTATAATTTGGAAAAGAAAGCAGAAAACCTTGTACAAGTAACAGATCCTCTAGAAATTAAAATAGAATAAATAGAACTCAATGACTCCAGGAGACAAGAAATATTAGACAAAAACAAAAGGCTAGAAAAAAAATAAAAGAAAATCATTGGTTTTCCCCCCAAACCATGACCAAACAAAAAAGCTAAATACCATACTTCAAGAAATAATAAATGAAAATAATCAAATGGAAAACTCCCAGAAATGTCATCACCAAAATCAAAGGAAAAATACTGCACACAGCCAGAAAGAAAGAATTCAATGAAATATAGTTAGCATTATACAAGATTTGGCAACTACTATTTAAAATAAGAGAGTATGTAAGGTAGATTTTGTTATTCTCTTTTAGATAATAGTTCCCAGGATTCATGGCCATAACAATCTATTAGTTCCCAGGCTCATGGCTTGTAAATAATTTCTACTGAGTCTGTGCAGTGAGATATAACCATGAGATAATGTAAACAAACATTTGTGCTTAAATTGTAAACATCCACTGCACTTGTGCTGTGCTAAGTCATCATGATATCAGCCAAAGTTATTGCAAACTTGTGAAATTATTGCTGGCAAATTGCCTTCTTTGTGTGCTCCTCTATAAATCAAGTGAGCACTGGTCAGTAAGTGGAGGATTTGGGGAATATGCCAGCTGAAAGCTGTGTGTGCCTTGACCTGCCCCTATCAAGGCTTGGGGGAAATGTGACAGTGTAATGATGTGCTTGCCTCAAACAGCCTCCATTGAGGCTCAGGGGGGAACGCACAAGCTGGAATGCTGTGTGTGCCTTGTTCAGCCTCCATCAAGGCTTGGGAGGATTTGTGAATGTGTGTGCTTGTCTTGATTGGCCCCCCATTGAGACTCAGGGGATCCTGTAGGAGTTGTACTCCTACTACTCTTGCCTGCCCCTTCGAGAAGAGTAATTAGGGGAAGCTGTAGGAGTTGGTGCTCGCATTATCAGAAACCCACTGAAAAGAAGAATAAATTTGTTAACTTCTCATTATGTCTCTGTTCCTGTACAGATCAAGAGTAAACCTGCTAGATCTAAACATACTATTTGCTCTTTTTTTTCTTCTGTTTTGTTTTGTTTCTTCTTTCCTGTGGTTCCTCCTATTGCTTCTAATTCTTTTTTACAACATGACTAATGTGAAAATACGTTTAATAGAAATGTACATGTAGAGGCTATATCAGATTTCATACCATCTTGGGGAGGGAGAGTGGGAGAAATATTATAGTCAAATCCTGAAATCCCCAGATCAAGGACAAAATATTATGAGCAACAAGAAAAAAACAATTTACGTATGGCAGTACTACAATTAGAATCACACAAGACCTAGCAGTGGCGACACTAAAAGATCTCAGATCTTGGAACACTATATATCAAAGAGCAAAAGAGCTGAGCTTCTGGCCAAAAATATCATACCCAGCAAAGCTAAGCATAATTCTGAATGGGAAAAAAGAAAGAATACTTAATGAATTGTCAGACTTTCAGGACTTTGTTATGAAAAAAAAAAAACCTGAACTCGATAGAAGATTTGACATACAAGAGCCAAGAAAAATATAAGGTACATGCCAATGACCAATTACAAAGGACTCAATAAGGATAAAATGTTTACCTTTTATGTATGTAAAATGTAAAACCTATTTCTAAGATTGTTACTAGTAATTAGATACCTTATAAGAAAGATTGGGGTAGACCCAAGTATGATATGACTTCAAATAGTAAAACTGTTCAAGAGTACAATTTCTCCTGATTCAACTCTGAACCCAACTCATTGATGGACTAATAGCTTAATAATTTCCCATTTGAAAAAGTCAAAACACATCTGCTTTAGGGACTCTTGGATCCATAAATCTAGTGTGCAACAAGTTGGCTATGATCTAAATTCTACTACCTTCCTTTGCTACACTTTTCCATTCTGGAAACTTCTACCCATGCCATAGCCACCTGGGCCTCAAAAGTCAGTCCTAGCAGTTCCCTAATGGTATAATCAAAGATAGGAGACCAAACAGACAAACAAGAAACTACACTCTTCTTTATAAAATTGCTAACCCTCATATTTGTCTCTTAGAAGCTCTGATGTGAAAGATACTAGGCAAAATACTAAGAGCTTGGCAATCTAAGGTATTAAGTCTTGAGGAAAGCCTTTCAAAGGCTTCCATCTCTGTTCTCCTTCTCCTGTGGCCTTAAGATAAACTGCAATCAAGACCTAGCAACCACCTTCCCCCACCCCCAGCAACTGAGATCCAATTGTATTGTTCACCTTTAGTATTGAGACGTGGATATATACTCTGCCTTTTCCTCTCTTCCACCTTGAACCTGGGCATTTCAAGATGAAAGCCTTTCCTTGGACTTGAAGTCAAAGGACCTGGCTTTGAAACCCAGGGCTCTGCAACTTACTCTCTATGTAACACTGAACAAGTCACTCAAACTCTCTGGGTTTCAGTTTCCCCAAATGTAAAACATTTGAATTAGATAGTATCTAAGGATCTTTTTAGCTCTAATCTAAGATCCTATTGGTAAAAACGGACCCCCTATTAGAGACCTACCTTCAGAATACATGCTCAAGCTACCTCCTCTTTGAAAACTTCTAATATGCAAAGCAGCTAAAACAGACTGGGAAACTGTCCATCAGTATTAATACAGCTGGGCAATAACGTAATTTTCATCTATTTTTTTTCTTTCCAGAGCAAATGGTTAGGCCTGTCTCTAGCAAATGGCTATGGAGTTCACTGAAAAGGCTTTGTATTTTTTCAGGATTCAGTGAAATTAGAATAATAAAAGCGCCAAAGTAGGTCTAAGGACAGCAATTAACAAAGATTACTTTCTCTCAAAGATTACACAATAAAGACATAAATGAAGAGAGGTCACACAAGAGCCAGAAAAGTTATGCTTGTAATAGTAAAAGAACCACATCAAGGCCTCTAGCATACTTGGCAGATCTTATATGAAGAATGTTTTGAAAGATATAGAATGAAAATATGATCATAAATCTAGAGCTGGACATACGAAAGGGTTGCTATCTGCACTAATACAAGGGCACAAATCAAAATATCAAAGTAAGTTTTTATTAATTATTTTTTGTAAAGAGCCATTTACATGAGACCTTCTCTCTAGTCTAGGCTGATAGATACTAAATTTCTATACTCAATTTCATCAGATTTGATCAGACAAATAGAAAAGTGAAATGAATGGCAGAGAATGTAGCAATTAGTGGACAGCTACCAGACAAGGAGAAGGAGTGGGGAGTATTTAACTCAGAAGTAATATCTCAAAGTTTATAAGACAGAGAGCCATGAAGGGAAAGGAGAAAATAAAGAACAATGCCTATAAGGTAGGAAAGGGAGGTTATCCTTAAACTAGAATGAGCTATCGATAATCACTGTTTCTTATTTCTTACCTCCCATTAACTCTTCATACTCATTCTCAGGTTAAACATTTTCTTAGTTGGCTTTTCTCAGTTCTCATCCTTCTTTACCTCTCTAGCTGACATCCTCCTTGTATTCCAGATCTTCTCTCTTCCTTGGATTTTCATGACATTGTTCTCCCTTTTCTCCTACCTCTCTGACTTCTCAGTCTCCTCTGCAGAATCATCACCCACATCCTGTTCCCTATGTATATGTATACAAGAGGACTCAGTCCTAGGCTCTCTTTTTTCTCTTTTCATGATTATTTGGTGATTTGATCAGGTCTAATAGTTTCAATTATTTCTATGTCGATGACTCCAAAGTAGGGATGGGGAACCTGTGGCCTGCTCCAAAGTTTATATATCTAGCCCTCTTCTGTCTCCTGAACTCCAAATAATAAATCAGCCAACTTTCACTACAGACTGATGTGCCAGGCACTAGCCTCAGTACTGAGGATGCAAGTACAAAGAATGAAACAATCCCTAATAACAATGAACGTACATTCCAACAGAGAAAACAAGAAGTACATAATAAATATATGCATAAAGATAAAGTTAATACAAAGTTGTTGATTACAAGATAGTTTTAAAAGGAGGCACTAGCATTTGGGAAGATCAGGAAAGGTTCACGCAAAAGATGGAGCCTGGATGTGCCTTAAACAAGATAGGGACTCTATGGGGTGGAGTTAAGAAAGGAATTTATTCCAGGTATGGGGGATGTAGTGTCCTGTGTTAAGAATAGACAGACCAGGAAGGCGGAGCCAAGATGGCAGAGTGAAAGCAGCAACTTGCTTGAGCTCTCCCCCAAATCCTTCCAAATACCTATAAAAATGGCTCTAAACAAATTCTAAGGCAGCAGAACCCACAAAAAGACAGAGTGAAACAAATTTCCAGCTCAAGACAACCTGGATGATTGATCACAAGGGTATATCCAGCCGGGCTGGGAGTGAAGCACAGCGTGGACGTGCAGGCCGCAGTGAACTTGGAGCAGGCCTCCGAGGACTGAATCGGCAGCCATGGCAGTTTCCAGACTCCTCAATCCACGAATGCCAAAGGCAACTCAGAAGGTCAGTGGGGAAAAAGCGGTGCTCAGAGAGGAAGGCGGGGTCTCAGCTCCATTCCCCAAGAGCGCGGCCCTGGGGTGGGCAGCTGCTTCCTGAGCTTCCAGCCCACAGACTGAGGGGGAATCAAGTGGCTGATCAGAGGGGTATTGCAGAGATCTCTCTGCTGGTGCTGAGGCAGGAATCTCTTACTTTGCCCGTGCTTGGATCTGAGTCACAGTTCTGGACAGGGGTCCTGGGGTGAGGAGGAGAGCTGGTACAGTGGAGCTTGTAGTGGCTGTGGACAGCAAATCTTCCTCACAGTTCCAGGACAGAAAGGAGTGGCCAGGAAAGGAGTAAACACCTCACCCCTTATCATACCACCTTGCAAGAAATGAAAATTTACAGGTCCCTACAAGTATCTCTGAAAACAGCTATATAAACCCCCGAAGCTTGGGACAGTACATTCTCCACATTGGAAGCAGACTCTTACCTTAACAAAGAGTTTAAAACTCAAGGAATTGGCTGAGAACATGAATAAGCAGTGCAAAAAGAGTCAGACTATATTATCTTACTTTAGTGACAAAGAAGATTAAAATATACAACCAGAACAAGACAACAAAGTCAAAGCTCTTACATTCAAAGCCTCCAAGAAAAATATGAATCAGTCCCAGGCCTTAGAAGAGCTCAAAAGGGATTTTGAGAAGCAAGTAAGAGAAGTAGAGGAAAAACTGGGAAGAGAAATGAGAGTGATGCAAGAAAATCATGAAAAACAAGTCAACAGCTTGCTAAAGGAGACCCAAAAAAATACTGAAGAAAATAACACCTTAAAAAATAGCCTAACCCAAATGGCAAAAGAGGTCCAAAAAGCCAATGAGAAGAAAAATGCCCTAAAAAGAAAAATTGGCCAAATGGAAAAGGAAGTCCAAAAGATTACTGAAGAAAATACTTCCTTAAAAATTAGAATAGAGCAATTGGAGGCTAGTGACTTTATGAGAAATCAAGACACTGTAAAACAAATCCAAAAGAATGAAAAAATAGAAGATAATGTGAAATATCTCATTGGAAAAACAACTGACCTGGAAAATAGATCCAGGAGAGAGAATTTAAAAATTATTGAACTATCTGAAAGCCATGATCAAAAAAAGAGCCTAGACATCATCTTTCAAAAAATTATCAAGGAAAACTGCCCTGATATAGTAGAGCCAGAGGACAAAATAGAAATTGAAAGAATCCACAGATCTCCTCTTGAAAGAGATCCCCAAAGGAAAACTCCTAGGAATACTGTAGCCAAATTCCAGAGTTCCCAGGTCAAGGAGATAATTACAAGCTGCCAGAAAGAAACAATTCAAATACTGTGGAAACACAATCAGGATAACACAAGATTTAGCAGCTTCTACATTAAAGGATCGCAGGGCATGGAATATAATATTCTGGAGGGCAAAAGAGGTAGGATTACAACTAAGAATTACCTACCCAGCAAAACTGAGTATAATCCATAAAAATGGTCATGCAGTGAAATAGGAGACTTTCAAGCATTCTTGCTGAAAAGACCAGAGCTGAATAGAAAAGTTGACTTTCAAATACAAGACTCAAGTGGAACATGAAGAGGTAAACAGGAAAGAGAAATCATAAGAGACTTATTAAGGTTGAACTGTTTACATTCCTGCATGGAAAGATGATATTTATAACTCATGAGACCTTTGTCAGTATTAGGGTAGTTGGAAGAAAAAAATTATATGGATGGATGGATGGATAGATAGATAGATAGATAGATAGATAGATAGATAGATAGATAGATAGATAGATGGATGGATAGATAGATAAGATAGATGGCACAGGGTGAGTTGAAGATTAAGGGGACATATCTGGAGAATAAAATTAAGGGATGAGAGAGGATGATACTCGGAAAAGAAGAAAGGGAGAGGTAGAATAGGGTAAATTATCTCACAAAAAAAAAACAGAAAAGTCTCTTACAGTAGAGGGGAAGCAGGGGAAGGTAAGAAGAAATGAGTGAATCTTATTCTCATAGGATTTGGCTTAAGGAGGGAATAATATACACATTCAACTGGGTAAGGAAATCTCTCTTACCCTATGGGAAATAGGGGGAGAAGGGGACAAGAGAGCAGGGGGATGATAGAGAGGAGGGCAGATGGGGAAAGGAGTAAACAGAAGCAAATACTTCTGAGGAGGGACAAGGTCAAAAGAAAGAATAGAATAAATAGGAGGGCAGGATAGGATTAAGGGAAATAGAGTTAGTTTTTCACAACATGTCTACTATGGAAGTGCTTTGCATAACTGCACATGTATAACTTATATTGAGTTGCTTGCCTTTTCAATGAGGGAGGGTGGGGAGGGAGCAAGGGAGAAGATTTGAAACCTACAGTTTTAAAAACATATGTTTAAAAAAATGTTTTCACAATGCTACTGGAAAATAAGAAATACAGGAGAGTCTGTCCTGCCCTACAGGAAAATAGAAGCGGAAGGGGATAAGAGAAGGGGGGAAGAGATAGAAGAGAAGACAGACTAGGGGAAGGGATATTCAGAATGCATGCCATCTTGGGGTGGGGGGAGGGGTGAGATGGGGTGAAAATTTGGAACTCAAAATCTTGTGGAAGTAAATATTGAAAACTGAAAACAAATAAGTTTATATATATAAAAAAAGAATAGACAGACCAGTTTGTCTGAATCACAGAGGGGCAGGAAGGAAGGAGAATAATGTACAATGAGGCTAGAAAAGATAGATTGGGGTTCAGTACATAAAGCTTAAAACCTAACCCCAGAGGTAATAGGGATCAATTGGAGTTTACCGAGTAGGAGACTTACATAGTCAGATGTACCCTTTAGGAAAATTACTTTTTCAGCAGTGTGTAGGAAGGACTAAAATGGGAAGAGAACAATCAGGAAGCTGTACAATAACCAGAGTAAGAAGCAATAAAGGTCTGAACTAAGGTAGTAGCTGTGTGAGCAGAGAAAGGCATAGGATTTGAGAGATGGACACCTCCACCTGAATGTCCCAAAGTATCTCTAATTTAATATGTCCAAATTAGAACTTATTATCCCTTAAAAAAAAGTTTAAAAAAAACCAACCTCACCCACGTGACAAATTTTCTTTTGCTGCAGAAAGCATCGCAGTAATTCTAGTTACCACGTTCACAACCTTAGGATAGCTAAAATTCATTACACTCAAACCCAAGGACTTAGGAATGCACAAAATATTCAATGTTTTTTTCTTTTGTATAACATGCTTTAATATTACCCCTTACCTCCAGTTTGGTTTCTTAGGGGAAGGGAGAGTGCCACAGGAAGGAAGGGTATAATTTATTTTCTAAAATAATTTTTTTGAGTAATACTTTATTTTTCCCCCAATTACATGTAAAGACAATTTTTAACATTCATTTAAAAAAAAATTTAGTTCCAAATTTTCTCCCTCAATGAGACAGTAAACAATTTGATATAGGTTATACATGTGAAATACAAACCCAAAGGGAAAAAAAAAACACCAAAAAGAACAAAATGAAAAATACTATGCTTTGATCTGCATTCAGACTCCATCAGTTCCTTCTTTAGATAGCATTTTCCATCATGAGTCTATTCGAATTGTCTTAACTGCATTGCTGAGAAGAGCTAAGTCTATCAAAGTTGGTCATCACAATGTTGCTGTTACTATGTACGATGTTCTGGCTCTGCTCACTTCACTTTGCATCAGTTCATGTAAATCTTTCCAGGTTTTACTGAAATCAGTTTACTTGTCATTTCTTATAGCACAATAGTATTCCATTACAATCATATACCACAACTTGTCAATTCTTCACCACCAAAATTGAGCTGCTATAAATATTTTTGTTACATGTGAGTCCTTTCCCCTTTTATGATCTCTTTGGATATAGATCTAGTAGTGGTATTGCTAGGTCAAAGAATATGTACACTTTTATAGCCCTTTGGTCATAGTTCCAAATTGTTCCCCAGAATGTGATCAGTTCATAGCTCTACCACAATGCCTTGGTGTCCCAATTTTCTCACCTCCCCTCCAACATTTATCATTTTCCTTTTCTGTCATATTAGCTAATCTGATGGCTATGAAGTGATACCCCAAAATTGTTTTAATTTAGGTATTACTCTAATCAATAATGATCTAGATTATTTTTTCATGACTACAGGTAGTTTTGATTTCTTCATCTGAAAACTGCTTATTCATATCCTTTGACCATTTATTGACTGGGGAATGACTTGTATTCTTATAAATTTGACTCAGTTCTCTACATATTTGAGAAATGGGGCCTTTATCAAAGACACTTGCTGTAAAAATTGTCCCCCAGCTTTCTACTTTCCTTCTAATCTTGGCACTATTGGTTTTGTTTGTACAAAACCTTTTTTTTATTTAATATAATCAAAATTATCTATCCATTTTACATCTGGTAATGCTCTCTATATTTTCTTTGGTCTTCAATTCTTCCCTTCTTCATAGATCTGACAGATAAACTATTCCTTGCTCCCCTAATTTGCTTGTGATATCACCCTTTATGTTTAAATCATGTACCCATTTTGACTTTATCTTGTTACATGGTATAAGATATTGAAGAAAAGGTATAATTTTTTTAAAGCTTTTAAATTTATTTTAAACTTTAAGTACAAAATATGAAAAGAAAAAAAACATTGCCATGTACACAGTAGAACATAAGAATTCTATATAAAGCAATAAATTTCCATTTCAAAAAAACCTATATAATACTACATATTGTTTTCAAAGCTGTCTAGCTTTTCTTTGCTTCTTTGTAGGTTTTCTTTTATTCTGTGCTATGTACTTTTTACTTTATTTTATTTTTTCCCCTCCTCCCTCCACCTCTACCAAAGAAGGCTACAATTAAGTACAGACATATATATATATATATATATATATATATATATATATATATATATATATATATATATATATACACACATTATATATATATACACATATATATATATAATATATATATATAATATATATATATACACACATTATATATATATACACATATATATATACACATATATATTGCACATATAGACACACATTTATAAACATATATATGCACATTCATACACATATATGTTAAGACCATACTATGCTTACCAGCATCATCTTTCATAAATCTGTCTTTCCATGTTTTTCTAAACCAACCAGCTCATCATGTCCTACATCACAGCAATATTCCAACCCAATCACATTCTACCTGAGAGATTATCAATGACATATGTCATGATGGGTTTCACATAACTACCACCCCCCACACATATATGTATGAATATGGCCCACTATACACTTTATCAGGCAATTTCAATTCAGTTTGAATACAGTATTGTGCCTGTGACAATCTGGTTAGTTTTATAAATTATGTTGGCCCTGTGGAGACATCAGTTTTGAAAAATCTTTTAAATTTAATATGATAGATCAAGGAAGGTGACTAGTTTGCATTTAGAAAATTGTGCTATACTTACAACAATCTCATGATGCTGAAACAAAAGCTCAACGTTCTCATTCTCCCAGTGTTAACATGTATCTATGAATCACCTTAACACAATCTCTTACCAACTAAAATTGCAGAAGAACCAAAGGACAGACATGTGGTGAACATATTTACTGCCACATGTTATCAAAAACTCACATGCAAGAAGAGGCATAAAAGATAGCACCCAGAAAATGTACAGTCAGAAAATGAGGTTAGCTTATCATGTAATGGGAGGAAGGGATAAGAAATGGATAACACTATGCTGCTCTGGTACTCAGGCAAAGTTAAAATACCTAGGAGGACTCCAGCATGCCAAGAATCACTATGGAGAATCTGTGGGTTAGCAAAGCCAAGATTATAACAGGATGGAAAAACATAAGCTGTACCAATGGAGTATCCATATCAATAAGGTTCTCTATAGTTATGAAGTATGGAAGATCAAAGAACAAATTACATCATTTACCTGATGATCTAACTTGTCTTTTGGGGAATATTTGTACAAATTTTCCCAACATTTTACTGTTGATTTGCTGTTTTACATTCTATTATTATCTCAAGTGGTAGCCTATATATGAAACCTACAAGCATGAAAACTAAGTGAGCTGTAAATAATAATGATGCAGAGCCAGTTCCTTATTCCATGATGTGACAACAGGAATACTTATCCTAGGTCTTCATGCCTTGGAGTCACTTGGGAAAATGAAAAGCAGTATAAATCTCCTAGGCCACCCAGAAAACAACTAAGACCATGAAAAGCTGGGAAATGAGTTTTATTCACATAAACATACACACAAAGCTATGCATACATGCACACACACACACACATATACACACACATACATACACACAAATATAAAACTAAGCAACTGAAATCTGGAAATAATGGGGTAGGAGAAGCAAGTGATAGCAATTTTCAAATACTGGCCAACTGGAAAAAAATATTGGACAAAATTGAGTCATAGACTTCTTCAACAGCCTATGGACCCCTTCTCAGAATCATATCATAAAAAACAGAGGATGACAAAGGAAGTGAGGTATACTGAAATATGATTATCAAAAAAATGTTAAAGAAGTCCATGGATTCTAGATTAACAACGCCTCTGCTAATTCTGTGTAATTCCAAAGCACAGTACTAAAATCAATAGGGACTATGATAGAGAGGGGATTCCAGCACTAGGTAGGAAGCTGGACTAGATGATATTCTAAGGACATTCTAGATGCTAAGAGCTAACAATGAGAGAGCCAGCCTCACAACCAGAATGACCTGGGTTCAAATGGCACTTCTGATACGTGCTGCCTATGAGACCTGCTGAGAACACCAAAGTTCTCAATGCTCTAAGCAATTTTCTAAGACCATTGATCTCAGAGAAGGTGCTCATGTGCATTGAGATATTCCTTATCTGGGAGTTCCTTATACCAATGAAATCACAGGTCACGTCCCTCACCCTATCCCTAATGCTATTTTTAAAAAATCAATATGATTTAATATAATTTATTACTTTTCATAATCTCTATCATATATCCTAGAAGACAGAGTAGATTTGTTTGTTCTAACTGTGATCACAGAGACTTTGGAGACTGATACTGCACACTTAAAAGGGTCACAAACTGTTAACCGCTCTGAGGAGACTAGAATTGAGGGACATTCCGAAGAGAATTTCAGCTTGTTCAGGAGACCTCAGTTTGTTTTTGGAGTTCCAATGACCCAAGTTTGTGGGTACCACATGCAGATGTAAAAAGGTATCTTTCTGCAGAAAAAGTGGACTGGAGACAAAGCCGGGCAAAAACAGCAGTCGGGAAGCTCAAAGTGCAGTTAACAGGTCTTTCCCTTCCGTTCCCTACTTCCTCAGAGCACAGAGGCAACCATAAGTGTGAGTCCCATTGTTTATCTCTTGTTTATTTTTTTTTGTTTCCTCATTTCTTGATACTTCTAATAAATTATAATGTCATTAATACTGATTTTGTCTGTTTGGCACTTGATGCTGAGAGGGAAAGCTGTCCATGGGAGATTAGATAGCTCAATTTTATTTTGTGGTAGGAGCCAAGCCAATTAGAGAGTATATGCTATCTTGGCAATTAATAGGAATATTACAAAGGATACCTTTTTAAGTGACTGCCTCCAAACTTAGGCAAATAAAGAATTAATAAAGCAATGTGGGGAGGTGGGGGAAGAGAAGGAAAGGGAGAAATTGTAGTTGATGTCTCTGGGCATACTGGAAATACTTTGTATCAAAACACCTATACCCCATATTTCTCAACATTAGTAATTAATTATTCAGTTAATTTGATCAATGTGCCTTGCCAACTAAGTGGTTTTCAATATTGAAAATACCTCCCACAAAAAACAGAATCCCAACTGACAGTGGTCTTACTGCTCCAAAGTATAAAGCCAATTGCTGGGGGCACCCACCAATACCAGGAAATGATCTGGGTGGCAGAACATTAATAATGGGAAAAGAGAGGGGAATTTTCCCAACAGCCACTGTGAAGCTGTTGTAAGTATCTGTTTTAAACTGTAATTTCCCCAGCACCTGGCACAGGAAAACAGCTGGCGCCTATGCAGTAATTTGGGCCAATCTCGTAACAAAGAAGGGGATGAAGTTACGTTTGAAACACAATCAGTGACTGGCTGTCATGGCAGGGATGGAATGGATTCTATCTTCCCACTGGTTGTTAACATACCCACAATGGATCATCTTGGGAACCCAACATATACAACCCACTTTGGGGATCACTGCTTTACGGAGGCAATAGACAACTTTTTTTTTTTACTACCACTGTGAGTAAAACTGTCAGTAGCAGAACAAACTGAAACCAGAACCAGAATGAGAAATTTGGGAACTAATGAAGGTTTTCTGAGTTCACCAGCAAAGGAGTCCCACTCATGGAAAGAGATTCCCCCAAAAGAACAGAAGGACAAGGGTTATATAGGTACTAATTAGTAATTAGGCAGGAGGTAAATTGAGTTCAGGGCATCTCTTGATTGAACAGGGCTTGTTATTGGGGGCTTGGGGATAAAATTGGAGGTGTGTAACAAGAAAGGGTCTTGTTTGGGTTAGCTGTTTCTCATAACCTTGCTGTTCTGGATACTTGATGTTTCAGCTCTAAGGAAAGTAGAAGCAAGGGTAGGAGCTGCAATACAAACAGGATCAGAGGCAAAGCAGAAAAACTACAGACAAAATAGAGTTGCTATAACTTTCTCAGCTACCTACACAAACCATAAAGTCTTTTAGGAACAATGTAAGGCAACATCACTTAGCTATAATCTGGCTAAAGGGTTAAACTGAATTCTGAAGATTCTCTGTGGCTGTATGTGAGTCATGGATACCAAAGGCTCTGAAGAATTAAAAGCTATAGTTACTCAAAAGATAATGGTGGGTGTGAGTAGGCTTCAGCTTATTACCAAGAAAGAATTATATGGGAGAAGCAGCATAAAGGATGTCATCAAAGTGATTTATGACTAGAAAAGAAGGTGGGCACATTGTGTAGAGAAAACAAGAACTGATGGATCCTTTGCATGTTCCACTAATATGAACATAAATGTTAGGGGGGAGAGGAAGGGGGGGAGGGGAAGGAAGGGCCCCAGCATGTTGGGAAGACTGCCTTATGAAATTTATGAGAGGACAGAAACAAGACTTGGACAGGATGAGAAGGTATAGATGGATTACTCTGCACAGTTGTTGGAAACACCAACATAGACAGAGATGAAGCCACACATCCATTAAAGAATCAAAGTGATTCCACTGACTAGCATACCAAATGACTTAGGCTGAGAATATAAACATTAATTTGGTTTAAACATTTCTATTTTTCAATATGTTTTTATAAGCTTTGTTGGTAAATGACACCAAGGTAAAAGGCTCATTTCTAGGTCATCCAGTATGCTTCATTCAGTGGGGAGGAAAACAATTCTTCTATTCTAGGGTTCTGTTTATCCCTAAACATGTTATTATATAAATGTATGTTATTGGTCACAACAGGACCTGGGCAATAAAATATGGAGATTCATCAACCCCACTAGAAAAATTTACACTAATTTGTCTTTGCATTTAGAGAGGAACATCTTATTCGTCATAAATTACTCTGCATTTTATCATGGAAGGATGATTATCCAGAGAAAGCTTTATCATTATTCAAGTATATATATATATATATATATATATATATATATATATATATATATATGTATATATATATGCATATATATATACATATATATATATATGTATATATATATATATATATATATATATATATATATATCTTAATGCTACTTGAAAAGCCAGAAATTAAAAAAACTGAATGCTGATTAAAGAAGTTTTGCTCTATAACTACTCACAAGTTATATTTTATGGTCTGAATGTATACAGTGGTAACAGACTTTTGAGCTATATTTACCAGTGTGTACACTGTAGCATTTATGAAACAAAATAGCGTAATTTATATACACATATGTGTGTATGTGTATATGTACATACAAACTTCATTACCATCTACTACCCAGAAAGAAGACAAGGATTCTAATCTAGAAAAAGTCACAATAGAGCAAAATTAGGCTCAAAGCCTCTGCTGCTCCTGTAATTTTTTTAACTGAGTTACAAGAGCAAGTTATATTAACTTTTTCCAGTGACAAAGCATTTTCACCTATTATTTCACAACACTAAGAAGTACATATTGTATTACCTCATTTTTGTAAATAAGGAAATTGGTTCAGAGAAGTTAAGCAACTTTTCTAAGGAAACAGATAACTAATAAGTGACAGAATTGGGCCTTGAACTCAGCTTTCTGACTCGAAGTCTGGTACTCTTGTTAAGGGGTTCCCTGAACTTGTCCTTTTAAGTTGCCATATTTTCCAGAAACACTGGACCCAGAGTATGCAAGAAACCTTACAAGTGTCAAGGACAAAACTGCCAGTCCCACCCCCTCATCTGACATAATTTGTTTGCACCCCAAGCTGAACTCCCTGTGTTCTTGGGAGTCGAGACAGGCGCCAGTCAGTCTGCACCAGACTGGGAAACTGCTTGTGCAGCCACGACCATTGTAGATAAGCAGACCATCATATCTTCATAGCCTAGCTAGAGATTCCTAAGGGAAAAGAATGCTGCTTTTGCCACCTTATTCATTCCTCATGATTTCTCCTCCCCTGTCACTTTCACTTAGGTGGAGATTTCTTTTTCTCCTCCTTTCTTGTCACAATTTCATAAATATGTAAGCTTCTGTTTGATTAGTGAGCTCTGTGCACATGCTTAGGTTCCATATGCATACTCATTTCTCTTGTAATAAATCTAGTTTCTTTCTCATGCCCAAAGGGCTATAAAACTGTGCATACCCTTTGAACCTGCAATACCACTACTAGGTCTATATCCCAAAGAGATCATAAAAAAGGATAAAGGACCCACATGTACAAAAATATTTATAGCAGCTCTTTTTGTGGTGGCCAAGAACTAGAAATTGAGGGGATATCCATCAGTTGGGGAATGGCTGAACAAGCTGTGGTATATGAATATAATGGAATATTACTGTGTTAAAAGAAATGATGAACAGGCAGATTTCAGAAAAACCTGGAAAGACTTACATGAACTGATGTGAGTGAAGTGAGCAGAACCAGGAGAACATTGCACACAGTAACAGCAACATTGTGCAATGACCAGCTTTAATAAAAGTCTGACATCTAATCTATATGGAATTGGCACAAACCTATTAACAATAAATCATTTCTACTAACTAAGTGAATGAAGAATATGAACAATTTTCAAAGGAAGGAGTGCAAACTATATGAAACACTCTTCAAAATCACTAATAACCAGAGAAATGTGAATTAAAATAATTCTAAGTTATCACATCCAATTGGGAAAAACCAAAAAAAATTAATTTTTGAAAGGATTGTAAGAAGGTTAACATGCTAATTCACTACTAGTAAGGTTACACACTGACACAATTATTTCAGAAAATAATTTGGGATATGAGTAAAGTTATTAAATTGATTAAATTTGAGACAGAGATTTGGCACAAGAGCCAAATCCAGAAGCCTCTGTTTTTTGTGCTGTACCTAAACTATTACAATAAAACTTTATTTCAAAGACAAACAGCAGGCAAGGTTTGGACCAATGGTCTGAGTTTGGAGAAGTTAATATTAAGAAGGAAAAGTCATTTAACTTGTGTTCTACAAAGCTGCCAAGTCTTTTTGTAAAATTTACTAATATTCTCTCCCATCAATCACTTAAATTCTCTTTAAAAGAGTACTCTTCCCTTTAGGGAATAAGATACAGTACATTCTAATACGATTGGCTATCAAGTCAAGAGCCTTAGCTGGGGGCACAGTGGATAAAGCACTTTGCCTAGACTAACAGCTGAGTTCAAATGTGACTTCAGATACTTAATTTGCCTTGGGCAGGTCTCATAACTTCTCTGTCTGAATTTCCCCAACTGTAAAATGGGGATAATAATAATAAAACATACCTATTGTTGTTCAGATCAAATAAAATAACATTTATAGAAAATGTACCACAGTGTCTGGCACTTAATAAATAAATGCTGGTTCAAGTAAAGTTATGTAGAAGAAATACGTTTTTTTCTCTTTGATTTCCATGATAAAATCAGAGGGAGTAATTCTGCTCCCATCATTTGTTTGGCATTTAAAATACAATGTCGAATAGCAGGACTAGCAATATTTATTTGCACTTCAATAGTACAAGAATATGTATTTTCATTCTGTGTGGGTAATCCCTGCATCAATGCAGACTGCATTGATAGTCTAGTACTAAAGGTGGTTCAATGAAACGCCATGGACAAAAAGTAAATCATTTAGCAGCCATGCCTCTAGTAATAAGCTACTCTATACAGATTGAGGCTAAGAAAACCTCCAAAGAAAGAAATACAATTTACAATATGGCTTTCCAGATTGGAAGAAATCTGCTAGAATAAGTTTGCACTCTGATGCCCCAACTTTCAAATCCAATATCACTTCCACAGCAAGGGAGCTACTACAATAAGACCTTAATGGAAGAACAATTTACATTTATACTGTGTTTTACCATTTATAAGCAGGCTTATATATGTCTCCCTTGATCCTAACAACAATACAACAAATACTTTGGTAAGTGCTAACATGGGCAAGAGGCAAAGTTGCATAGTGTTTAGAGAGCCAGCCTTGGAGTTGGTTCAAATCCTATTTGACTATGAGTAAATCACTTAACCCATCAGTGTCCTAAGACTATAAGCTACAGCAGAAATGCTGCTATACATAGGTTGATGGAATTTCCATACTAAAAGTTCTCCAGAAAGACGAAATCTCAGACCCAGACCATATGTCTTATCTCCTATCTGTAACATAAAAAAAATTTTAAGTAAAAAAATATGCAAAATAGTATACTATGCATTAGTCACATAAAATTAGAAATTAAATATGAAATACCCCCTGCCATTAAGGAGTAAGGAGTTATCATTCTACTAGGAGGATTCAACTACTAAAAAATAAACAAATGTAAGATAATTTGAAAAGAGAGAACATTAATAACTGGAAGGATCAGTGAAAGGTTTCACAAAAGAGATGGCAAGTGGGCTGAGCCTTCAAGCAAAATGTAGAATCACAGATAATATCATTCTCTAGACATCTAATCATGCACACCAGACTGAAATTTCCTTAAGAGACTTTCAACAATGGATCATGTTATTTTATTATTTTACCAATTTATAATTACAACCAAGTTCACTCATTTCTGAAATATCTTGTGTATCTCTGCTTCTCTACACTCCAGAAAAACACATACTCACAAGCACATACACACACAAGTACTCTAACACACACTTGACATGGCTGATGGATGAAATCACCACTGTTGACAAAGCCTGAAGTCAACAACACATGGTTGTACGATGATGCAAATGCTGCTCAGAATGTGATTTTGCTCAAAAACGCATTGTTCAGCAGTCAAATGCTTCAAGTCATGGCTTCAGGCCAAAATGTTCCATGGAAACAAACAACCAAGTCCTAAGTTTGTATTCCTGAAGCTGCATACTTGTAACTTTATGCAATAATTTTTTCTAATATTTCTCTCAGCATATCTCCAGGGAAATTAAAATTTACTCTAACAAGGTAAAATACACACACACGTGTACACACACACACACACACACACACACACACAATTTTAGAGAGCAGGAAAAGCCCTACTCCACTGCTATCATTTTATAAGTAAATTGAGGTCCTGACTTCTAGTCAAGTACTTTTTTGCACTGTACAACACTGACTTCCCAAAATCCAAAATCCATAAATACAAACATATGGTTATAATGTTTTTTATTCTATCTCAGATTCACACTAAGTGGCTGCTTCTATGTAATGTCTTCTAGGCTGCTATGAAGATTAGCAAGAACCCAGTGGATAACCCCAAGTGTTTTGTTTCGTTGTTTTTTTTTTTTGGGGGGGGGGGGTTAGGCAGTGGGGTTAAGTGCCTTGCCCAGGGTCACACAGCTAGTGAGTGTTATGTGTCTGAGGTCGAATTTGAACTCAGGTCCTCCTGAATCCAGGGCCGGTACTCTATGTACTGCACCACCTAGCTGCCCCAAGTCTCATTTTCTCCTTTAATTATAATACCTCTATCATAATAGATGAAACCATCTATAATATTACTAACCCAAAGGCAGAAATGTTATGGTCATTTTGTATTCACGGCCAAATTTCAGAATAAATATATAGTGACCACTGTCTTATAATATAGATCCCAAAATCTAGGGGAAAGGCCAAGAAAAACAGTAAGACATTCAATTCTGGGAAAGGCTACATGGTATGTGACTAATATTATGGATGGGATTAACTGACTACAAAAAACATTTCCAGAGGTAGTTATATTCTACTAAACCATTCTACAACCACACTGGTTGCCTTACCTACATATCTAAATTCACCTTCCCCACTTCAGCTCCCAAGACCTCTCCCACTTAAAACCTTTTTTCTCTTGTAAGATTTTTTGAAATTTATTTTCCCATTTAATTTTATTTTATTTTCAATTCCAGATTCCCTCCTTCCTCCATCTATTGAGAAGGCAAGAAATACAAAACCCATTGCCGATATGACATCATGCAAAACAAATTTCTACATGAGTCATATTCAGGCGATATGGGGGGAGGCTGGTTTGGTAAGGGGGGTTGGGAGGGGAGAAGGCAGAACAAGAAAAAGAAATAGAAAAAAAAAGCTTCAATCTGAACTCTGAGTCCTTCAGTTCTCTATCTGGAAATGGACAGCATTTTTCATCATAAGTCTTTTGGAACTGTAGTATGTCATTGTGTCGATAAGTTACAAAGTCTACAATTTTCTTGTTACTATTGAGGGCACCACTATACTCTCAGTCATCCAACCTTGTAACTATGGTATCATGCTCAACTTCTAAATCTCTCACCCCTCATTTTCACTGTTGGTAAATGCTGAAAATGCTAGAAATAACAGTAAGACAAGAAAAAGAAATTGAAGGCATGAACATAGGTAAAGATGAGATAAAAATTATCCCTATTTGCCAGTAACATGATTCTTTACTTAGAAAATCTTAGTGAATTAAAAAAGATACTAATTGAGACAATAACTTCAACAAAGTCACAGGCTTTATATAAATGTCAAAATTCAGCAGCACTTCTATACAAAAATAAAACCTAAGGAACAATAATAGAGAAAGACAGACCATTCTCTCTTCCCAATTTCCCTATTGTGTCAAAGATACAACCATTCTCATAGTCACCCAGTATTCTAACTGTCCATGGTACCCAATGTTACCAAATCCTGACAAATAACTGACATCTAACTCCTTCTCTCCTCTGACATTGCTACCACTCTTGTATATGTCTCCCTATCTGAAGTCACTCCCAATTCCACTCCACCTTCTACTCACCAACCAAAGTGATCTTCCTAAACTCCTGATCTAACCATGTCACCTCATATTCCCATTCATTAAACTGCCTAAGACAGGGGTGGGGAACCTGCGGCATCAAGGTCACATGTGGCCTTCTAGGTCCTTGAGGGAGGCCTTCTGACTGAGTCCAAGTTTTATAGAACAAATTCTTTTACTAAGGGGATTTGTTGGTGAAGTTTGGATTCAGACAAGAGGGCTACATGCGGCTTTGAGGCCACAGGTTCCCCACTCCTGGCCTAAGACCTTCAAAATAAAAATCATCTTTTTGGCTTTTAAAGTCCTTCATAAACTGGACCTCCCTACCTTTCCAGTCTCCTTACAATGTATTCTAAGATTCAGTCTTTGTTGTTCTTCATAAGATATCCCATCTGTTTTCTATGTACACTTAAAAAATTTTTATTACCATATTATTCCACTGAATTGCCTTTTTATTTTCTTACATAATATTCCTACTGTAAATTCTTTTCTCTTTTGATTTTTAATTTATTTATTTTTAGTTTTCAACATTCACTTCCATAAGCTTTTGAGTTTTCAATTTTTCTCCCCCTCCCTCTTCACCTCCCTCCCTAAGACAGTATGCAATCTGATATAGGCTCTACATATACATTCATATTAAACATATTTTCACATTAGTCATGTTGTAAAGAAGTATTAGAACCAATGGGAGGAACCACAAGAAAGAAGAAACAAAACAAAACCAAACAACAAAAGAAAAAAAGACATCAAATAGTATGCTTCGATCTGCATTCAAACTCCATGGTTCTTTCTCTGGATATGGATAGCATTTTCCATCATGAGACTTTTGGAGATGTCTTAGATCCTTGCATTGCTGAGAAGGGTCAAGTCTATGAAACTTAGTCATTGCACAACGTGGCTTTTACTGCGTACAATGTTCTCCTGGTTCTGCTCACTTCACTCAGCATGAGTCCACACAAGTCTTTCCAGGTTTTTCTGAAGTCCACCTGCTCATTATTTCTTACAGCACAATAGTATTCCATTACATTCACATACCACATCTTGTTCAGTCATTCCCCAATTTATGGGCACCCCCTCAATTTCCAATTCTTGGCCACCACAAAAAGAGCTGTTATAAATATTTTTGTACAAGTGGGGCCTTTTCCTGTTTTTATGATCTTTTTGGGATGCAGACCTAGAAGTAGTATTGCTGGGTCAAAGGGTATACAGAGTTTTATAGTGCTTTGGGCATAGTTCCAAATTGCTCTCCAGAACGGTTGGATCAGTTCATAGCTCCACCAACAATGCATTAGTGTTCCAATTTTCCTATTTTGTCACATTAGCCAATCTGATAAGTATGATGTGATACCTCAGAGTTGTTTTGATTTTCATTTCTCTAATCAATAGTGATTTAGAGCATTTTTTCATATGACTATAGATTCTAGCTTTAATTTCTTCATCTGAAAACTTCCTGTTCATATCCTTTGACCATTTATCAATTGGTGAATGACTTGTATTTTTATAAATTTGACTCAGTTCTCTATATATTTTAGAAATGAGGCTTTTATCAGAGACATGGGCTGTAAAAATTGTTTCCCAGGTTTCTGCTTCCCTTCTAATTTGTAATTTTTACATGACCAAAATTTTCTCCTTCCTCACACTTGCAAGTCAGCCACCCAATAAAACAAATATTTTTAAATATGATGAAAAAGGAAAAAAAATTAGCAAAAGTGATGAAGAGAAAAAAAGTCTGAAAATATGTGGAATGTACCACACTCATGAACCTACCATCTCTGAGTGAAGATTTCTTCTCACATCTCCTTTGAAATTAATTCTTTGTAATTTTGAAATATTAAATTTTGATTTATTTATAGATGTTCTTTCCATTTACATTATTCTAGTCAATATGTACATTATTTTCTTGGCTCTTTTTACTTTACTCTGCATCAGATCATATAAGTTATTTCATGTTTCTCTGTATCATCACAGTCATCATTTCTTACAGCATAATATTCTATTACAATCATATACCACATTGTTAAGCCATTCACTCAGTCGATGGGTATCTACTTTGCTTCCAATTCTTTACCATCACAAAAAGTGCTACTATAAATATTTTGTTATATATGGAGATTTTCATCTTGTCAGTCGTCACTATGGAGTATAAGCCTAGTAGTGGAATCTCTGGCTCAAAGTGACATTTTAGTTTCTATTTGTATAATCCAAAATTGCTTTCCAAAATGGTTGTAAAGATTCATAGCTCCACCAACAATGCATTAATGGGTATATCTTCCCACAAGCCCTCCAACACTGATCATCTTCGCCAATTTGAGGAGTGGGATATAAAATTTCAGAGTTGTTTTGATTTGCACTTATTATTATTACCGTTCGGGGCATTCTTTCATATGGTTAATATTTTACAACTCTTCTTTTGAACAGTGCTCATATCCTTTGATCATCTATTGGTTTTTGGTTATGTGTGTGTATATAATTTTGTGTGTATGTCTGTGTAAATATCCATACAAAAACAATACATCAGGGGCAGCTAGGTGGCACAGTTGATAGAGCAATGGCCCTGGATTCAGGAGGACCTGAGTTCAAATCTGGCCTCAGACACATAAGACCTACTAGCTGTGTGACCCTGGTCAAGTCACTTAACCCCACTCCCTAGCCAAAAATATCAACTTTTTTCTATAACTTGGTTATCAAAAATCTCAGTAAAACGCGATAGATTTTTTGGGGGTTTTGTTGTTTTTGGTTTTTTTATCATTAGTACTGCTTTATTTACTGCTTATCCCAGGTACATTAACTTGGGGGCACTAAGTTGACTTGTATCTAGGAAGGTGAGGTTCCTGTAGTTCTCCAGCATCACCTCCTGGGAGAGCTCCTCCACTCCTCCCTGGAGAAGTCCACAGTCACATCCCTGAAAGTCACTTATTCCTATACTGTGATTCTCAAGATCTCATGGCCTACTTGCTGAAAAGGACTAAATCCTCTGCAGGCTGAGCCCTGGGGGCCAGGAGAAAACAGGAGGAGGTGGGGGAAGGTGGACAGGAAGTCTGACCTTGGACTTCTTTGGAGGGAATAAGGAGCCCAGGATGCTTGGGTCTCTAGGGGGGAACTGGAATTTCAGCTCTCATTCACTGATTCAAGTTATAACGGGTAAAATTCAGGTTGCTTGTGGCCTTTTGGGGTGTTGGAGCTACAGATGCCTGGGTCTGTTGTGAGGGGAGGTTAGGGGCACAGGACAAGTGAGATTCTTTAAGAAGGGTGAAGGGTTCAGAGTGCCCAGATCCCTTTGGAGGACTGAGGGACTCTGAATGCCTGGATCCCCTTAGGGTCTGGCCTCAGACACACAACACTTACTAGCTGTGTGACCCTAGGCAAGTCACTTAACCCCACTACCTAGCCAAAAAATGAAAAAAAAAAGATGATTGTTTTTTATGCTTATTTTTAATGATATGATCTTTAATATTAAGGTCATATTATCCAATTTAGAATGTATTTTGGAACTTGGTATAAGGTGTTGGTCTAAATCTAATTTCTGCCAAACTACTTTCCAGTTTTCCTAGCAGTTTTTAACAAAGAGGGAGTTCTTTCCTAAGTAATTTATGTTTTCAGGCTTATTGATTACTGAGTTATTGTGTTGCATTGCTTCTAATTCTCCCTTGTCAACTCTGTTCCACTGATCTACCTCTGTAATTTTTAAACAATATCATATGACTGGCTGCTGTTTTATAATATAGGTTGAAGACTGGAAGTACTATTCCTCCTTTGTCCATACCTCTTTTCATCATTTCTCTTGATATTCTAGATCTTTTGTTTCTCCAAATGAATTGTGTTATGATTCTGTTGAGTTCTGTAAGGCATATTTTCATATTTTGATACATACAGCACTAAAATTGTAGATTAACTTTTATAATAGAAATTTTTACCATATTGGCATGACCGAGCCATGAGCAGTGACTTCTTCTAGCTATTTAAATTGGAACATATTTCTTTAAGATGCACTTTATAGTTAAATTTAAACAAGTATTTTTGTTTACTTCCACAGATACTCAAATATTTTATGTATGTTGTAGTTGCTGGAATAGGATTTCCCTTTCTTTAGTGCCTCTTAGATTTTTTTATTACATAGAAAGGCTGTTGACTATTGAGGGTTTAAGTAACTTTACTGAAGCTACTGATTGTCTCAATTAGTATCTTTTTTATTTCCTAGGGTTTTCTAAATAAATCATTATGCCATAAGTAATTAGGGATATTTTTTCTCCCTCCTTTACTTATCTCTGTGCCTTTCTTTCCCTTCTCTTTTAGCTATTGCTATTATTTCCAGAACTATATAAAACAATAATGAAGAGTAGCCATCCTTGCTTTACTCCTGCACTTACCATGAAAGGTTCTAGTGTATACTCATCACATGTGATGCTTGCTTTTGTTTTAAGATATACTTTATAATATTAAAAATGTCTTTTCTATGTGTCTACTTCATAGGGATTTTAGCATAAATAAGCATTGTACTTTGTCAAAGGCTTTTTCTACATCTATTGAGATAATAATATGGTTTTGCATTTGTTTGGTTGGTTGTTTTTAATATGATTAACTATGTTTACTGTTTTCTTAATGCTGAACCAATGTTTCATGCCTGGCAACTTGGTTATAAGGTACAACAGGATTTTGCTTAAAATTCTTAAGTCTATATTCATTACTATATCTAAGGCTCTTTGTGTTTTGTCCTTCTCTGGTTTAAGTATTAGGACTGTATTTTTCTCATAAAAGAAGTGTGACAAATGAAAAGCCCGAGAACAGAGTTTCTGGGTAATTAGTAATCAGTTTATTAATTAGACTAGCAAATAATCATTAAATTGATGATCAGTGGTTTCTTTTGGTAACCAAAGACAAAACCACAGAGATCTCTGAATGCTTAAATACCTTTGGAAAAGGATGTGTCCTTGACAGGTGAAAATCAACTTTGATTTGTGAACAATTAATAAGTTGAAAGACATATTAATGAGGAGGTGGGCAAAAAGTCTTCAGTTCCTCCTCCTGAGAATGTTACTTGATAATGAGACTCAGGGGTCTCCAGTAATCTGGACAAAGGAATCCATCTCTACCTACACTACTCTGGTTGGTCTTCTCCTTCATAAGCTGGGTCACCCTAAATTATAATGGAGGGTTCCAAGGACAGGGGCTCATTTCCTTAGGGCAAAAACTTACCTAGACTGGATTCTGTTTACACTTTAAACAGAAGGTCTTCTAGTAGGGTGGCATCCTGCCTAAGATCCGAAGCATATACCCTGAGGATTTGGGCAATCTCATCTATCAGCAATGTCCCTCAGAGACTAACTAAATGACCTGCAAGGGCTGGTCCGTGAATGAGGAAACAGAAAAGAAAAACCTCAATACTAATTTAGTAATTGGCTGTTAACATAATAGAAAAATAATCATATCTCTCAGGAGTCTGCTACCCTGCTTTCTTTCCCAATTTCTAAGAATAATTTGTGTTGTATGGGTACTAGATATTCTTTAGAAATGTAAAAGAATTCTTTTGGGAATCCATCAGGCCAGGAGGTTTGTGGGTTATTGTTTTTTTTTTCAATTACAGCTAGCTCTATTAATTTTTCTGAGATAGGATTACTTAAAATTTCTGCTAGTTATTCTGTAACTTTGGAGATTTATTTTGGTTTTGTTCAAGGAATTTCTCCATTTTGTATTCTCAGTTTTATAGCATATAACTATAAATAGTTATACTTATATAACTATTTATCTGATAATCTAATAATTCTATTATTTCTTCTGATTTTGTTGTGATTTCAACTTATTTGCTATTTTGTTGATAAGATTTGCTGATCTTTTCTTTATAATCAAAATGACTAAAGATTTATCAAATGTAGTTTTTAAAAAAAAACAGCTTTACATATCAGTTCTATACTTTTTTGGTTTCTAGTCTATTTCTCTAATTCTTAATATCTCCTTTTCCACATTCATTTTATGTATATTTACTGATTTTCTAATTTTTTAAATTCATATTCAGTTCCTTAATCCTCTTCTTTTCTATTTTTAATATATGTTTTAAGGATATACATTTTCCCAAGGGCTGATTTAGCTGCATCCCAGAAATGTTAGTATTGTATTTCAATATGGTCATTTTCTTTAACATAATTATTATTACTTTAACCTACTTATTATAGAGGATTTCATGATAAAGTTACCATTGGGACTATGTCTTTTGTTTGTCCTCCCTGAACTGATTACTATTTTTATTGTATTATAATCTGTAAGGGATATATTTATTATAATTTCTGCCTTTTAAAATTTATTGACAATACCTCTGTGCCTTAATATATGGTCAACTTGTATAAAAGTTCTATGTGATTCTGAGAAAAAACATATACACACATATTATATATATATACATATATATATATGTGTGTGTGTATGTGTATATATAACATATATGTATATTATATATATATATATTAGTGTCTTCTTTTGAGTGTCATTTCTTTGAGTGTCTTTTTTTAATGTCTAAATGGTACTATTATATATATGTGTGCATATTTACACTGTAAGTTGTATAGATTTAAGTTATATGTTTACACCATAAGTTTCTTAGCTCTAGTTTCTCAATGTGGTCTATTCTACATTTTTCTTCTTCTTTAACTTTATTAAATTTGTTCCACACTGAAAGAGAGACATTCAAATTTCTAGTCACTGTTACTATTGCCTATGTCTTCTTGTAATACGTTTAATTCTTCCTTTATGAATTTAAATACTAGGGCATGAGGAGCATATAAATTTAATTTCAGTATTGGTTTGTTGTCTATAACTCCTTTATGCATAATATAGGTTCTTTGTTTATCTCTTTTTATGCTGTGAATTTTTTGGTTTTGCTTTTTTGATAGCAAGATTGCAAATCCTTTTTTTTTTTTAATTCACATGATGCATAGTATAGAAGAAGAAAAAAAGAGGGCCCAAGAGAGGGGCAGGAGAGGGGAAAGACACACCCAGGGTTATAAGGCACTACCTAGTTGAAAATATAGCAGAGTAAACTGAGGAGAGGTTAGACAGCTAGGAAGGAAACCAAGAGAGAACACTGTCATGAAAATCTAGAGACAAAAGAACATCAAGAACAGGGTGCAGACAGATTAAGAAGAATGAAAATTGAGAAAAGGCCACTACAATTAAGATATCATTGGTAATTTTGGAGAGATCATTTTCAGCTGAATGATAAAGTGGGAAGACAAATTGCAGAATATCAAGAAATTTACATATATATATATATATATATGTATATATATATACATATATATGTATGTATGTATATACACACACACATACACACACATATATATACATAAATACACACACAAATACATGTGTGTGTATATGTGCATATATATATATACATATACATATATATACATATATATACATATATACATATATATGTATATGTATATATATGTATATATATATACACATATATATACATATATATGTATATGTATATATATGTATATGTGCATATATATACATATACATATATATACATATATATATGTATATGTATACATATGCACATATACATATATATATATATATATATATATATATATATATATATATATATATATACATACTTGAATGTGGGTGGTAAGAGACTATAAGAAAAGAATGAGAGGAAAGGAAGTGGAAGCACCAGTTGTAGATGGCCTTCTCAAGGAGTTTAACCACAAAAGAAAGGAGAGATATAGAAATAGTAGCAGTAAAATTTTTGAGGATGAAGGAGACAAGAATGTGTCTTTTAGCCATTAGGAATGGAGCTAGGAGACAAGGAAAGATTTGTGAGAGCATTAGGGTAACAAAGAGGGCAATCTGCTAGAGAAAACAGGATGAAATGAGGTGACCTGTCTATGTAGATGGGTTTGCCTTGGCAAAGAAAAAGGATATCTTTTCATGTGAGACATGTTTAAGGAAGGAAATAGTGGCAGAAGGCATCTGAGTGGTATAAGATGAGGAGAAAGGGTGAAAAGGAAGCTTTTAGTGAATGGCCTCCATTTTTAAAAATGAAATAGAAGGCAAAGTTCTCAGCTTAAAAGGATGGGGTCATAAGAAGCCATGGGAAGTCTGAGGTGAGATGAAAAGGTTTAGAAAAGGTACTGTGATAAGTTGTATAATTAGTTAATTAGGTGTATATCTAATTAGGTATAATTAGTTGATTAGGTACCTTACAATAGTGAGGGACCAGATGAGATCACGTAACAAATGTGCAGCAGTTTCAGTCAGCACAGATTCAAGATTTTCCCCCAGCTGCATTAAGCAGCATATGAACAGGAACAAAGAAGGCAGAATATATGAGTATTCTAAAGCTAGGAATTAATAGAGCAAGATGGAAGATAGCATGAGGTAGTAAGGAATTCCAGAGCATAGTTTAGAGATGAAGTGTTTTACCAAGGGATCAAGATGGAAGAGAGGAAACAGTAGGCAGTGTAGGCAGTGAAGGAGTGAGGGCCTGATAAAGAACTAAAGGGTGGAGGTATTGAAATTTTGGTGAGGACAAAGAACAGGATTAGTGGTTGTAACACAGAGGGAAAAATGGAATAATCTTTTTTTTTAAATCCATTTCCTTATAATGGCTAAGCTATGTTTTCTCTCGAATAAGTCTATGAACAAGCAAAATACTGCTGGTACATGCTAATTAATTTTAAAGGTTTCCCTAAATTGATGTCTCCACAGAGCCAAAGTTCAGAAAAGGTCATGGCTGTCAGTGATAGGTACAATTCATGGTGCCGTGGAAAGATTACTGGAGTAATTACTGGAGTCCAACAGCCTTGGCTCTGTATGACCTTGGACAAGTTATTTAACTTCTGTGGACCTCAGCTTTCTCAATTGTAAAATGAAGGGGTTTAATTAGATGACATACTAATATTTCTTTCAGCTCCAAATCTGTGACCTACAATACTACCACCCAACTATCTCTGATACAGTAGATCTTGGCTAAAGGGTTGCAAAATACATACAATCTGACCACTCTTCCCTTCTTCCTCTATACTAATTCACTTCTACTATACTACTTCAGTACTTATCAGCTCCAAAGGATTTAATTACCATCTCTATGTTGATGCTTCTCAAATCTACCTTTCCTGCCTCAATATTTCTGCTAACCTCCATTCTAACATTTCCAACTGCCTTTCAGACATCTCAAACTGAATATCCAGTAGACATCTTAAACAGAACTGATTATCTTTTCCCCTAAACCCTCTCCCACTCCATCCTACCTTCCCTGTTACTATAGAGAGTAACATCATCGTCCCAGTCCCTCAGGTTCATAACCTAGAAGTCATGCTGGATTCCTCACAACCTCTTAACCCCCACATCCAAGTTCATGCCAAGGCCTGTAGATTGCACCTTTGTGAAAGCTCTCAAATATGCCCCCTTCTCTCCTCTGACACTGCCACCACTCTAGCATCATCTCACACCTAAATTACTGAAATACCCTGCTGGCAGGTCTGCCTACCTCAAGTCTCTCTCCATTCAAATCCATCTTCCATTCAGGCCCTAAAGTGATTTTCCTAAAATGCAGGTCCCATTATGTCACCACCCTACCAAGTAAACTTTTAGGTCTTCCTATTGCCTCCAGGAGCAAATATAAAATGCTCTATTTGGCATTCAAAGTCCTTTATAACCTAGCCCCCTACTACCTTTCCAGTAGTCTTACACCTTACTCCCCGACACATATTCATCAGTCAAATCATACTGGCCCCCTGGCTGTTTCATGAACATGACACTCCATCTCTCAGCTCTGGGTACACTCTCTGGCTATCCCCTTGCCTGGAATACTCTCCCTCCTCTGCTTCAACTAATGATCTCCCTGGTTTCTTTTAAGACTCAATTAAAATTTCACCTGCTTCAGGAAGCCTTCCCCAACCCCTCTTAATTCCAGTGCCTTCCCTCTGTTAATTATTTCCTATTTATCCTATATATAGCCTGCTTTGTATATATTTGTTTGCATGTTATCTCCCCCATTAGATTGTAATCTCTTCGAAGATAGGGCCTCTTTTTGTACCCCAGAGTTTAGCACAATGCCTGACACATAGTTGGTGTTTAATAAATGTTTACTGATCGATTATACCAAAGTTTACATGGCTGAGAGACTAGAAGAATAAGTGTAAGAAGTTGGGCCACTGTTTCAGGGAATTTCCCAGAAATAATCCAGCTCATTCTCCTGCTTAACTCTGGGCCTAGCACACTGAACATCTGTAGCGTCCATCCAAGATATACAGTTAAGTGGATATATTTTTAAATAACTAATAAATAAAGTGCTAGGTAAAATCAAAGGAAATTAGATCATTATTTACTAGCAATATCTTGAAGGAAGAAGCATTTGAGATAGCTAATAGGCTTAAAAAACTAGGTAACCCAGTTCAGGACAGTTAGGTGGCACAGTGGATAGAGTGTCAGGCCTGCAGTCAAGAAGACTCATGTTTGTGAGTTCAAATCTGGCCTCAGACACTTCCTAGCTGTGTGATCCTAGGCAAATCACTTAACCCTATTTGCCTCAGTTTCCCCAACTGTAAGATGAGCTAGAGAAGGAAATGGCAAACTATTCCACTCTTTGCCAAGGAAATTCCAAATGGGGTCACAAAGAGTCAGACATGACTGAAAAACTACTGAACAATTGAAACCAAGTTCAAAGGGCAGGCAATGTATAGTATACCAGGTACGGGGAACTGCATGAGCAAAGACACAATAGCAAAAAACTGTGAGTTAGGGCTGCTAGGTGGTGCAGTGGATAGAGCACCAGCCCTGAGTCAGGAGGACCTGAGATCAAATCCGGCCTCAAACACTTGATAATTCCTAGCTGTGTGACCCTGGGCAAGTCACTTAACCTCAACTGCCTCACCAAAACAAAAAAATAAATTGTGAGTGCACCACAATAGTGAGTATTACGTTGGTCCAGTGTAACTAAGATTATACAGACTATATAGAAGGGAGTACATGGCATAAGGTTAGAAAAAGAAGTTGACATCAGCCAGTAGAGGGCATAGAACATTCTAAACATCTAATGAATACAGTAACTGGAAACTTACATACAATATCATTCCTGGAGTCAAGGTGGTCCCATAAAGCAATGGCCTCCCAATTTTTTTGACTGTATACCTCTATCAGTAAAAAAAATTTTGAGCATCCACTCCCAATGTGAATACTCACTTATTTATAAATTACATATCTATACTACTATACTAATAATTATGTACATTTTGACACTTAGAAATTAGAAAAAGAAGAGATAATGAGGAAATCACATTTGATCCTATAGTCAAGGGAGTGCCATGGCCAGATCTATACTTCTAGGAAAATCACTTTGGCTACTATGTGGAGAACAGACAGTAGGAAGGGAAGAGAGGAGGCAAGGAAGCTATATAGAGAGTTGATGCGGTCTGAACTAAGGTAGGGGCTGTATGAGTAGAGAATCAGAGAGGTACAGAGGTAGAACTAATAAGATATGGGAACTGGTTGGATATGCGGGTGTGGGATAATGGAAAGTAAAAAGCTAAACAAGACAGACACCAAACATTGTGCAAACCTGAATGACCAGCAGGAAGGTAGTACCCAGAAGAGTAACAGAGAAATCTGAAAGACAGGCAATTGTATCTTTGACCCAGATCCCAACATATCCATGCCTGAACACTCTGTGTGCCTCTATTTGTCCCACATACAAAAATGAAGTGCTGAGAGAAAAGGTTTGTACTGGTCACTGCTCTTCCTTCTGAAGGGGACTGTCCAGTCATGAAGTGATATGTGAGGCAGAATTTTACCAATGGCACCTGCATAGTTTCTATGGGTATCAGATAGTTTAAGTTATAATTATCCTGAGAGACCAATTCCTGGCTTAGAAGGGGGAAGATTGGAAGCATACACAGTAGAGGAAGGAGAAAAGAGTGGGGAAGTATTTGGGGACAAGGGTAGATGTAAACTGTATTGGAGACAAGCTCAAGATTGCCTACCATAGTGAAGGTGAGAAAAGACCTATCTTCCCAACCTCAGTTAGTTAACCCCTTGGTATCAATCCATAAAATCCCTAGGATGACAAGAAGTTATGCTGTTTCTCCCTTCATCCATCTTGAAGTGAACAGCTACTGACTTGCTGTCTAAATGCTTTAGCAAAGTTGTGTATAGTAGAAGGTGGGTAAAAGCCAAGGTTACTGTACGCTATATGGGGGCACTGCATATATCTCCTTTGAAGCAGTAAAAGATTTCCTGATTTCTCCACCCTACTTTCCCACCCCACCCCCAATATCAACCATAACTACCTCAGCTACAGCTGTGATCAGGCTGCTTTTACCCTCTATCCATGACGTAACTGTAGATGTACTGTAGCAGAGTACAGCTCAGTAAGTCAACACCAGATTCAATGCAGAATTATGAATAATTTGGTCACAGCAACTCTCAAAGACTATTTAGTAACTTACAAAGGGACTGTAATTTGCATTAGTATGGGGAGTACCCAAACCAATAAGATGATATAGAGACAAATCCCTGAACTACATGATCCCTGAATTGAAAATGTCCTATGGTAGACATGACATACACTTCTACAATTTTCTTTCTATGCCCACACAATTTAGCTTCACCCAAACTACCTAAAGCTCTCTATCTCCAGTCCCATCATTTTTCTTTGATCCTGTAAAAGTGTTTCTCGGAGAGACTTCAAGTCAGTATCATTCACACATGACTTCAAGTTTAAGTTCTACCTAGGTTACTGTCTTCAGGAGTTAATAATTAGTTTTATCTAAATATGCCATCTGCCTTGATACTTACATCAACTAAGGATAAAACATGCTTATTATTACTGTAATTAATAATGACTAACATTTATATAGCACTTCAGCACCAACAATAGACAATAAGCACTGGGACATAAGTTATCCAAAATTAAGTTTTTGGAATATCACTATGTTCCAAATGCAATCAACATCTCCCCATAAGAATCTATAAAGGTATGAGAAAAAAGGAGAAATGAACGATGTTTAGAAAAATATTATGTTTCTTCAGTGAAGTATTGAAGACAGAAATCAAAATGAAACTTTTTAAAAAGAGAAACAAACACTACATGAATACTAAATTTATTACTTTTTCAGAAAAAAAAATTTGCTATGTTCTAGCTCAGAGGTAGGGAACCTGGGACCTCGAAGTCCTCTAGGTCTTTGGGTGTGGCCTTCTAAGTCCAAGTTTCACAGAACAAATCCTTTTATTAAGAGGATTTGTTCTGTGAAGTTTGGATTCAGCCTAAGGGCTTCATTTGAGGATCTAGAAGGCCACAAGTGGCCTCAAGGCCCAAGGTTGCCCACCCCTGTTCTAGCTGTTGATAGTGGGATTAGAGAATTGTTCTGTATCAGTTTTATAACCATCATTTCCTTAAGACAGCAAGTCACATAACTAGCTAGAGCTTGCAGAATTTAGCTGACATCAAATTTTGGCTGGTTAGTGCTAAGAGATTTTCTAGCTCAGCTTTATTACCTCTATTTACTTAAGATGAACACATCAAGTAACTAGGCATAGTTTTGGTTAGTCTGTAAATTCCAGCTTTATCTCTAGTGTTTTAATTTTATCTGATCTAACTTCTCCTCCCACTATCTGTTCTTTGATGTATAAAGCTTTACCTCTGCCTTATGCCCTCTGTAAAATTCCATTAAATTCCTCCTGTCTGATCAAACTAGACATATATGAGGTGACACAGTAGATAGAACACCAGCCCTGGAGTCAAGAGGACCTAAATTCAAATCTGGCCTCAGATACATAACACTTACTAGCTGTATGATTCTGGGCAAGTCACTTAACTCCAATTGCCCCACAAAAAACAAACAAACAAACAAACAAACAACTAGACCTATATGAGGTTGCTAAAACTGATGCTTAGGGAACACGGACTGGATTTTGTACACTATGAGTCTATGTATGCTGAGCACACAATAAACTGTTTGTTAAAATGTCACTACATGACGGTAAGTGCGATTGGCAACTGTACCTATCAACAAATTCTTGGACAATTTTTTTGACAATAAGTAGGGTTTAGGAAATACTAAAACTGATTTTAATAGTGCAATACATATTTATTCATTAAATGTATAACTTATTTGATGAATATACAGAAATGAAATATAGACGAATTTTACACCTCTTAAGCTATGTTCCTAAAAAACAGAATCTTATATAAAACTCTTAATGTAAGCTAAAAAAGAATGAAGAAAACAGGTTTGGGATCCCAGATAACAGACTATGATTATGTTACAGATGACAAGATTTATAACTAGGGAGGAAAATAGAGATCACCTAGCATTTCCTCATTTTACAGATGAGGAAACTTTGATACACAAAGATAAAAGATTTACCTCAAAGTCAGCCAGGTAGCAAATCAGAGTACTAGATTTTGAATTCAAGTCCTCTGATTGATCATCTCCTACTAGGCCAGCAGGTCTCAAAAAAAAGCTAAGAGTTTTCACTAGATACACTATGAACTATATAGAACTTAATTTGCAATTGCATGCCCAAGTCTCCCAAATCTCACATAGGTTATCTTCATTCCTCACAGAAAAGAATAACTTCATACACACAAAAAAAGTTTAGAACAAGCTTGAACAACATATGGCCTGCGGGCTGCTTGTGGCCCGCCAAGGGACTTCAGGCAGCCCACAAAAAATGTAGGTGTGAAAGAAAGTAAAGATGTAATGAGTGCTTTGTCCATGCCCTGCTTAACCCATCTTCCACTAGTCACTATTGCAACAGCCATGTGACTTGGCAGGAGGGTTGCCACTATACACTCTCTCCTGTTAGTCATGTGACCTGTGGCAACCAATCATCTTCAGTCTGTCTCTGGTCTGAGAGGTGCAAGAGTTGTATCTTTTCCCTGTGTTTTTGGTCGTTACTGGCACTGAACAGGGACAAAGTGAATGCAGCCACCTGCCAACACAGCTGATACCCACTATGCAACAACAATGCCAGGCTTCTTCCGCTTCAAGTTACATGAATGCCTGGCACTCTCTCCAACATCAGACACTCAGCTCAGTATTTTGTTGTATGTGAGCAATTGCTGTGGGTATTTTTTGGTTCTAACATTAAAGTTTTTGGGGTGACTTTGTAAAATGGGTGATAAAAAGAAACACAAGACCGAATCAGAACACAGAGTGCTTAATCCAGAGTGGACAAATAGATATTTATTTACACAAGAGACAAAATACTGTGCCTTGGTAGCTGTTCCCGAAGGAATACAATCTTCGTCACCATTTCGAATCAAAACCTCCTCACTTAAACAAATTGGACATCAATGAATAACAAATTAAAGTGTCCAAATTGTTGAAAAATCTCAGTGGGGAACAATGGTTTCTCAAGAAAGTAAACTCAGAAAATGAGGTGGCCACTAAGGCTGGTTTTCAGATTTCTAAAGAAATCAATTTCAAACATTATTCTGAAGGACAATAAACTGCTGACAAGAAGTATAATACACAGGGCAGGTAGGTGGAGCGGTGGATAGAGCGTTGGCCCTAGATTCAGGAGGACCTGAGTTCAAATCCCACTTCAGACACATAACACTTACTAGCTGTGTGACTCTGGGCAAGTCACTTAACCCCATTGCCTAGCCAAAAAAAAAAAAAACAAAACCAAGAAGTATAATACAACCCATTAACTAAATGTAAACAATAAGAAAATCTGAAAAATTTATTAAAACTTTTTTACCACTAAGCAAAGTAATTATAACAATAATATGATTTCATGATAAATAAAAATCTTAAGTAATAGCTGTAATTAATTGATATGAATTGAAATTTCCTTTTTTAAAATATCATTTATTTGCAAAATAGTTAAATCATTAATTATACCTTTACTTGGAAAGTGAGCCACTAAAAGCTTATCTGTGGCCTGAAGAAGTTTAGTCTATTTTAATTTTGACCCCTACCTACTGCCATGTTGTACAGGTCTAGTTTAGAACCTTTGCAATAGATCCTTACTTACTTCCATCAAGTGAAAAGAAGTGCTGTGGATCTGGGTATGTAGGCCCAAAGCTGAATTTTCTTTTAGGTTTTACTGAGATCTTTTGTTTTTATAATATACCACATAAGGGCAGCTAGGTGGCGCAGTGGAGTCAGGAGAGCCTGAGTTCAAATTCAGATTCAGACACTTACTTAAAGTTCATTCAACAAGTATTTACTAAGCACCTGCTGTATGTAGGTCACACTCAATTAAAATTATCAATAATGTTAGAAATTTAATGTTTGATAAAATTGTCTACCTCCTTAGTTATCACCAAAATATATATTACATATATATTTTTTTTTAATGTGACTTTGCCATTAATTAAATTTATGCTTATCTAGTAACAAGAAAACAGTTTGTAAGTTGATGTCTCCCTTATAATTACTGATAGTTTAACAACCATAAAGGAATAGCACTAACCACTACTTTACTAAAATTTTCCTTTAATATATGCTTTCTGTCCTCCTAAAATAAAAATTATGTTTAAAAGATGTCCCCCTTGAAAATATATGCCATACAAAAAGTCTGTTTTCTCAAAACACGAGGTTAAAATATTTTAAATTGTACTGAAAGCTTAAATGTGAAAATACAGTACAATTACTATCCTGATCTTGATTCTTCCTGAAATTGTTTTTCTAAGAAACTGTGTATATCAGTAAAAATTAATTTTGTACTTTAGTTATGACATCACAAATATGTGAAATGGAATTTCCTTCACTCTAGACTCTAGCTTCACTTAGTCATGCCAACTCTAAGGCTAACAGTAACAAATAAGAAAGTTTCTAGCTAAGATTTCTATCTCTTGGTAGTAAATGTATTAATAATAGAGGAAACGGAATTGTACATAAACTAAGAGATGATGGAGGTGGGGAAAGTTCTTTTAAATTTCCCCCCTCCCCCCAAAATGGCTTAGGTACTTAACAGTAAAATAATTTCACCTTTAAGCCTATAAACACAGTTTCCCTTCAGACACATTTGCATTACTATAATTGAAATATGAAATTCTAAGTTTGGAGGGGAAATGAGTTTAAGGAACTAAATTAGTATTTTTAAATTATTGAAAGTATGTATAAAACAGAAAAATGACTCTTAAGAAAAACTTTGTTTTCTCAAATCATGAGATTCTTTTACATATCACCTAAGAAGTTAGATTCATTTACATGGTACCAACTAATACTAATTTCATACATTACTCTCAATCCATATATTTTCCATATATTCACAAAACATTCCTATTAGTTAACCCATCAACTGTACAATTTTGATCAACTCTTATCGTCTATCCATTGCCAAATTTTCAACCCCTCTAATACTCCCAACACCTTCATCCTCCATTCCTACTCACATGCAGTTGAACAAAGATAGCATAGTCATATAACCAAAGTGACTGGGTATAGTATAAATTCATGTTATCCAATTTCGACTGGGCTTTCACTACAGCAATGCAATCTTTTTATTCTTTCCTAATTGATTCTTTATCTCACTCTCTCTAGAAGCTATTCCAAAATATCTCTTCTTTACTCAAGCCTACAAGACTTCTCATTCCCCAAACTCTATCTAATGCTCCAAATCACTAGTGATTAAAGAAATGCAAACTAAAGCAACTCTGAGGTTCAATCTCACATGCATCATACTGGCAAAGTTGACAGAAAAGAAAAATGACAAATGTCGGAGGGGCTATGGGAAAACAGGCACATAAATGCATTGCTGATGGAGCTGTGAAATGGTATGGCCATGCTGGAAAGCAATTTGGACCTATGCAAAAAGATACTAAAATGGGCATAACAGTACTAGGTCTACACCTCAAAAAGATAAAAAAGGAGAAAACTGAGGCCCAGAGAGGTTAAGTGAGTAGCCCAAGGTTACAGGGCAATTAGTAATACAGCCGAGACTTTAACTAAGGTGCTGTGACTCTAGGTACAGTGATCTTTCCACTGCACCACACTGTCTCTCAAATCTTCAGCTTTCTGCTGATTCTTTCACTATATTCTTTACCTCAGGGAAGTCATTGCATGGCTTCAACAATCACCTTTATACAGATTACACTTAAATTATACAGATAAACATTTAAATCATTACTTCCCTTAGCTCTAACTGCATATCTCTACACACTAGCAAATATTTACACTTGAATTATCTATCGCATTTTTTCCTTATACAGTACTTCAAGGATGCATGATTTTGTTAAGTATGTTAATGTCTATCAATTCCAATAACTCTGATTTGGCAGACTGTCTTCAAAAATTATAGCTAAAATTTGATATTTCCAAACTAGCCAGATTATCACAACAGAAATTATTGAGCCTGTACTCAAACCTCAAACTTAATACGGAAAATTATCATCATTCCCCCCAAAACAAGATCCACTGCCAATCCCTTGTATGTGGTATGTAAATCGGACCTGGAAGTTGGGTTTAAAAAAGTGGATCAGTAAATCAGTGCAAGGAAGATAATCAGATATAAAGAGCATGAATAAAGGCATGGAAATGGGAAGGCACAGGATAATTTCCGTATTCAATGCTGTACTAATCAAATTGTCAAAAGAATATTTTATAAAACTAAAAAACATGCTAAAATTCATACAGAGAAACAAAAAGTTAAGAATCTCAAGGAAATGATGAAAAGAAGTGGGAAGGAAGAAGGCCTTATCGGTACCAGATCTCGAACTGTTGTTTAAAAAAGTAATCATTAAAAATCACTTGATACTAGTTTACAAAAAAGGCGGGAGGGGGAAAATCGATCAGTGCAACAGATTGGGTATACAATACACAGAAATAAACAATGTTTAATAAGCTCAAAGACCCCAGTTTCTTAGGGAAGGACTCATTATTTGGCAAAAACTGGACAGCAGTCTGGCAGAAATTAGGTTTAAGCAACACCTCACAACATATTCCAAGATAAGCTCCAAATGGTTACATGACCTAAATATAAAAGGCCAAATCATAAATAAATTAGAGAAGCAAGGAAGAAATTACCTTTCAGATCTATGGCTAGAAGAAGAGTTCATGACAAAAACAATTAATAGAATAAAAAAAATAAAACCGACAATTTTGATTATGTAAAATCCAAAAGTTTTTACATAAACAAATCAAACATAGTTATAACCAACTGGGCAAAAAATTTTGCAGCAAGTTTCTTTTTTAAAAGGTCTCATATCCAGGATACATAAGGAACAGATTCAAATGCATAAAACTAAGAATTATTCCCCAATAGATAAACAGTCAAAGAAAATGAATATTCAGTTTTCAAAGGAAGAAATTCAAACTATCAACAATCATATTTTTAAGTGCACTAAGTCACAAATTAGAGAAATGCAAGTCAAAGCAACTTTGAGGTTTCACCTCATGACTATCAGATTTGCCAAGATGGCAAAAAAGAAAAATGACAAATGTTGGAGGGACTTCAACAAAACAGGTACACTGGTACACTGTTGGTATAACTGTGAATTGGTCCAGCCATTCTGGAAAACAATTTGGAACTTTGCCCAAAGAGTTACTAAATTATCCTAGCTAATACAGTAAAAAAAAAAAAAAGAGGTCTATCATCCTTAATTTGTATTTGTTCTGTGTAATGTCTCATGCTGGTACTAAACCAATACCACAAAGAAATCAAAAGAGGAAAAGGACCTATAAGTTACAAAAATATTTACAACACCTCTTTTTGTGGGAGCCAAAAACTGAAAACTAAGAGGCTGTCCTCCTTTTGGGGAATGGCTAAATAAATTGTGGTATATGAATATAATAGAGTAATTGGGCCATTAGAAAGGACAAAATAGTTTAGAGGAGCAGAATTAGGAGAATAATTTATAACAATGATAACATTATAGAGAAAAACAAACATGAAAGACTTTAAAATTCTAATCAATGCAATGATATACCATGAGTCCAAAATAATGAACACAAAACACACCACTCACTTCCTGTCAAAAATGCACTTTAAAATGCAGCATGAAACATACATTTTCAAACATCGCCAATGTAGACCTTAGTTTTGCCAAACTCTACATCTATGTACTGACAGCTTTATTTTTTGGAGTTCAGTTGTTGTTAAATTTAATTTCATAAATTGGAGGATGGGGGTGGTGGGGAGAGGAGATAGTAGTGGGAGGAAATAATAAAAGAACTGTTTTAATCTTAAATGGCTATGTAAACATGAGCTATTATTACTGTACTATATTATTCCCCTTCACGAACTCTATGCTCTAACCAAACAGGTTTGCTCTCTTTTCCAAGAACACTCTCTATCCATCCTACTACCTCCACCTCATTGCCTTTTTCCACAATGTACTCTATGCCTGGATAGGCCTCCCTCTCCTCTTCTCTGAATTCTTTCACGTCCTTTAAAGTGCTTGTCTGAAGCAATCTAAGGCATGTAATATTGTGTACTGCAGTGATGTGGGCTAAGGCCTTAGCACCCCTACCCCACCACTGGACTGTAAGCTCTATAAAGGCAAAGCCTATGTCATCTAAACTTTGTATCTTGGCTGCACTTAGTACAGTCTGATTACTAATGCATGTCTAGGGAAAGGAGGGTAGTTCAGAACATTTTTGGAGAAAACTAGCAATCTAGTTGACACTAAGGTTTGTGGCAGGTATGAGATAAAGCTGAAAAAAAAATACAGGAAAGCTAAAGTGGAGGGCCTCAAGAGGCACAGAAAACTTACAAGCAGAAAAAAAAATCACCAGATCCATGCAAAAGACTAGTATGAAGGATGGATCTAAGAAAATAAAAGTACGCACAAACAAAGCCAATGCAACCTAGATTAGGAGGGAAGTAGAAAAATGGGAAAGAATTTTTATAACCAGTCTCTCTGATAAGGGCGTCATTTCTAAAATACATAGAAAATTAAGTCAAATTTATAAGAATACAAGTCATTCCTGATTGATAAATGGTCAAAGGTACGAACAGGCATTCTCAAATGAAGAAATTAAAGCCATCTATAGTCATATGAAACAATGCTCTAAATCACTATTGAGTAGAGAAATGCAAATCAAAACAACTCTGAGGTACCACATCACACCTATCACATTGGCCAACATGACAAAACAGTAAAATGTTAAATGCTGGAGAAGATGGGAGAAAACTGGAACACTAATGAATCGTTGGTGGAGTTGTAAAGTGATCCAACCATTTTGGAGAGTAATTTGGAACTATGCCCAAAGGGCTATAAAATTGTGCATAGCCTTTGACCCAACAATACCACTTCTAAGGCTTGATCCCAAAGACATCATAGAAATGGGTAAAGGACCCATGTGTATAAAAATATTTATAGCAGCTCTTCCTGTGGAATTGGAAATTGAAAGGATGCCCAGCAACTGGGGAATGGCTGAACAAATTGTGGTATATGAATGTGATGGAATACTAATGTGCTATAAGATGATGAGCAGGGAGACTTCAGACAAACCTGGAAAGACTTATATGGACTGATGCTGAGTGAAGTGAGCAGAACCAGAACACTGTACACAGTAACAGCCATGTTGTGCCATGACTGACTTTGATAGACTTAATCCTTCTCAGCAATGCAAGGATCTAAGACATCTCTAAAGGTCTCATGATGGAAAATGCTATCTACATCCCAAGAAAGAACTATGGAGTTTGAATGCAGATCGAAGCATACTATTTGCTATTTTTTTTCTTCTGTTGTGTTTTGTTTCCTCTTTCTGGTGGTTCCTCCTATTGGTTCTAATTCTTACTTACAACATGACTAATGTGAAAATATATTTAATAGGAATGTATATGTATAGCATATATCAGATTGTGTGACATTTTGGGGAGGGAGGGGGAAGGATGGAGGAGAATAACTTAAAACTCAAAAGCTTATGGAAGTGATTGTTGATAAATCAAAATAAACTAATAAAAATAATAAAAAAATATACTGTTAGAAAAGGAAAGAAATGGGAAATCTTAGAAGAGGTAAGCATTGAAGAGAATCTTGGAGGATAGAAAGGATTTGAACAAGCAGGAAAACATGGTGGAGGGCATTCCAGGCATAGGAAATAGCAAAGGTTCAGAGGTGGTAAAACCACAAAAGGTGTTCTTAGAACAATCTAGCTAAAGCAAAAGGATGTTTAAATGAGTAATGTGCTATAAGTTCCTTTGGGTTACTTGGGGGTATTTGTTTTCTCTGACCTACCTGCCTGCCAATTTGCTTGAAATTTAACTCAATTCAGCAAACATTTTCTAAACCCTTTTCTGCTATGAATAATGCAATACTGGAAAAATATTCGTATCAAAAACAGGAAAGATGGTGGTACTCTCAACATTGCTAAGGAAATTCAGAAGAAGGGAGACCTTGAGGGTTGGGGTGAGGAGAGAAAGACAATGAGTTCTATTTTAAACATGCTGAGTTTTAAGATGTCTATGCGACACCCAATTTGAGATGTCTAACAACCAGCTGAGATCTAAGTCCCTAGGTTAAGACAGAAGTTTACAGACCAATGAACAGATCTGAGAATCCTCAACATAGTGATGATAAGGAATCTACTGGAGTTGATAAGATCACCAAGGGAAATAATACAGATTAGAAAAAACAGAGGACTCGAGACAACACCCATAGTTAGCAGAAGATCTAGCAAATGAAACTGAGGGGGTGGTTTAAAAGGTAGTAAAAGAACTAGGAAAAAGTAGTATCACGAAAACCTAGAGAGAAAAGAGTATAAGAAGTGGGTGATTGACAGTGTCAAAGGCTGCAGAAAGGTGGATGAGGATGAGGATTGAGGAAAATCCATTATATTTGGCAATGAAGAGATCACTGGTAAATTTGGATAGCAGTTGCAGTGAAATGAAGTGGGAAGTAAGAATGCAGAATGTTAAGAAAAGAAAGGAAACATGGAAAGTACATGGAAAATCATACACCTCCAAAAGCAGTATCTAGTAATAAAACACCAAGAAAGTCTCTACATTTTGGCTGAGAAATATAGGAGAATTTTTCAGTTTTGGGGGAAAAAACCCTATAAAGACACTATAAAGCACAATGATTTCCATATATTTCCAAAAGAATGGGGGGAGGGGGGAGAGGCTTAATCCAGAAATATTGTACAAAATCTGCTACCAGTATTTTGGTTTCAGGAACTTAAAAAAAAATGAAATTAACTAGTCATGGAGGTTATAAGAAATTGTTCTTAGATGGTAATCACTGTTAGTGATTTAACTTGTTTTTAATTATATCCTACATATGAAGGTTCTTTATATGAGAGTCTATAAAGGACAATGATGAAAAAAGCACCTAAATGAGGGAATCTTCATTTACTGCTACCTTTACTTAATTCAATGCTTCAAAAGATCTCTAATTTCTTTAGTATATGAGTCCCTCCTCTGAAGCAGATTAACCTCCATCCTAAGATTGACAGATAAGAATTTGAAAAGAAAAAGAGAAGGAAATTATTTTTCTGTTTAAGAGTATTCTTAAACTTCTGTAAAATGATTAAATGTTTTAAAGTATAATACTAAAATTGATTAAGTTCAGTAACAAAACACAAAGGCCCTCCAAAAACAGAGGCAGTATCAGAACTGTTTTGAAAGTAGCAATAAAATTTTTGGAAGGTCTTTTGGACTATTAAAAAGAATTTTTAAAATTATTGAAAACTTAAGTGTCATGTAAGTTTTTTGGTGTACTTTTATACAAAACAATTAAAACAATTACAACATGAATTCTTATGATTTTCTGAGCATTTAGATATACTTGAGGATTCAATGCCCTAACACCTTAAATGAGTGAATGAAACAAGATGGGTAATCCATAGAGAAGCAAAGCAAGTAGATGTGAAAGGTGAAATTTGAGACCCATAAACAATGTAAACATAGCTAGATTTTTAAAGATTTAAGAATAGTGCAACAATTCACCTTACTGTAGCATCAAAAGAGAAACCAATAGAATATGCGATGGAATTTCTGCTTCTCCCAGCCCCAACCCCATTCAAATGCTTTCTTAACCTCTTGAAAGTTTATGGAATACATTGAGTTCGTTATTAAATTTAGAAGTAAAAACTATCAGTCCAAGTCAACTCTTAAGTAGGTTCTATGATGGGAATAGCTCCACTACAGAAAGTCCAACACACGACAAAATCAGTGTATAAAACAAAAGAATATGAAGGGAAGAGAGAAGGGAAGGGAAAGGGAAAAGAAAGGTGGAAAGGAAAAGTGAAAGGAAAGGGAAAAGAAAAAGGAAGTTATTTGGGAAGGGAAGAGATTTACTTCCCTGAATCTTAACTAGAAGTCTACATCAGTCATTCTAGACAAGTGGTCCAGAGACCCTAGGGAGTCCTCCAAATCAAAATTATTTTCATAACAATACTAAAATGTTTCCATTTATAATGAGATAAATACATACACACACATATATAATTCATATGAACAAAAGCTCCTTAGGGAGGAAATTTTTAAAAATTTAAAGACGTCCTGAGACCTAGAAGTTTGAGAACTGCTGCTCAGGACTATAAATTGTAGATTAGATAAATTGCTAATCTGTACAGGTAGTAGGAGCTACTTCTCCCAAATGAATAATCTGAGATCCAGTCTTAAAATAAAATAGGTATTTATATAGCTCTTTTAAAGTTTGCAAAGCCATTTCTCTCATCTGAGACCTCATAACCTCCCTTTTAAAGTGGAAAGAGACTCTGGTCCATTTTACAGATAAGGGAAATGAGGCTCAGAGACACCGAGGAACTGTGCCCACCGCCGCACAGCTGGCAAGTGTCAATGAATGGCAGGATTCCGAATCCGGGTCTTTCTAACTCCAAAGTCCACAATCTGGTTAAGGCAGAGTCAGAATCGGTGCCGGGCAACTCCAAAGGGGAGAAAATGCTCCAAAACAGAAGTCAAAAGCTTAACCCACATGTTTACTAAATTCCACTACCCCACCCAACTTCCGCTGCCCACGTACCTGCCCGCCCCCACCCAGCCCTCCCCGGAGTTCCCCGAATGCAGAACGCTTTTCCAGGAGGAAGCCCATCCACAGGGCGCCCGAAGAGCCGTAGTCACCCAAGTCTTGGGGAGGCAGGGAAGGAGCTGGAGAAACGAAAACTGATTTCATGGCGGGGGCGGGGGCAGAAAGAGCGCGCGAGCGCGAGCTCCCAGTGCGAGCCCCGAGCCCAGCCCGGGCTCCCCCGAGCGAGAACGGGCAGCGACTCCTCCAGCTGCGCGGCCCTGCGCGGGGGGGACAGCTCCCGAGGCGAGATCTCGCCCCGGAGGTGACTGAGGGTCGGCTTCACTCACCACTTGGTAGCGGCGAGCAGTCATCGGCTTGTGAAGATCCATCCCTGGCCGTGTGCAGGAACCTGCTGGACTAGGAAAGGGCTGAGAGCGGGGAGGAGGGTCCGAGACGCCGGGGCTCTCAGAAGCTTCGGCCGCCGCCGCCGCCGCCTCCTCACGGAGCAGACTCACTTCCTGCCCCGGCCGAGACCTCCGCGCTGTCCGCGGGCAGGACGAGGCGCTGCAGTCCTCATCTGGAACCTGCCTGAGCTACTGAGCATGCGCCGCTGGGGGACACGCGCATGCTTAGTGGATCTTTTTTTTTTAAGAGCCCCTTAGTTTCCACATAGAGGTTAGAGTCTTGCTGGGTAGGAGTGGGAGAGGGACCTAAGGGGAAGGAGGAACTGCCTTGGTGGTGGCTTCTCCGTGGCGTGGGCCGTGGCCGCAACAGTGGAACTTATTACCAGTCATGGCTAGACTTGACGGGTCCCTTCCGTATACACACACACACGCACACACACACACACACACACACACACACACACACACACACACACACACGAGAAAAGCCAGATCCCACAGTTACCCACAGCTTTAGGATCCTTTAGGTCCTTGTTCACTCATCCTTAGCTTCCTTCAAAGTTCAGCTGTCATGCCACATCTAACTCAGGCCTCATCCGATTTCCCTGCCCCCCCAATTTTTTTTAAATTGAAAAAAGGAGAGTAGTGGATAGAGTGCTAAACTTGGGGGTGAGACACTAGTTAGCTGTATGGTCTGATGGCGGCCAAATCACTTAACCCATCTAAAATAGATCATAATAACACCTGTACCTCGTAGGGTTGTTGTGAGGATCGAATGAGTTGGTACATGGTGTCCCAAAAGTCTTGGTGCAGTTCAAGACCCCCCCCCCTTCCCCCGCCGAGGCCCCCTTTTGGAACACCCTGTATATATAAAAGAGCTGTGCAAATCTTAAAGCACTGTATATTCTTTTGTATACACTTTCATACGTCAGGGTAGGACGGAATGAAGCTCCTTGAGAGCAAGGGCTCTTTCATTTTTATCCTTTTATCCCCTGCTGTCTGTCTAGTACAATGCCCGGGGCATAGTGGTTAAGACATATGCTTGCTGATTAATCGATTCATCCAAAAAAAAAATACAATAATACAAGGAGTTTCCCGAAAACGTCGTGGAGAGGCTAGTGAGATAGGGTTACTTTTTCAGCAAGGATGTTTACAAATAAACCTATCTGACAAATGAAAAGTCGGTTGGTGGAAAGAGATACTTAACCTTGAGTGACTCCATTTTCTCACTTGTAAAGTGGGAATAATAATAGCTTTTTCCTCACAAGATTTTAGTAAGGAAAAAATGAAATCATGTATGTAAAATGCTCTATGTATCTTAAAGTGATTATATAAATGTTAGCTATTATTTATTACAGAAACGGATGATTAGAAATACTCAGTGGTTACACATACCAGTAAGATGGGTAGAGGGCTAGACTTAGTCAGGAATCTTAGATCCCAGTTCAAATCTCTGACTTTGACAAGCTACCTGTGTGACTGAGGGAAGGTACTTTAAACTTTTCTTACCCTAGGCTTCCTCATTTGTAAATTGAAAGACGTGGGCTAAATATCTTTTTAAGGTCCCTTCCAACCTCAAAATCTATGACTCCTTTGTGAAGTAAGTTCATAAGCTTTATGTTATCAAGAAACAACATATAGGCAGACAAGAAGTGGGTTTCTAGCAAATAAAAATAAGGTGTCTTTGGTTAACAGTACAGCATGTCTTAGTATTAATTAGCCCAACACATAGCTCATTGTGTCTTCATAACTGTCACACATTATGCTTCCTAGAGGAAGGAGTGGGAGTTGTGTAGGAGCATTGTTCTATAGCATGTTTTTTATCTTTTAACTCAGACCTAGAAACAGAACTTAGAACTGAAAGGCACCTTAAAAAACATATAGACTGATCAATACAATAACCAACTACATACAATTCCAGGAAGCCTACACCTGGCAGAGTGATACACTCATGATGTAAAATGAGACATATATGTTAGGACATGGTCATTACGGAAATGCGTTTTCCTTAACTGCATATTTGTCACAAGGGTTTTCTTTTTCATTTCATTAGGGAACAGGGAGAGGAAAGAATGTGGGAAAGAGACAAAAATGTTTGTTAATTAAAAAAAAATTAATGAAAAATATCTAGTCCAATGCCTTTTTTCAGTGAGGAAACAAGCCCAGAATGGGGAAGTGACTTATTCAACACAAGGAAATTTAACACTTACCATATTGTTCGCTAATCAAACTATATATTTTAATCATGTTTCCTCTTGAGATTATAAATTCCTTGAGGGTAAGGACCATACTTCAGTAATCTCCACAGTGCAAAGGCATTTTGATGTGTATAGAGCAGACCCAAACAACTGACTAGAATGTCTATAGGAATATAACTTGGATATCTAATTTTATTTCACACTTCCTTCTCAAGGCTTATACTTGCATTTTGCTCACCCAAAGATCCCAACATGCCAGAATGTTAGACCATAGCAGGAAGGCATATTTTCAGACAGAAGATAGAAAACACCTGTTTAAAATTTTCCCTTTTTAGTTTTGTTCTTTCTCACCACTACTCATAGAGCTTGCAGACAAAACAACTCTAATGTGATAGCAATCTGTCACAAAGCTTCAAATTAATTTTCCTAAATTCCAGATTCCTTCCCTACTAATAAGACAAATAATTTCTTTATGCTACTCAAAAGAGAGCTATTCTCAGTTATTTTCACCCATCAACTAGAGCCATCCTTACTCTTTAATAGATTCCCACCAGAAAAACCATATTTCCATTCAGAAAAATGTGAAATGAAAAGCAACCTATCTCATGCCACTGTCTCTAGAACCAACCATTCAATATTCAGCTGTTCAACAGGTAGTTTTCCATGTACAGAAACAATGTCTATAGCCTTCAAATCCTACTGAAATTTTCACTAGCTAAACAGCATTATAGGCACTAATGCCTCAGTGTGACCTCCGCCGATCTCATGGCAAGCAAATGGAATCATTAAAGAAGGCAGATGCCCCAAATTCTAATACTAGTTCTAAATTTCTAATTGAATTTGTTATCTACTATACTTCAAAATAGAATGAATACTTCATAATTGTTGATTAATGTGTGATCATAAGAACTGCATTTGTAATGTATGTTTTTACATGTTTATCTGGAAAATTCTGGAGGACTAACAATGTTTGCCTAAAAGCTTCTTTAACTAACACATTTCCTTAACTTCAATTTTCTGTAAACCAAACTTGAAGGTAGATAGAAAAAGAAAACAAAATGCAGTTATCATTTTTAAGCTGCAGTATAAAAATAAGAGTTTGTCTTACTACAGAAAGTACTCTCTCCATTATGTTGTGTGTGTATGAAGCAGTCTGAAGGTTTAAACTTCAAAATAGCCTCATTACCTGAAACTATTTTTAAGATTACCCTCATCAGTCTTTCCTTTGTGAATTCTTTTTAATTGAAGAACTCTTTAAAGAGACACATTTTCTGCATTTCAGTCTTTACTGTCTTCTATTACTTCCCTGTTTTTTCTCCAATGAATTAATGACAATGAATGAAAAAGTATTTATCAAGCACTTACTATGTGCTAACCATTGTTTATAGAAACAGCTATCTATACTCATATTAATGCTTAATTCTCTATTAAGAGCAAAAATTATATAGATGATAGATATATAAATAGATACTCATTTATATTTTGTTTCTTCAAGTGAAGCTATAATCTATCATTCTTTGTTTTTAACATTTAGGTACACATTCTAATGAGAGGAAGAAGAGATTGAGAGAAGAATTTATTTCTCCTTTTAAAGTTTATTCAGTGGGTAGTTCTTCTTACTGGAACTTCCCATTCAGTACTTGCTTGAGTCCAAAATTGGGACCCATGGTTACTGTTGTTGTTTGTCCTTCATTTTCGAAGAGTATGATGACATCATGGGTAATGTCTTGACTAGTGTGTGAATTGGATTTAATTGAGGCAGAGTTGCAAAAAATCATCAGCCTCACTCTTTTCCAAAGTCAAGAAAGTCTAATGGTAAGATGAAAGTCGATGGTGCGGGATACAGTAGATGACCTTGGTGTCTCCTATTTCTGACCAAGCTCTAAGTCAGAGGCTCCCAAATTTATTTGGCCTACCACCCCCCTTTTAAAAAAAATTCTCAGCCCCCACCTGGAAATCACTCTCTCTCTCTCTCTCTCTCTCTCTCTCTCTCCTCTCTCTCTCTCTCTCTCTCTCATCTTATCTTATCAGCTCCTATTGATCAAATGATCATCTCTGTGCAGATGACTCTCAAATCTACATACCTATCTCTAATCTTTCTTCTGGACTCCAACTCCCCATCACCAAATGCAAACTGGACATCTTCCCCCAGACTTTCTATAAATATCTCAAACTAAGCATGTACAGAATTAAACTCATTTTCTTTTTCCCTAAAATCACCACTTTCTAACATCTCTATTACTGCAGAGGATAATACTTCTAATTGCTCAAGTTCACAATCTCAAAGTCATCCTCAGCTCCTCATTCTATTTCACTCCCCTTATCCAGCCTTGTTGACTCTACAACATAACTTGCATCCACTGTCTTTTCTTCACTCATACAGCCACCATCCTCATTAAATTGTCAAAATGATTTTCTTAAAGCACAGGTCTGACCACATTACTCCTCTGCTCAAGAAGATTCAGTAAATATTGTCTCTAGGATAAAATACAAACTCTTATTTTTGATATTTAAATCCCTCCACAATCTTACTCATATCTTTCCAGGGTGATTTGCTTCATTCCCTGTCAAATACTCTACATTCTAGTCAGACAATCCAACTTGATATACCTCACATACAACATTCGATCTCCCACTTCTATTTACACAGGCTGTCTGTACCCCATGTTTAGAAGTCTCTCCCTCATCACCTCTTCCTTTTGGAATCACTTTCTCCCTTCAAAGCCTAAGTGCTTCTTCTACAGGAGACTATTCTTATTGAATCTATTGTTAGTGTTTTCCCCCACTGCTTTACACATCCCAAAATGTTTCATGCTTATCTGTATACATTTTGTTTTTACCTGTGTACATGTTGTTTCTCCCTAAGATTTAAGTTTCTTGAGGGCAGGAACTGCTACATTTTTATCTTATATTCTCAGCATCCAGCACAGTGCCTAAAACATAGTACTAGGCACTTAGTAAGGCCTTATTGAATTGACTTGATCAGTCAGATTCATTTTAGGGTTTCTGCTCTTTAGTATCACAGCCTTGAACTGCCTGCCCTTCCAGAGCCTTACCTTTCCTCTACTCTCCACTCCCTCTCCCTCCAACAAAAACATAATTTGATTATTTTGCTGACTTCCTGGTTTCCAACTTTCATGCTGTTCTTTCCTACATAAAGCCAGTGGTTTCATAGTCCTTATAATGATTTTCTTATTTTCTGATCATTGGCTTGTTTTGAATTTTAGTACTGCTGGGGCACATGGACTTTGACCTACTGATCTTGGACCCAGACACTGACTAGAACAATTACAAGAACCAGATTAGGCATGTTCAAGGCTAGGACTAGTAGATCCACATGGTAAAAAATCTGAGGTATCATTATTTGATTAATGAGCATACCAGTATGTAAGGCCAAAGAGAATTCTGAAACAGGAAAACCAATCCAAGAAATGAACAATAATGGATATTGTCTGTAGCATCCTAAAGACTGTAGGATATAAATGGGTTCTGAGGTTATATAAGTTATATCATTGGACACACTCCAAGCTCAATGGCTTCACACCTACTATTGTGTCTCAGTTTACCCACTGGCCACCTCAGAAGCAAAACCCATCTACACTGCCTCAACTGATAGTGATGAACATTTTGGGGGCTGGTTAGCTGGGAAGCTCTGTCTCTCAATACAGCTCAGAGAAATACTGCTAGCCCATTAACCTCAAAGTAGTAACTATAGAAAGTAGCAAATAGTTCCCACTTATTTATGGTTATCTATTCCATATACTAGGGTTACACATTGTATCAACCCATAGATTTTAACTGCACCGTGTTTGTGTTGGTAGTATTACAGGGTGCTATGGTTTACCCACTCCTTTTTTCTTTGATATATGAGTAGAACATTGAACTTAGAATCAAATCTGATTTCAAGTCCCATCCCCAATATTTACCAAAAATCACTTAATCTCTTTGTTGAAATGCTATAACTTGTGGAGAAGATGAAAGGATCTGACCTAGATCAGTGGCATCAAACTGAAAAAAATTCCAGACAGTTGTCCTTGGTCCCGTGCTGTTCAACATTTTTATCATTTTATCATTTGGATGAAGGCATAAATGGCTAGCTTTAAAATTTGTACATGACATGATGCTTGAAGGAATTAGTAATGTATTAGATGAAAATCTTTTTGAAAGCTGCCTAACCACATGAGTCATAGATCATAACCTAGAGGACTTAACTTTTTCAGCTTAGGAACTCACACCCTGTAATTCCAGTGTGGTGAGTGGTAAGGGCCTCATGTAACCCACTGTATCTAGGCTGGCTCCAAACATGTTTCACTTTATCTGGCCATCTTACCACCAGTTGCCTTGTCACCACACACGCATAACCTCCAGACCTCTTCCCTCTTCCTCAGCTTCCAATTCTAAAATCATAATCAAATCAGTACTGCTATGACGCCACACTCACAGTCCTTATTTTCCAAACTAAAATACCTTTCCCTGGTCCTCACCCCTCTATATGTGTTGTCTCTCACCTTGAGTACAGGGATTTATTGTTTATGTATCTCCACTGCTTAGAACAGTGCTTGATACTGTGGCAGGTGAAAGATGAAATGACTGAGGAAACAAAGGTTCATTGATTTATTAAGTACATTGATTGATTGAGTACATTGATGTATTAAGCAATGCATGCCAATGTATAATAAATCAGGAACAGGCCTCCTCAGTTTTGGCACTGGACCTTGCATATAGGCAGAAACATGCATTAAAAACAATTAATCAAATAAATCAAATAAGACCAGTTATTAAAAAGAAAACAATTAACCAGGATACAAAATTAGGTAATCTGATTTCTAATTGGAGGAAAGATTAGCAGCTTTCTGAGTTGGGAAAAAAGAACAAACAAGTGGAGTTTCCTGAGGTGTCCCACTCCCTGTCTGTGGTTCATTCAATTCCCACAATTCCCTCTGTATACAGTAATTACTTACGCAATAAATGCTTTTTCATTCATTCATCCATTCATTTAAAAAAATCTCAGAAAGCCATGGCTTTATAACAAAAGATTGACTTAAATGAGAATGAATTTAAGAGTAATAAATACATGTTCTATACTTGACTTTCAAAGAATATTTTTATAAATATAAGATGGGAGAGGCATCACCAAAGACTTGTGTGCTTAGTTTGCATTCATTACAAGGCAGTTTCCAGAACAAAGTAGCTCTCACACCCCAGGTACCATGTTCACAGGGTCATAGTTCTAGATTTAGAACTGAAAGAGAACTTAAAGGCCAATAAGTCTAACCCTGCATTTTCCAGATGAGTACAAATAAGGAAATAGGCCCAAAGAGGTTAAATAACTTGCTCAAAATCACATAACAAATGGCAGAGCAAGGATTTGAAGTAAAATATTCTGATTCCAAAACCACCAACCTTTCCACTATGCTGTCTACACATCATATATTAAGAAAGATAAGCAGGAATGGTACTTGGTTTGCATTAAGAAAAAGATGGTGTATAAGAAAAAGGAAATTATAATCTCTGGTACTCTGCCTTACTCAGACCACATCTGGAGTACTGTGTTTAGTTCTAGGTACCACATTTTAGAAATGACATTGATAAAATGGAAAGCCTCCAGAGGTCAGAAACCAGAATGGTGAAGGAATGTGATATCATGTCATATGAAAGTCAGATAGCCAGGAAGTACAGTGGATAGAGTGCTGAACCTGGAGTCAGAAAGACTCATTTTCATGAGTTCAAATCTGACCTCAGACTTACTAGCTGTGTGACCCTGGGCAACTCACTTAACCCTGTTTGCCTCAAGTTCCTCCTGGAAAATGAGCTGGAGAAGGCAATGGCAAACCACTCCAGAATCTCTGCCAAGAAAATCCCAAATGGGGTCATGGAGAGTTGGATACAATTAGAAAATGACTTAATAACAACAACACTAACACATGAGTCAGTTGAAGAAATTGGGGATGGTCAGCCTAAAGGAGAAAATATTTATGGGGGTGACATAACTATTTTCAAGCATTTGAAGGGCTAACATGTAGAAGAGGACTTAGACTTATTCTGTTTGGCCCCAGAATGAAGAACTGAGAGCAATGGGTGGAAAGGTGGATGGTTTTGCTCATGATAGAAGGAAAAACTTCCAAACAATCAGCACTATTAAAAAGTAGACTGGGTAACATGTGTCAGCAGGTCAATTCCGGAAAGATACCATCTTGGGAAAACTTCAAGCATAGGCTTGGGGGAGTGGGGGTGTCAGGAATATCAGGTAGAGGTTTGACTCGATGGTTTCTGAGATGATCTCTAACTGTTGTATTCTATAGTTTTATGCAATGGAAATCATATGTGTGCTACATTCCTCATAGTCTTGTTATAAGAAAATCATCTTGGAAACTACAAAATGCTATATAAATTCTGAGCTGTTATGACTATGTGCCCTTCCCCAAGCTAAAGGATACAAGATAAGGCCGTCTTCTTATTTGTGTTTCCTGACAGGAAGAATACCATTGGGGAATACCACTGATCTGTGTATGTTGTTGTGGGGAAGGTGGAAGGAGATAGAGGGATCAGACGGGGGTAACTTCTGTTTCCTTTTAATAAAACATTTTCTGATATGCTATGGCCAACATGTTTGCAAGGGGGAATTGGAGACTTTTGAGATATCTAGTGGAAGCATTTTACCTAGGACAAAAAACACATGAACCAAAGCAACCCTTTCTGCTGCAGGTAACTCTGGCACATGGGGTTACAACAGTTAGTAAGAGAAAGAGAAAGAGAAGGGATGAATATAACCATTGTAGCATTTCCCTCTTAGGTGTTACTATTTTGGAAATGATATACCTTTCAAACATTCTCTCATATTGCTATCATTCATAAATTTATTGGATATTTAAATTTGTCATATATAGGTGTGTCTATAGACATACAGGTGTACCTAGATGCATGTGTGTATAGATATCTAAACAATGACAAAATTGTTTGTCCTGTGTAACAATAAGTTTCCACTTTAACATGGATTGGATAGAAACACGAATATAAGTGAGATCAAACAAGATCCAACCTCTATAAACTCAGTTCCTCCCTTTGAGGTCAAGATTCACCTAATATGATGAGGGGGCAGCTAGGTGGCACAGTGGAGAGAGCACCAGCCCTGGAGTCAGGAGGACCTGAGTTCAAAATACAGCCTCAGACACTTAACCCTTTAACTAGCTGTATGACCCTGGGCAAGTCACTTAACCCCATTGCCTAGCAAAAAAAGAAAGAAAGAAAGAAACTATGAACTCATTGATTTTGGGGAACAGCTAGGTGGCACAGTGCTGTCCTGCAGTCAGGAGGACCAGTTCAAATCTAGTCTCAGACTACCTATGTGACCCTAGGAAAGTCACTTAACCCCAGTTGCCTAAAAAAAAAAAGGGTGTACTATATTATTACTTATTCGATCTTATAGAAAAGATCCTCCCTTTATTCTCATAACAGCTTTTCTACACCAAGCTTGAAATCTTATGGTGTTTCCATCTGCAAATTAAGGAAAGAAATCTCAAGAGAATGCCACCATAAAGAAAATGTTAATAGCTGGAAACTAAAGTGCAAGAGTCCCACGATGAAATGTTTCTGAATTACCAGGCACCCTTGAGCTGTCCTAAGACATAAGTTAAACCTCAAGGATAAAGGAAACATCCTCTTCTGTAGGTTGTTATTTACTTTGCCATAAAGTGTCCTTTAGCAGTATGGTATAGTGGCAAGAGCAATGAATCTAGAATTGAAAGATGTGGGTTAAGTCCTGGTTCTGTCACTATTAGCTATTTGACCTGGAGCAAATCAATCTGACTCTCCTTTTCCTCATATGTAAAAGGAAAATGATATTATCTGCCTTACCTGTATCACAAAGTTGCAATGATGAAATGACAACAATTATTTTCCAACTATATTTACAAACTCTAAGATAGAATGTAAATATGTTATTATATATTTTAAAACAGAGAACAAAGTCCATTGGATTATTTAAGCAGAAATCATCAGGCTAGGCAGAATGCCTCCACCCAGTTACAGGCTGCAATTAATAACCAGGCACCAGTTCACAATAAGCAAGAGGCTGGTGTATTTGACCTGTCTGGTTCTTTATGTGTTTCTCAAATGCCTCAAGGAAGAGAAGTTATTGAATAGAAGGTCATTATGGATTAATCAGTGGAAATATAGTAGTTCTCTAAAATGGGAGATAGGGACCAATATAATAATATTCATTCATACTTTCTTGAGGCCAGGTGTCAGTACCAAAAGAAGCTTAGTCAATATAGGATCAGACAGACCTTGAATACATACATACATACATACATACATACATACATACATACATACATACATACATACATACGTACATACACACACACACACACACACACATATATATACACACACACACATATATATGTTGAATAACAAGTATGTATATAGCATATTTGTTTTTTGTTTTCTTGCTTCTGTAGTGCTTTAAATAATGAAAGGTAAGGAATCACTTGTAAAATGGGTTCTTCTGGATCATGTCACTCATCTCTCAATCCATTTGCCATTATCAGGGAGGCAGAAAAATTAGTGGAATTTCAAATTCAAGGAGTACCCATCACCTCTGTTTCTTTATTCAGCACCTTCCCCCACCCCAAATACTGGAAAAACCTCTCCATTTTTCTAACATGTAAATAACTTTTTTAAATGGTTAAAGAGTTGTTGGTTTTTAGAAATAAAAATATTTTAAGCTTTAGAACTGTAACTAGGATTGTTACAGGAAAATGCCTACTAACCTATCTGAGAGGAAAACTAGCCAAACTTTTCAACATTTTTCTGAAGGCTTGCAGTAATCCAAAATATAAGAGCATCTGATATAAAATAGTAATAAAATCACAATGGACTATGAAATGCCTAACATTCACATGTACTGCTCTTTCACAAATTGCTTAAAAATCAAGTTTACAATAGCAGAGATATCTTGGAAATAGCTTTCTTTAATGTTTGATGCTCAATATTTACTAAAATAATTATTCTAAGTTTACAAGCATAATTTATAGTATGTAATACATATATGTAACATTCCTAAACTAGTCTATATTTAAGAGTAACTTTAATAGATAACTTAGGTCCAATATCCTAAGTTCTATTCACTAGGCGTCTACCCATTTTGTTAGTTTGAGGAAGCTACTTTTACTACAATTTAGTTTTTCTGTTTGTCAAAAGAATTTATATATCTTACATCATAGAGAAGCTTAATTATTATGTGCAATGTTTTCTCAGATCTTACAATGAAAGACAATAAAGAAACATAAAACTATATATAGCATTAGACACAGTAATATGCTTGTATTATGATGTAACTCATGAGCTATTTTGCTTTCAGTGTAACTTTTAAATCTTCTAAATGTACAACACTTAGTAACAGAAGAATATCCTTATATATCCCAAGTTTAATATCATTTGGAAACTGCAGGAATGCTCTAATATAATAAAATAATGCGGAGGAAAACTGTATGTGAGCCCATTTAATCTCACTTATGATTGATCTGAATGCTTTGTTGTAGGTTTTTCTGTCCTGACAAGGGATTTAAAACCAGTCTCCAAGTTCTTAGTATATGTTATTTTTATAAATACTAAATAATATTGTAAATTAAACACAGCTGTATAACAGGAAGAATGCTTAATTTCAAAGTTGGGAAGGATATCTGATAAGTCTGATAAATTCAAGCTTGTTGGTCATTTACGTAAAAAATTATTGTTAATCAATACATAAAAAATGAGGAAAAGATACTTAATCTTTTTAAACTAAGCAATAAAAAACCTTAATAAAAATATAACAATTAGCTGCTTGTCACATAATTATTAAAAGGCAAGAAAGTTCTTGAAGTTAGATTGTAAGCAAAGGAGTCAAATCAGTTATCAATTGTGAATGGAATAATTAATTTTTTTAAAAAAGCATTTATTAAGCACTTATTATATGCAAAACACTGTGCTAAACACTACGGATACAAATAGAAAAGTAAGACAGTCCCTGCTATCAAGGACCTCTCATTCTCATGGGGAAAAAAACACATGTGGAAGGTCTTAACTCAGTTAGAAAGATCTCATGAGTATTAGGGTACAGTGGCAAAGCAGATGGTAATGCCTCTTTTGTAATGTAATTTCCAATAATAAAATCATACCAGTTTCTGATGTTAAACTTTTTGACAGAGTCTAGGACTTTGGTGGCAAGAACTTTCTTTTCTAGGTCTTCAATAGATATAGATGTAGCACCTACTGAAGCAGGCTCCATTTCCATAGGGGTTACTTCCCAGGATGATGGCTGTGAGAAGTTGACTGGACAAATTGCTATTCCCAAGGATTTGGGGTTCAAGGTCCTAGGCTATCTCCTTCAGGGTCTGAAGGGAAATAGTCAAAGTGGTGATAGTAATTTGACTTGCCTGGTACATACTACTTCTTGTTACTTCCCTGGGGGTACTTTGCTGCTTCCATTAAGCTAACTTGTTTGTCCTAGGCATGGCAGTTGGTTGGCATTTAATGGGGTTGGTTCCTTCTGCACAGGAGACATTTCTCCAGGGATGCCTATGACAGTTGGGCTAGAAACAGGACCAGTAATCTGGGGAATGCTGTCACTCTTTAGGTTCTTGTGCTTTTCTCTCTGCTGGAGGCAGTCATCAGTCATTGCTGGTGGTGTTGAGGAAGACGGACCCTTCATTTATAATAATTTCTTTTAAATTATCACAATTTTACATTTTTGAACATCTATTGTACACATGGTATCACTGTAAATACTAACAGACAAAATGCAGTTTCTACAATTAAAAAGAATCTATTTAATATAAATTAACCAGTCAATCAAGCCTTTTCACACTTAGCTGGAATGCTTTTGGTTGATCTGATCCAATAGAGATGAGTTCCCAATTAATTTGACTGATTTATTTAATAAGCCTCTTCTCTTACAAATACAATCATGTAGGATATGCAAGGATATGTACACAATACATCATAAAAGAAGATATAAGCTAAGTATCATGGTACATGCATGGTGCATGCAACCCCTGTTACTGAGAAGTCACAGGCTAGTGGATTGCATGAGTTTAGTAGTTCTCAGCTGTAGTAGGCTAAGCCAACTGATGCTTGTGCTAAGTCCAGTACCAATATGCTGAGCTTCCAAGAGCAATGGGCTCCTAGATAGTCTATAAAGGGGCAAACTTACCCAGAAGGAAAAGGTGGAGAGGGAGGAGAAGATGGAGGTCCATAGATGACAACAGTCTTCATTATTTAATAAATTCTATGCTTTCTTCATTCAATTCTATATTTCCTTTCTCCCCTCAATTCTATACTTTCCTTTTCTACCTGCCCAGTTCTATATTTCTTTGCATCCTTCAGTCTGAAACACAGAATTACTCCCTTCCCTCTATTATATACTGCCTTGAATTACAGTTGATTGTGTAACATTGAGGAATTGCTATAGGAGACTGTGAAGACTCTCCCATAATTTCCTTAAAGCTAAGACACAGACCTTACTGAATAGGACAGTGTTCCTGCTTTGAGGCAAGAAGATAAACTTAATGAATCCTTGAGGTCCCTACGAATTTGATCAAAATTTTTTTCTAATCACTAAAAAGCCCATTCTTGAAGTTTTTCCCACTTGATAGGACCTACCAAAACTTGCACACTACTAGCAATGCTTTCAAGAGCCCAGAATTACTTTTACACTGGGAGAGGGTATCAGAAAATCTTACTGTACTGAGCCAGTAACAGACCATGTCTGTTGTTGTAGGACCATCCCAGTTAAGTTCAGAGAGACATCACCAGGTTTGTTATAACACTAAAATGGGTTCTGGCTAATGTAATTCCATCCTTAGATTATGCTCAGTGTAATGTACCTACTGCCAGCCTAGGTGGTAGGGATTATAGAAAGACATGATGACATGTAATAGAAATGCTCTTCAATTTGGAGCATGCTCTGACATTCTACAACTGGCTCCAGTCAGCTAGCCTCGTAGTAAAAAGACAGTTTCTTGCTTGGTTGGCTGAGCTGGAACCAGGGAATGTCCAAAAGGTAGTAATCCTCCAAAGTGGGTCTCTTTCCCATTTTCTGCTTGGTTACATTGGAGAGTTTTATGCTGTAAACCTCCAAATAGGGAGGGGCCTTAGGCTTTCCCCACAAGAATCTGACCTGTGGCCCATTAGATTCATCTTGTAAGAGACAGAATTGAGGGACAGCTAGGTGGCACAGTGCATAGAGCACTGGCCCTGCAGTCAGGAGGACCTGAGTTCAAATTCACCTTCAGATAATACTAGCTGTGTGACTCTGGGCAAGTCACTTAACCCCAGTTGCCTCACATAAAAGAGAGAGAGAGAGAGAGAGAGAGAGAGAGAGAGAGAGAGAGAGAGAGAGAGAGAGAGAGAGAGAGAGAGAGAGAGTTGGTATAAAGTATCTCAGAGTCTAGAAATCACCACATGGCGGAGGGTTTTTTGGCTACAAAAAACTCTCAAAAATCATTCAGTAAGCTATAGCAAGGTTGTAATCAGAATCAGTGGAGAAACTATTCTTATCAGCAAAATTGCAGGTTTTTGAAATAGTAAAATAAATATTCTTTCTAACAAGCTCATCATCATTTCCTATTATTTGTTGCTATAGATTTATATCTATATAAATATTATATTTATATATAAACATTATAAATATATATAAACATTATAAATATATATAAATATATTCTGTTCCCATGTCCTAGTACTTTGTTAATGACCAGATAGCCATCCCTTAGAAGAAATAAGATTTTTTTTAAAGTCCAGCAAAACTCACCAACATGTTGAAAAAGTCTCCTGTTACATTCAGTGTTCCGTAATACCCATAGTCCCCTACCTCTGCAAACAAAGAAGAAAAAAAGATCTCTTTTTTGGGCCAAACTTGATTATTATAATGATTAAAACAATTTTAAATCTATAGAAATGAAAAAAATAAATACAGGTTTGTATCAAAGGAAGCTCTTATGAACTCTAAATCTGAAGGGAAATATACCCCTCCCCAATAACTCTGTTTTCTAATGATTTGTTCAACAGATACAGTAAAGAGTTGCCAGCTCCATTTTATACTGTATCACAATGAGCAGTTAAGGCTAGTCATTTCTCTGTCAACTTCAATTTTTCTTATTATAATAGTGGTATGAGATTCTTTATGTCAGACTTTTTGCAAACATTTATAAGAAACAGTTCTCTGCCTGTACAATATTTTCAATTATCTGTTTTCATCATAAAAAAAATTATCAAGTTTTTACTATATGTCAGGCCCCGATCCTGCTCTATGACAGATGCTTCCCAAGGAAAAAAGTGTGGGTCTAGAATCAGTGACAGTGTCAGAGTCAGGTCTATGAACCAGATGTTAACCTATTTCCAGTGCCTTTAACTGGCTGAATAATATCTTACATGTCAAATTACCCTCTCTTGGGCTTCAGTTTCCTTATCTTAGACAAGATGAATCTAAGGTCCATCTATAAACTGCAAGGACATTTACTGTCACTTATGAAAGCTACATATTTATAAATTTTTTCTACCTGTGTTGTTTTCTAGAATTACATTGGGACTTTGAACAGCTGAGGGTGTGACACATTAAGCTTGAATCATATAGTGCTTTACACTTTGTATTCTTTCCAATTACTTATTGGGTTAAGTAGTGCAATGAGTATTAGTCACATTTTACAAATGAGTACTACCTATGTGACCCTGAGCAAGTCAGTTAACCCTGTTTAACTCAGTTTCCTCTTCTGTAAAATGATCTGGAGAAGGAAATAGCAAACCACTACAATATCTTTGTCAAGAAAACCCCAAATGGGGTCATGAAGAGTCAGACCCAAGGATGATAGAACAAGAATCCTGGAGGTGGAGAGATTAGCAAGAGTCAGCTGCTGAATCTCTAGCAGATTCTTTGCAGATCCCTCACTTTCTTGAACTCAGTCAGCAAGTATTAAGCCTTGCTAAGTGCCATGCAGTTAAGCATTGGCACTACCACGAAAGGCAAAACAAACAAACAAAAAACAACAACCAATGACTGCCTTTAAGGAATGCTCATTTTAATAGGGGAGACAACATGTAAGTAACTAGATAGGTACAAGATACAGCTGATGAGGGTAATCTGAAAGAAATGGACATTAACGACTGGGAGGTTTGGGAAAAATCTCTTGAGAATACAATATACAGGCTAGAAATGAAGGAAGGCTGATTCCATGCTGATCCCTGGAGTCCCACTGTGATGTTGCCAATGCAAGCCAGTGGGTAGTACTTGACTTTGGAAGGCAGCTGGAGAGAGGAGAATGAAGACCATGGGACCCCTAAGAGTAGTAGTTTGGGGCCAGTTCCTTGCTGAGTTGCAATCTGGGATTGACGTAGCTTTCTTCACCCCATGCTAGCTGTAGATCTAAATCTGGTTAGTACTGCCAAACAAAATAAAGTCACTGGTGAACTTTGAAATTTGTGGTCAGAAATTATTATTTGATTTTATATAATACATTTAGAAATCAGGATTTGGGGATAGAAAAGAGACAAAAGGAAAAAGAAGGGGACACAGAAAGAGGGAGGGAAACATTACTAAAAATAGAAAAGAAGGCTAACTAGATTCTGAGATGTATGTGTCAGCTAGAGACAAACAGCTCTTTTCACATTCATTTGAATGAATGTTTTGCTGATCTCTTGGGCTACAGGCACCAAAGGAAGTTATCAAAATAGGCAGGAAGTATAATGTAGTAGAAAAAAGCACAAGACTATAATTTTAAAACCTGGGTTCTGGGGGCGGCACAGTGGATATAGCACCAGCCCTGGAGTCAGGAGGACTTGAGTTCAAATCTGACCTAAGACACATAACACTCATAGCTGGGCAAGTTACTTAACCCCAGTTGCATCACAAAGAAAAAAAAATTGGGTTCTATTCCCAATTCTGACACTTAGGTTCTTTGGGACAAGTCACAACCTCCTTGGGCTTCAGTTTCCTCATCTATAAAATAAAGGGCTAGCTATTATCTTCGGTTCCTTCTAGCTATAAAACTCTGTGCTTTTAAGTTTTCACCATTTATCTTTACCCTTTGAAATGATCATTAGATTCCCCAGCAATTTAAAGTTGGGAAACATTTACTTTCATTTGCATAGTTTATTTTAAAAATTAGGTTTAGAGAGGATTGAGCCCAGATGGCAGAGTAGGACAGGAACTCAGATGAGCTCTCCAAATTTCCCTCCAAATAACGCTTCAAAATGAACTCTGACGCAGCAGAACCAACAAAAGGACAAGTGAAACAATTTTCCAGCTCTAGACAATTTAAGAGGTAGACAGAAAAGGTCTATCTCATTGAAGTGAGAGTGGAAGGCAATCCAGAGCAGGTGGCCTGGGCAAGCCAGCTGCAGGCCCCACCCCAGCAGGCTAGTGTAGGCTTTGGGGGCAACTCAATCAGCAGCTGACCCCAGGAGGTCTCAGTCAACAAATCATAAGGGGGCTGGACAACTGGTCAGAAGGAAATTAGAGGGGACGCTTTGCTGGATCCAGGAACTCTGTTGCAATGCCCAAACTGGGATCTGGGTCATAGACCCAGGTCACAGTTCCAGGGTGAGGTAGAGCACTAGCACACTATAGTGTGCAGCCTCAGGGGACCAGGACTTCTGGTCTCTGGTCCAAGGCCCAAAAGAGTGGAGAAGATCAAGGACAAGTAGACAAGGCAGATTGGGTGGAGGCAGGGGTGGGGGTGTGGGGAAAGATATCTAGCCTAGGCTGGCTTTTGTCTACAGAGTAAACAAACAATTAGGGTCCCTGCCCAGGAAGATTCCTTGGGGCTGAGAGAAAGTAGACTTGTTAAAGAGATAAACAGGGAAAGAACCTTTTTTTTAAATATACTGGGTGTTTTAATCTCATCCAAGAGGGAAGGGCAGAGACTATGTATGGACCCAATATTACTACTGATCATCATGGAAATATTAAGCTATTCTATTTCTAACCTGGGAAAGTTCACCCTTCTTTAGGCAACCTGGTAGCCTCCTGCTCCTGGTGACTCACCATATTAATGTTGGACTTAGTGAGAACACCCAGTCTGCATAGCTCACCACAGCTCAGAACTCCTGAGGGCTCAAGAGCTTCAGTCTCCTCAGTTTCTGGGGAGTTTCCTCAGTTACATACCTAGCTGGAAGCTACATTTTGCTGAAAGATACCATAGACAATGAATTAATATCAATACTAAACATACATTCACTGAATGGCATTGCAACTAAAAGCTTAAAGGAGCAGTTAGATGTTATAGAAATAGAAAATAAAACAATAGTGGAGGACTTTATTATATTTCTTTCAAATCTAGATAAATCTAACCAAAACGTAAAATAAGAAAGAAATTAAGAACACATATAAAATATTAGAAAAGTTAGACATGAGAGGCCTCTGGTGATTATTGAATAGGAATAGAAAGGGAATACACATATTCTCAACTGTGTATGGCACCTTTACAAAATTGACACAAAACCTCACAAACAAATGCAGAAAAGCAGAAATATTAAACCTATCCTTTATGGATCACAGTAAAATAAAATTATTATCAATAAAAGGCTAATAAAAATGATTTAAAATTAATTAAATGCTAAATAGCTTAATTGTAAAGAATTGGCAGATCATTTGTTAATCATAGAAACAGATAATTTAAATAAAATGACAAAAATGAAATAATATACCAAAATTTTGAGGATCCAACCATGGCAAGTCTTTAGCAGCAAAATCATCTATGCATTCGTCAATAAAAAGGGTGAAATATCAGATCAATGAATTGTGTATGTGTAGTTTGACCACCATTTTCCTGATGCAGCTTCCCTGACTTTTCCAACATAGTTTCCTCCTCCAAAGCAACCTGATTGGCCCCAGCTTCTCTGATGCAGCTTCCTGGTTTGGAGGCATAAAAGGTCCTAGCTACATATAGTCTGCGCCTCTCAGATTTGTTAAATATTTAATACCACATGATACCCTGGATAACTTATTGACCAAACACATTTCAAGATGGAAATAAGGAGGGCTGTGTCCAGAGAGCTAAGTGCCACTTTATCCTTAGTGCATATTTTTGCTGTGTTAGAGCAAAGTAAACTGACTTCTCTTTTGAATGTTCATTGATTTGTGTGTGCCTTATTCCCTCCCAATATCAAACGTAAACTAAGAGAGTGCTAGCTTTAAAGCCACACCTATAACAACATGCAATAAAAAACTTTGAAAACCAATAATTTTTTTTAAATACCAAAGTAGAAATCCTAAAAATCAAAGAACAAATTAATAGAAACTGAATTAATAAAACCAGGATCTGTTTTGCAGGGGGAAAAAAACAACATGAAATAGACAAATCATTAATTAATTCCATTTTTTTTAAAGGGAAGTAAGGTGCAGCTAAGTGGCACAGTGGATAGAGCTCTGGCCTTGGAGTCAGGAGGACCTGAGTTCAAATCTGGTCTCAAACACTTAACACTTACTAGCTGTGTGACCCTGGGCACATCACTTAACCTGATTGCCTCACCAAAAAGAAAAAAAAAAAGGAGTAAGAACTCACTGTTCAACAAAAGCTTCTAGGAAAACTGCAAATTAGTCCTGCAGAAAATAGGTAAGACCAACTTTTTGAACCATATATGAAGATTAGCTCAAAATGGGTAAAAGTTTAGACATAAAGAGTGACATCATAAACAAATTAGAGGAACAAGAAAGAAAATACTTTTCAGATGTGTCAAAGAGTTCATGACCAAACAAGGGATCAAGAAAGTAAAATGAACAATTTCAATTACATGAAATGAAAAGGTTTTGGCACATTAGAAGAGAAGCAAGTACCTAGGGAAAATTTCTGCTGTAAGTTTCTCTCTTAAAGATCTCATTTATAAAATTCTAAGATTCAAGTATATAGAAACAAAAGCCATTTCCCAATTTATAAATAATCAAAAGGCTCAAATAGGCAGTTTTCTAAGGAATAAAATTCAAACTTCAATAGTCATATGAAAAATGCTCCAAATCCCTAATAATTATTGAAATGCAAATATCTCTAGCATCTCTGGGATTCAACCTTACACCCATCAGATTATCAATTTAATTTTTTAAAAAATGACATGGGATGGCTACCTGTGGGAAAACAGGTACATTAAAATCACTGTTGTGGAATTGTGAACTGATCTGCCATTCTGGAAAGTGATTTAGAACTGTGCTTAAAGAGTTGTTAAACTGTGTGTTCCCTTTGAATCAGTGGAAAGACTGCTAAAGCTATACTCCCAAAGAGATGAAAGAAGGAGTAAAAGGACCCATATGCATGCAATATCATTCATAGCAGCTTATTTTGTTGTGACAAAGAGCTAAAAACTAAGGGAGTGTCCATCAGTTGGGGAAAAGATGAACAAATTATGGTATAAACATGTTACAGAATACTATTGCTCTGTAAGAAATGAAGGAGGTGGTACAGCTAGGTGGCGCACTGGATAGAGCACCAGCCCTAAAGTCAGGAGGACCTGAGTTCAAATCTGGCCTCAGACCAAACACTTGACACTAGCTGTGTGACCCTGGGCAAATCACTTAACCCCAATTGCCTGAAAAAAAGAAAAAGAAAGAAAGAAAAAGAAATGAAGGGGGAAGTTTCTGAGAAACTTAGAAAGTGTTTTGTGAATAGATGCAGAGTGAAGACAGCAGAATCAGGAAAACAATTTCTACAATAACAATAACATTGTAAAACAAACAAATAAGACTTTGAAAGACTTAAGAACTCTAATAAATGAAATGACCAACCAAGCTTCCTGAGGATTCATGGTGAAATAGAGAGGTGATAGACTCAAGGTACAATCTGAGATATAATTTTTGGAGTTGGCCAATGTGGGAAGATTATTTTGCTTGAAATCTCTTGATGAAGGTGAAAAAAAAAAGAGTGTAAAAGCTAGGTTGAAGTTTAACATCAAAACAAAAAAAACACAAAACCCTAAGTTCTTAGCAACTGGTCCCTTCAATTCCTGACAAATAGAAGGAGAAGAAATGGAAGCAGTGTCAGATTTTATGTTCTTGGGATCAAAGTTCATTGCAGCCACTAAATTTAAAGGTGCTCGCTTCTTGGAAGGAAAGCTCTGGCAAATTAGGATAGCATACTAAAAAGCAGACATCACTTTACTGACAAAGTTCCACAGAGTCAAAGCTTTGCCTTTTCCGGTAGCAACGTATGGCTGTGAGAGTTGAACTATAAGGAAAACTGAGCTCTGCAGAATTGATGCTTTTGAATTGTGATGCTAGAGAAGACTTTTGAGAGTCCTTTGGACAGCAAGGAGATCAAATCAGTTAATACATAAAGAAATTAATTCAGGCTATTTGCTGGATGGTCAAATAGTAAAGCTGAAGCTTAAATACTTTGGCCACATATTAAGAAGACAGGACTCACTGTAAAAGTCCCTAATGCTGGGAAAGATTGAAGGCAAAAGGAAAAGTGGATGGCAGAGGATGAGGTGGATAGATAGTGTCATGAAAACAACAAACATGAACTTGGATAGGCTTAGGGAGATAGTGGAGGTTAGAAGGGCTTAGCATGCTATAATCCAGGGGGTCAAGAGTTGGACTCTACTGAATGACTGGACAACAACAAAATATATATTTGTTATAAGAGTTTTGTTTTTCTTTCTTTTTCAAAGGAGGTAGAAGGAAAGAAAGTAGATTTTTCTTAACAAAAAATTAAATTAAAACAACAACAACTCTAAGCCATTGCTTAGAGCCCAATAGCTTCCGCAGAGTTTGTTGATTGTGAAAAGATTCAGTTTCTAGTGCAGACATAATTTTCTTCTTCTGGTTCTTTATCACTACATCCCATATATGTAATAATTTTGTCTTTGGCATATGATGCTTCTGGCTCCTATGTATATAGGAGCTTCTTAGCTACAGAATTTCCCCTCGCCTCTAAATAGGGAAGACTTCCATTCAGCGTCATGGAGTATGTGCAGCTGCTTTCCATAAGAGGTTCAAATCCTGGCCTCACCCAGGGCCTAAGAGGACCAGGGACAGTATATAAGAATCTTAAACTATTCATAGTAAGGTACTAAAGTCTGTCATCAGTTTGTCACAGACAGGCAGTTTCTTGTATTGAAAGAGTACTAGACTTAAGTAAGGAGAAATATGAGTTCAGTACCATTCTCTGGTACCTATTTGCTCTGAGGCCAAAGGAAAAGACTCTGGGAAGAAGCTCTTTTTCACTCTGAATTGCTATATAAATATGATTTACTTTTATTGCTAAATGGTACCATATACTAAGTTTTCTTACCAGATGTTACTACCTAAGTTCTTCATGATAACCTATTACAGATCTTAATTTATCAAGCCTTTCAGAGTGCCAGTGTCATGTTTGTTTGTTTGTTTGTTTTTGGTTTTTAATCTGTAAAATGAAGGAGTTGGAATAGGAGACTTCTAAGGTGTATTTAATCTTTAGAGCTATGATCCTATTATAAGCTCAGTTAATGTAGCCACAAGTAATCAGATGATGAGGTATTAACATGATAACAATGTGCTAAGATCATATAATTCTTTTTGTTTGTTTTATTTTTTATAATTAATTTATTTACTTTTAGTTTTCAACATTTACTTCCATAAGATTTTGAGTTTTAAATTTTCCCCTCTCTCCTCCCCAAGATGGTGTGCAATCTGATATAAGCTCTACTTATACATTCATATTAAGCATATTTTCATAGTAGTCATGATGTAAAGAATAATTAGAACTAATGGGAGGAACCACAAAAAAGAAGAAACAAAGCAAAACAACAAAAGAAAAGGAGAGCAAATAGTATGCTTCCATCTGTGTTCAAACTGTAGGTTTTTTTTTTCTGGACGGGGATAGCATTTTCCATTATGAGACTTTTGGAGATGTCTTAGATCTTTGCATTGCTGAGAAGAGTTAAATCTATCAAAGTTAGTCATTGCACAACATGACTGGTACTGTGTACAACATTCTCCTGGCTCTGCTCACTTCACTCAGCATCAATCCATACAAGTCTTTCCAGGTTTGTCTGAAGTCTGCTTGCTCATCATTTCTTACAGCACAATAGTATTCCATTACATTCATATACCACAACTTGTCCAGCCATTCCCCAGTTGATAGGCAATCCCTCAATTTCCAATTCTTTGCTACCACATAAAGAGCTACTATAAATATTTTTGTACATGTGGGTCCTTTACCCATTTCTATGATCTCTTTGGGATACAGCCCTAGAAGTGGTATTGCTGGGTCAAAGGATATGCACAGTTTTAGAGCCCTTTGGGCATAGTTCCAAATTGCTCTCCAAAATGGTTGGGTCAATTCACAACTCCATCAACAATGCATTAATGTTTCAATTTCCCCACATCTTCTCCACCATTTATCATTTTCCTGTTTTGTCATGTTAGCCAGTCTGATAGGTGTGATGTGGTACCTCAGAGTTGTTTTGATTTGCATTTTTCTAATATTTAATTTCTCTAATCAATTTCTTTAATCAATCAATTAGAGCATTTTTTTCATATAACTATAGATAGCTTTAATTTCTTCCTCTGAAAACTGCCTGTTCATATCCTTTGACCATTTATCAATTGGGGAATGACTTGTATTGTTATAAATTTGATTCAGTTCTCTATATATTTTAGAAATCAGGCCTTTATCAGAGACACTAGCTCTAAAAATTATTTTCCAGCTTTCTGCTTTCCTTCTAATCTTGGTTGCATTGGCTTTGTTTGTGCAAAAACTTTTCAATTTAATGAATCAAAGTCATCCATTTTATATTTCATAATGATCTCTATCTCTTGTTTGGTCATAAATTCTTCCCTTCTCTGTAGATCTGACAGGTAAACTATTCCTTGCTAAGACCAAATAACCATTTTGTGAATTTATCAGTGACTCCTTTCTCTGATAGAATTAAAGGAAACCTCACCATTGGACAGAGAAATAAAATTGGTCATACTCCTAGGGCCTCTGAACAGTTAAATTTAAGAGACAGGCAAGTCAGTCAAATCAGTCAAGTCAATACTACAAAGAGCCATTAGTTGATGAATAATCTTGTCCTTGAAAGAGAATTGCTCTTAGGGGAAGGAAAGAGGGAGTTTCTCTCTCTTTCTGCTCTTCCATTGGTTGCTCTTAGGGGAAGGAAAGAGGGAGTTTCTCTCTCTTTCTCCTCTTCCATTGGTCTTGCTATCTATTAGCATTTACTTGCTGAGAGGGAGACTTCCCATTCAGCAGTTAGAGAGTCAATTAAATTGAATGTCTGATACCTCATGAGTTTCCCTACTCTGATGACTTATTGACTGGACGCATTTCAAGATGAAAATGAGGAGGGCATTGTCTAGAGAAGCTAAGTGCCATTGTATCCTTTTTGCATATCTTTTCTGTCACTTGAGACCAGAAACAGCTTTAAGGGGCAAGACCTCTGGGAGAAAATAGAGGCAGTTGTGGGCTTAAGAACTAGCACTGGCAATCAAGAGTTGCTCTTTGAAGAGGAGCAAACCCGTCAATTCAGCTGAGAAAGAAATCCCCCTAGCCAAAGTGCTTCTCCAAGAAGATGGCTGGTTCTTCTAGAGAAGCTTAAAGACTCAGGAGGAAAGAAAAGACATTGGGTTCCTGCAGTACTGATGTTGTAAGTTGCTTTGGTCACATATGTTCCCTGTGCATGTGCCTCACTGCTATTTTGCACTGTTTGTTCCCATTCGTCCCAGGAACTTCGTGTGCATTTGTGGCAGAGTGTGACCCAGGTTTATGTGGAAAATATTTTTAGCTACAGATTCTACTGCATTACTATCTCTATAAATGCCTTTGCTAAGAGATGCTGGGTGACTGTTAAAGAGAAACACACCAATAAATTCTTGAACTACAGAAGGGAGTACCTACAGGTACATGAGGTTGCAGCTGGAATTCTTTCCCTTTTAACCTCTACCTCATAGCTTCCCTGGCTTTTTCAACACTTGGCTCAAATCCCATCTTCTGCAAGAGACCTTTCCTGGTCCTGTCTGCTACTACTGTCTTCCTTTCTGAGATCTATCACCTTCCAACTATTCTGTATATATTTAGTTATTTTAATCTTATTTCCTTGGAATTCCAATCAATGAATTAATCAATCAACAAGTACTTATTAAGCATCTACTCTGTGCCAAGCACTGGGCTGGGCCCTGGGAATGCAAATGAAAAGAATATAACAATAACTATTCACAAAAAGAATCCATTCTAATGGAAGGGACAAGTATATATTAAAAATTCAGTCTAAATATAGAACTAACACAAATATATGGAAAATACTTCAATATGAACTGGTTTGGGAGAGAGGGCATTAGCAGTTGAGGGACGGGGGAAACAGGTAATGCTTCATGTAGAAGATCATGCCTGAGCTATATCTTAAAGAAAGGAAGGACAAGAGATAAGGACAGCAATGGGAGATGGCCAGTGCAAAGGCACAGAGATAGGAGGTAGAGTGTTGCAGGAAGCTGTTTTAATATAGGCTAGAGTGGTAGGGTACTTGAATGCAGGGGCTGTTTTTGTTTTCCTTTGGAACCTCAGAGTTTAGCACAGTGCCTGGCACACAGTAAGTGCTTAATAAACACATGTTGACTGACTGATAGATAGATATTGTCCTAAGGTGCCAGATAAAAATGGATGACTAGGAGTTTTGACCAGCAGTCGAAGAAGAAAAAGAGGAGGAGGAAAAGGAGGAGGAGGAGGAGGAAAAAGAAAAAATGAATGAAGGGAACTTCAGCTATTTGTCTTTTCAACTAATTTTCAATTTGCAATATATCTAGACTGAATAAAGTTTACTGATTTACTAGTTAAGAATGAAAAAATTTGCTAAACAGAACAGTGTACAAAACAGGCATAGAAAATTTTTACTTTCATTCAAGGAACGAAATGTCAAGAACTTTAACTCATTTGTTATACATAAATGATTGCTGATGATCCTAAGTAAATTCTCTGTTCATTAAAATAAACCAACAAGACTCCTAAACTTTATTAGCAGTTAGTTCCAATTACTGTTGGTACTTTGTTACCTCCACCCACTGCCATGATGCTCACCACACCATCTCAGGGAGGGGAGAGGAGAGGGAGGGAAGGAGGAATAGAATTTGGAACTCAAAACCTTTTTTTAAATGTTAAAAATTGTTTTAATATAATTGTGGAAAATATTATTTTTTTAAAAACCTGTCTATGTATATAGAAGCATTATAATTTAGAAGCGTATAATTTAGTCACAGTATGCTGAGTGGTTACCCTGACTAAAAAAATCCCTTCTTCTCTTTGATAAATATAATACATTAACAGACACTACCTGAGAAAAATCCTAAAGTTTCTCTTGTGGGGCCATTTGCAGAATGAGGTTGGGAGTTATGTGGAGAAAGTGTGGGGAGGAGGAAGGAATTTCAGTCCCTCTCTCTGGAACCTGACCTTGAATTATCTCTTTAGCAAGTGCTATAATTCTTCATTATCATCTTTTTCCCAAGATTCCTTTCTCCTCCCTTCACCAGTTCAGTACACCCTAATGCCAGATAAATAGTTATCTCTGAAATGTTGCTAAAAATTTACGAGTTAGGGTTGGAAAGGGAATAGAGGCTCAATCTTTTCAGTATTCCTTAAGATACCAGCTATGTTACTGATCTTTACCAGACCTTACATCCTTGTACCTAAGCTGGCTAATGCCTGGCCATATCTCTCTCGCCCTAGTTCTATGACCAGTATTTGGCTAACGCAATACTTGAAATCTGTAAACACATTCTTTCATTCGATCCTATAATCGGGTTACTCATTAATTTAGACTAGCCTTTTCCCCATTCTATATTGATGACTAAGGGTTTTTGGTTGTCTTGTTGGGCAGTTTGTGAGGTTCACATAAAGGAGCAAAACTGGCCTGGAATCAAGAATGTAAAAGGATGAGAAGGTTGTCTACAGCTTCTCAAGCCTCCTTTCTATTCCACCTCCCCTTGTTAGTACACACTTTCTCTGCCTGGCACATGCTGTTCTCACATTCTTTCTCCCAAACCATTTTTCAAAAAAGCCTTCATTTGGGCCAACAATAATGACCCCAAAAGCGATAAAAATGTTTACCCTTTAAGGACTAAGTTTTAATAGGACTCAAAATCTAAACTAAGGAATTAAGCTTAAATGCTTTCAGGTGTCAGACTGTTGATGGTAGAGGCTGGGGTGGGTGGTAGTGTATAATCACCTACTTTGCCAATTTATAAGGCCAGAGCACTCATTCTGTTTTGTGGTTTCTGTTGAAGTCATTTTTATGAATACATCTGAGTCCCATAAAGTAGATCATGACAAATAGGAGAGCAGTAAAATATAAGAATAAAACATGAATAAGTAGAATAAAAATGTTTATTTAAATGTACACACCTAATGAAGTTAGTTACCCAGCTTAGTTATGATTTAAATGATTTGGAGCAATGTTTGCAAGTATGGGGGACTAGCAAGGGAGTCAGAGGAAGAGTTCCTTCATCAACTTGATGAGTAACAGAAAGGTGAGCCTTAGTTTGCATCTCTCTATGCTCTTTTCTTGCATCACTCTCGTTTCTCTTCCCAGTTTTTCCTCTACTTCTCTTACTTGCTTCTCAAAATCCTTTTTGAGCTCTTCCATGGCCTGGGGCTAATTCATATTTTTTCTTGGAGGCTCTAGATGTAGGAGCTTTGATTTTGTTGTCTTCTTCTGGCTGTATATTTTGATCTTCTTTGTCACCAAAATAAGAGTCTACGGTCTGACTCTTTTTGCGCTGCTTACTCATGATCCCAGCCAATTATTTGAGTTATAAACTCTTTGTTAAGGTAGCGGTCTGCTTCTAGTGTGGAAAATGTGTTGTCCCATACTTTGGGGGTTTTGTGCAGCTGTTTTCAGAGGTACTTCTAGGGACCTGCAAATTTTCAGTTCTTCCAAGGTGTTATAAGGGTCGGGGTGTTCCTGGCCTGTAATCTGATGTATGAGTAACCACAAGCACTCCTTTCTGCCTTGGAGCTGTGAAGAGGATTTTCTCTACACCACCACTACATGCTCCACCACACCAGCATTCCTCCTAGCCCCAGGACCACCACCCAGAACTGTGATCCAGATCCAAGCACAGGCAAAGCAAGAGAAACTGCACCAGCAAAGAGATCCCTGCAATCCCCCTCTGATCAGCTACTTGGTTCCCTCTCAGTCTGTGGGCCAGAAGCTCCTGAAGCAGCTACCACCCTGGGGGGAGGGGGGGCTGCACATGGAGACAGGGGCTGGGACCTAGCTTCTCTCTCACCTCAGTCACAGACTTTTCCTACTGATCTTCTAACTTATCTTTGGCATTTGTGGGTTGAGAAGTCTGGAAACTGCCACAGCTGTCTGTGATTCAGTCCTCTGAGGTTTGCTCTAGGTTTGCTGAGGCCTTGTTTGCCTGTGTGCCCATGCTGAACTGCATTCCTCTCCCTTCCTGGCACAATATACCTTTCTGATCAACCATCTAGGTTGTCTTGGGCTGGAAATTTGTTTCACTCTGTCTTTTTGTGAGTTCTGCTGCTTTAGTATTTATTTAGAGCCATTTTTTACAGGTATTTGGAGGGGATTGGGGGAGAGCTCAAGCAAGTCACTGCTTTTACTCCACCTTCTTGGCTCCCCATTGTGAGACATCTTGAACACTAGCATGGAAAGTAGGGACCTTTTTACCTACATCTGTGGAGACTTAGGTATCCTCTATAGTCAAGCTATAGTCTGAGACTTCCCAGAGAAACTATGAATCAGAGCAAAAATAAGTAAAAGCTGTAAGTGCAGGGGTTGGCTCCATGATTGGATCTAGGCTCTAAGTCTAGAGCATACAGCCCTAAGATATAAGTTGTACATATATGTATGTATATGTATGTATGTATAAATACATACATACATACACATATATATACATATATATACATATATATACATATATATATATATATATATATATCTGCCCTTCACCACATTATTTACTGTAATTTCTCTCTGATCTGCTTGTTGTATTTTTTTTGGTATAATTAAATATAACACAGTATTAACAGACTTGGTTTCTTACTAGCAACCCTTCTAAAGTTTTTCTGTGTATCTTTCAATGCTTAATTGGTGTTTTTTTCTTCCTTTTATATGTCTCTTACTACTCACTATCTCATTGCCCATCTCTGACCCCAAAATGCAAGCCAATGTAATAATAATCCAACAAAACAAATCCACACATCAGTCATGACTGAAAATATATGTCTCATTCTGCATTACTAGTCCATCAGGTGCAAAGCACAATTCAGGAATCTTCTGAAGTTGAGACTGGTCACTCAGTGTACTAATTAGAGGTCTTAAGTCTTTCAAAGTTGTTTTCCTTTACTGTATTGTGCTATTTTTTTTTATCATTATTATTCTTTATTTTTTTCCTAGTCCTGTTGAAGTTTAGAGGTTTAGGGGTGCTGGGACCCAAAAATCATGACACTTGGGTCCTGCCCAAATGAATTTGACCCAAGCCTTCTTTCAGCCAAAGACAAACTTTATTAAATATCTGCCATATTGGCCAGACTCTTAAGGAATCTAAACATTTGTGACGCTTATATTGACAAGTGGGCTTGAGCATGTCTCAGCTTCTAAATGGAGGCCAACATGGATCTTATATACAGAATGACTGTAGGAGGGATCTAGGAGTAGCCAAGTAGTTTGGGGTGATTGGAGAAGGGGTCTAGGAGAAAAGTTATCTTGATGGGAGAGGTCAGTAGGCTGGGGTGATTGGAGGACAGGTCTAGGGAAGGATCTTGATGGGAGTGACTGGCAGGCAGAATGGGGTTTAGATAGGATCAAGGGTGGGAAGTGGTTGGGGGGCCATCTGGAGGTAACAGACAATAGAGTCCTGGGCTAAATTAAGGGTAATTAGAGAATTGGGAGATCAAACATAGGGTGATAAGGAAAGGCCAGTTGATAGGCCTTTATAGCCTCAAGCAACTGCTAGAGACTTCCTTGACCAAGTAAGAGAGCTCAAGAAGAGTCCAAGGTGGGGTTTTCTTAGGGCTTGTCTTGAGCCCGTACCCCATCACTACTTTCTGCTATGACAAGTCAAAGGTCTAACTGTACATTGATATGGGGATAACTCCTACATTAATAACACTATTTCCTTTCTATTAAAATATAATACATTTCTTTTTTTGTGATATTATTTGGTGGTTACCATGTACAATGCTTACTGATTCTTTCCTTAAAGAAAGTATTTCATGATATAAAGGCATGAGGCTTCTTACCATCCAGAAGTCTTTGTTTTCTCTCATTCCTTCTTCTAGAACCAGAGTTTCCCATATATTCCTTACTTTTCCCCACCTCTACATTTTATTGAGTTCTTTCTAGACTTTCTCTGTCTCTTCAACTACAGCAACCTATGTTGGTATATAAATTGCCATTATTTTCATGGTGTTCTTTTTGTAAATGTTTGTCATCAGTGCTACAAGATGAAGTGACCAAATATCTCATGAAATTATTTATTTGTTGTTGTTGACTTTAGGATTATGATAAAAACAACTCTGCCAGCTCCTTTTTTTTTCCTCTCCAAAAAATACCTGTGAATTATCCTTTCATTTATCTGCATCTACTTTCTACCTGGTTTCACTTATAGCAAGAAATTAAAAATTAATATGATTTAATAGTGTATGTACTTACTGGTCTTTGGATAAGCATCTCTCATTTAGAATAATGATAGTCTAATGACAGTTTATGGATAGTCCAAATTCTGTGGGATTCTTAGCACTCTTTGTTCTCTTTCCCACCACTTTGCAACCATTGCTAAAGATGTTAAAATGGGCTACATGAGACTGAGTGACATTTTGTATTTTTCTTTGTTTCATGGGTTATATTGGTAAAAAATTTCATCATAGTCAGACTACTAGTGATGAGCCTCTTCATACACAGACATACTGGTCCTCAGAAAACAGACTCATTCTATTGCTAAGGCCATAGTTGAAACTTCTTCAAGTTTCAACTTGAAATTTCCAAAAAGTTAGAGCTTTTCCCCTAGAGCACAAGGAGCTAAAGCTTTCCACTTCTGGTATGGTCTTCAAGAACCTATGGTCATCTTCACACCATGGTAAAGTACCAGAGTAAGATGTTATGGAGGCTACTAAAATAACTATCATAAAATTTCTCAAGGAAAGAATTAACTTATCTCAGGAAATAACTTGCAAATCTAACTAATGTAATTTTAGTGCCATTTGCTATCACAATTACTGAACATTTAGTGACGTCACTGAAGTATATTTGCTTCTTTTCTACTTCCAATTTTATCCTTTGTAAATTTCTTAAAAGAATGATATAGCCAAAATCTCTTTTTGACATGATTTGTCTATCAATGAATCAGTTTACTTCACAAAATTTGTATAAGGCCCTTCCACCTCCACATTACAACAGTAATGTGGTTATAGTACAATGATTCCACAGGTAGTACATTAAGAGAATAATCTTGCTTTTTTTTTCCCCAGAATTTCATTGAATCAGTGTTCCTAAGCTTCCTTAGCAAAAGGCCCATGTCAATGTGTTGGTCTGCTAGCCTGCTATTTTTGTATCTAGTTACAAGGCTGTTAATTTCACATCAAGCAATCCATTCATTATTATGTTTGCACAGAAACCAGAAAACAGCTGCTTTTTTTTTTGTAATAACTAAAAAAAAAACAAACACCAAACCCCAGCATCATTGAAAAATGCCTTCAAGGCTATTCACCTGTGATCATTCACAATATTCATAACATTCAGAATCATGCTAATTTTATTATCTACTATTCCTTTACATAAAAGTTCATACAAGGACTTTACTATAATTTACGTAAGAAACACTGCTGTTTCTATTAACTATTTTGACTATAGGAGAACTTTTCTTCTTAAAGAGAGAAATCATTGAAACACCTATAAATATGATGGATTTAGTTTCATTAAGGGGTTCTATTCAATTGATGATTCAATTATTGAACTATCTTCTTACCTTTAATTTTTGATAATGTAATATTTCAATAGATCTATGATCTTCCTCCAATGGCCCAGCTTACAACCCATCCATTCCTTCTAAACCTGTCATTCTTGTCTGCATCATCCCATAAACTGTATTTGTCTTCATGATACTCTTTTGCATATGCCATAATGAGCATTGTGAAGCATGATGACAGTGTCCAGTGATTTAGTAGGTCTTGTTGCCTTTAAGCACATGGTGAAACCACCTCTACTACTACCTCTACTTGCCTCTCCAAGAAAAACCTGTGATCTATCTTTCCATTTTACTGTGACTTCCTTAGGTCTGCTAGTTTCAATTATAATGAGAATGTCAATGTTGATATGGTTGACCTCCTTGAGCATAAATATCACCTTCTTAGTCATTCATTAAGGACCTTGCATTTAGAATACCAATATTTAAATTAATGTTTATAGATGATTTTAAAATGGTACATTTCTTAACAACCTTTTTCCCTTTTCCCTCCATTCTGCTACCATCACTGCAGAAGTGGAAGGTCTTCTAAACACTGAATATTTCTTTGTTTCGTGGGTTGTCATAGCCAAAGAATTCATGACCTTGAGGCCCACTTACTAGTACTGAGTCTCTCTGTGTATAGCTAAGCTCATCTTAGAAAGCAGATAGAGTTTGTCAATATTTCTACCTAAAGGCTTTCTATCATGGTAGAACTAGCCATAATTTAAATTTCACTGGATATAGCCTTTGGAGATCAAGGGTCACAACTACTCACAGTGATGTATCATATTAACAGTTTGGTGGAGGATAAAATATCAAAAAAGTAAAAATTTAAATTTTTAAAATATCATAAATGAGAGATATTTCTCTAACTTCTTTTTGTGATGCTTAAATTAAAACCCATAGCTTTTCAATTCAGTATTTAAAATAATATAGAGTTTTTTTAAAATATCAATTATCACAACTTTTTTATTTTATAGAATTTAATTCCATTTAACTAGGTACTGAAAGAGAAATATATGTGAGCTCTCAAGGAGTTTTCAGTCCAGTAGGAAAGATAAGATATACAGATAAATAACCATACTACAAATAAATTATGATAAATGTAAAAGAGAATTACAAAGCTATAAGAATTTAGGAAAGGTAAAGATTGTTTCTGAGTGGGCTACTTCAGGTAAGACCACATGGGGAAGTTAGCATATGAACTTGTATTTGAAGGAGATAGTATTTCAAAAGTTGGAGATTGTGGGGGAATGGGTGGATATCCAAGTGAAAGAAATTATCTTAGCAGAGGCACAAAGGTAAGAAGGGGACAGCTAGGTGGCCTAGTTGATAAAGTCCTAGAATCAGGATGACTCATTTCTGTGAAGTCAAATCTAGCCTCAGACACTTACTGGCTGTGCGACTCTGGGCACATCACTTAATCCTGTTTGCTTTACTTCCTCATCTGTAAAATAAGCTGGAGAAGGAAATGGCAAACCACTCCAGGTGGTGTTGTTCTTCATTCTCAAAGAGAACCAATGACATAATTGGATTTAAGAGAGACAGAGTTGTGCAAAGTCATCAGCCTCATTCTCTCTTCCAGGCATCAAAGGCCAGTGGCAAGACAAAAGTCAAGAAGACTAGTGATGGCTCTGGATATAGTGGAGGACCTTGGCCTTTCTGAATTAAGGTCTTTCCCTGGTCTCAGTGTGTCTGAGGCAACATTCATTCAGTGATTAAGGCAAGGTAAAAACCGAGGCAAAGAATGGCCTCTTTTATCTAGTCAAAAAAATAAAATCAATCTGGGAGGGGAAGACCCTCAGGGTTTTCTGGCCAAAACAGAAACAATTTCTATTTACACTCACTCTGAGCCATCAGAATCCAAACAATTACCAAGTGAGGCTTGGGCTCAAACCCATTGTTGGCCAGTCTATACAAGCTAGAGTGATTTGGGTCCATAAAAAAGAAACCTAGCCCATAAACCCCAAGATATTTTGCTAGTTTTCAGTGATCAAAATTTATTTATTTATTTATTTTAGTGATCAAAATTTGTATTCCTTTGGGCAGAGCACCCACAGGTAAAGGTATGATTCCCTATATGGATAGAGGGAGAGGAGGGAGGGAAAGAAGGAAGGAAGGAAGGAAGGAAGGAAGGAAGGAAGGAAGGAAGGAAGGAAGGAAGGAAGGAAGGAAGGAAGGAAGGAAGGAAGGAAGGAAGGAAGGAAGGAAGGAAGAAAGGAAGGAAGGAAGGAAGGAAGGAAGGAAGGAAAGAAGGGAGCTGCATTGCCCAACTAGAACTGCCCAGTTGAGTCTCCAATGGTACAGCTACTACTACTCACAGGTTGTTGTTTGTCCTTCATTCTGGAAGAGGACCAAGACATCAGGAAGGAGATGTCATGACTTGCAAGTGAACTGGATTTAAGGGAGGCAGAGTTGCACAAAGTTGTCAGTCTCACTCTCTCTTCCAGAGTCATTAAGTCCAGTGGCAAGTCCAGTAGTTATGGCCTGGGATGCAGTGGATGACCTTGGCTTCTTTGATGTCTGACCAAGAAAACCCCAAATGGGGGTCCAGGAGAGTTGGGAACTACTGAAAAACAACTGAACAAAAAATTTCAGGATATGTTTGGAGAGTAACTATTAGTCTGGTTGAAATGTGGAGGGGATTAAATATTATGAGATAATGTTAGAAAGATAGATTTGGAACCAGATTGTATAGGACCTTAAATGTAAGATTAAGAATATGGATTAAATTTGAGGAAACATTGGAAACTTTAGGAAGATTAAATTTGCAATAAGGTGGAACAACTTTGGTTATAGATTCTAGAATCAGCCAGATAGGTAAATAGCCTCTTGAAATACCATGAATGATAATGACAGCCTAACTAGGCACTGGAAACAAGAGATATTCCTCAGGTAAAATGATCAAGACTTCATTATGGATTGGATTTGAGAGGAAAGAGTGCTCATAAGTTTCCCCTTAGATATAGTCATTATCACAAGGCTCAAACCATTTTATTTTAAAAATAATGAATACAGAAAGAACTTGTACCTGAGATCCTAAGGAGTTAAGACCCCTCTCTCCCTCCCCTTTCTCCCTACATGGAGGTAGATCTCCCAATAGAGACAACTCCAGGTTCTGTAACCTGTGATCTGTGGCATATTGCCTTAAGTAGGGCTGCAGGATGAGGGTGGGCCAGGGTTCTTTCCTCTAATAAACTATTCTTTCCTGGCACCCCTTTGTGCCATATTGCTCTGTACCCCAAAGCTCAAACCTAGTGTCACCAATCATTGTTCCTTATCATTCTTCATTTTCCTGCAGTTCCTGAACAGAAAATGGACACTCAAACCCTGTCCCACATAGCTCCATCTCCCATAATTCTGTACCACTCTGCAACTACTCTCTGCTCTGGTTCTGCTAAGCTTTTCTATTCAAACTACTCTGGCTTAGCTTCAAAAAAAAAAATCTCAAAAAAGAGCTAGTTGCTTTTGACAGGAGCAACTTTCTTTGGAAAAAAATATTTTTGTAGACCCTACTACAATGGTCCTACCATTCAATTCACTGAAATGCATTGAAATCCCACTACAATGGTTCTATCCAATACATGGAACTCCTTCTTCCTGTTCTTTTAGTACCACAAGCACACCAATGTATCTTCAGAGCTGTCCATCTGCTGTCTCTAATTCTCACAACATGTCTGGGCCACCCACTTCTCTGGTCATACATGTCCATGTTACTTCTCACTTGCAAATCATCAATGGTAATATGTTGCAACCTATTCAAGCCTGGCATGCATCTTTCCATTGCCATTTGATTATTTGTAATTTGAATTCTTCCAAATGGCAGTGTCCTATGATTCACAGCCAAATTGCTTGTGTGGGAGAATATTGGTGTTTGAGAGGTGAACATTTGCATCAGCAAGCAGTTCAGGATCATTGAAAGCACGGCCTACTTTCCCAATCACAATGCAGCCTGTTCTACTTAATTCTAGGCCGACATCATTGTCCATATAGAGTGTCCCTCAAGAAAATTCAATGATGCACTAAACTAAGTGGTTGTTCATCCACTTTCATGGCATAATCTATATGGTGTACATTTTACATTTACAGTGTAAATGGTTCAAATAATCTGTTTCCAACTACTATTGATTTTGCTCAAGTTTTGTAGTGATGCAGAGTTTATTGCGATTTGTAAAACTTCCAAATGTTTCCTAATTGCAAATAATGTGTTTCAACTGAATAACTACATGTTTGCCATCCTAATATTTGGACATAGTACTATCTTCCAGTTTATTTATACTATTGTAATTCTAATAGCTTATGTAAGCTAGCCATTGTAGACCTCCTCCACATCTTCCTCCTTCCCAGTGAATCAAGTCACTATCTACTGTAGGTAGACCTGGAGACAGCATAGCTTCCCTTCCTACACTCTTTACCTTAAGGTATGGTTGATACCCTATCTAGTTACTTCAGAAAGATTCTTTGGAATATAAGAGATATAATTAGGGAGATATTGGGCTGTTTTCTCAGCAAAGAATTATCATCCCAGATATTTGAGAGGGAAAGGACATCAAGATTTGTAGTCATCATATCAGAGCCTAGTTTTGGTGACTTGAACCTATTTGAGAGGCAGAGTCCCTGTGATACAACTTCCTGGGCAAGCTTTTTCCAGGCCAGAGGTAGGGGGAGGGGGAGCGACAAAGGCAGCCGCTACAGTGAGAGGAAGTATGCACAGTTAGGTATTGTATAACTAAGGTTATGAAACACAGAGTAAATTATTCCTCCTGCCAGACAGGGAAAAAAATCTGGAGGCTTTCCCCCTCTGTATGGGTGGAGACTGCATCTGATGACAGAACGATTTGCTCCAGTAAAGAGCTTTGACTGTGTTTGAGAGCCAGGCCTAGAGCTCCACATTGGGAACTAGGCAGAATTGTAGAGGGAGCCACGTGGAAAGATGCCTGATACTCCCTGTTGGGAGCTGTGCAGTGCTATAGGATCAGGAACAGAAAGGCTGTGTGTTTTCTTTCTTTCTTTCTTTTTAAGCTTTTATTTAGAATTTTATTTTTTCCCAGTTATTTTAAAACTTTGAGTTCCAAATTCTCTCCCTTCCTCCCTCTCCACGCTCTCCCCCTCCATTGAGAAGGTAAGCATTTTGATATAGGTTACACATGTGTAGTCATGCAAAATATATCCATAATAGTCATTGTGAAAGAAAACATGTACACACACATAAAAAAAAACTTCAAGAAAAATAAAGAAAGTATACTTCAATTTGTATTCAGATGCCATCAGTTTTTCCCCTGGGGATGGATAGTATTTTTCATCTTAAGTCCTTCTGAGTTGTCTTGGCTCATTGTATTGCTGAGAATAGCTAAATCATTTACAGCTGATCATCTTACAACATTGCTGTTATTTTGTACACAGTACATTTCACTTTGCAAAGGCTGTGTATTTTCTTTTTTTATTAATTATTTTGTTTTTAGTTTTCAACAATCACTTACATAAGCTTTTGAGTTTTAAATTTTCTCCCCCTCCTTCCCTGCCTTTCTCCCCAAGACAGTGTCCAATCTGATCTACATATACATTCCTACAACATTAGTCACGTTGTAAAGAAGAATTAGAACCAATAGGAGGAACTACAAGAAAGAAGAAACAAAACAAAACAGAAGAAAAAAAAAGAGCAAATAGTATGCTTTCATCTGCATTCAAACTCCATAGTTCTTTCTCTGGATGTGGATGAGAGCTGTGTATTTTCTAAAGAGATCTGTTGTGACCTCTATTTTTATTTTCTTCATTCTTTCAATAAAACTTTCCTTCTTTAATTCTGTGAACTATCTTCATCCAAATGGAGAATCAGTTTCCAGTAACTAGATTGAGTGAGGATGAGGGAAGTATTATGCATGCATTTCTCCATGTTTCTTAAGTGAAAGGCTGAAAATAAGTCCCATCGAGTATGCCTGGGTGGACATGCAGTCTCCCTGTCTTTCTTTGTCTCTAACTCTGTGCATCTTCCCCCCCTCCCTGCCTCCCCCTTCTCTCTTCCTCTCTTTTTCTCTCTCACCTCTCCCTCTCTCACACTCTCCCTTCCCCTCTCCCTCTGCTCCTTCTCTCTCTCTTTCCTTCTCCCTTTTCCTCCCTCTTCTCCCTCCCTTTCTCTTCCCCTCACTTCCTTCTCTCCTTCCCTCCTTCTTCCTTCCCTCCCTCTCCCTCTCTTTTTGTAAAAAAATATCACTTGGAATCATTTTCATTATTTTGGAATGTCTACTTTTTGGAATATCTTGAAAATCAATCACTCACCTGGAAAGACTTCTATGAAATGATGCAGAACCAGAAGAACAATTTATATAAGGACAAATCTGTGTAATGCCTGTATAATCATTAGCTTATTTTAAGCACGGGGTGCATAAAATGTAGCCCCTAGGGTCCACTTGGTCCCTTCATGATCAACTTTAGTGAAATGATTTTAGATGAAAAGTACTGAGTTCAACTGAATTTCTCTGAATATCCTGTTAGGAGAGTTCCCAATTTTTACATAGAGATTGGGCTTTCTGCCTAGTCTTTTATTTATATCTTTCCCTAGTTAACCTTTGACTTCTTTGTGGTTGAGGAAAAATTCAGTTTACAGGAAACATTTCGGTAATGAAAAATTGGGAAAAGAAATGAGAGATAGGCAAGACACAGTCAATAGCTTGGAAAAGAAAGGACAAAAAATTACCTTAAAAAATATAATCAGCCTTCTGGGAGCCAAGATGGCAGAGTGAGAAGTAAGTCACTTTCAACCTCCCTTATTAACCTCTGAAAGCCCAGAAAATATTGCCTTAGGAAAAACCTGGAACAGCTGAACCAGAAGAAAGACGGGGGTGCAGCTGTCCAGTAGCCCAGGTACCTTGAGGGATTAAAGGGAAAGGCCCCTCTTACCCTGGGGGAAAGGGAGCAATACAGAATGGGAGGAGTCCTAGCAAGCCCCACCTCAGCATACCAGGAGGGGATCCTGAAACCCAGGTGGTGGAGTAGGCAAACACCAACACCTGGACCCCTAAGTGCCTCAGTAAAGGTGGGGGAACCTGTGGAAACCAGCTTGGAAAACCACCAGGTGCCTCAGCACTCTACAGCAACCAGCTCTCCTAGTGCCTTAGCAAAATAAAGGGAAGCAGCACTCCAAGGGGCCCCAGGAGGATAAACATCCTGCAACATCCACTTGAAAGGAGCTGAAGAAAGTGAAAAGAAGGAAAGGCCCAGGTGAGTAGGAAATCTCCAGGGGCCACACTACCCAAACCTACCCCTAGAGTTCCAGTGTTGCTGATTCCAGCCCAAACACCAGGTAAGCTGCCAGAATCCTACAGCCTCCAACTGCCAACATCAGAGGCCTCAGCACACAAAGCCAGTGACCAAACCCACGGCTGTCAATATAAGAAGCTTGGGTCAGTGCCCTCTGCTCCCCAGCAGGAGAGCTCAATCTCTTTAAAGGCCAGGAAATAAGCAAACACCATGAGTAAAAAGAAATATACAATAGATTCATATCATGAGAATGGTGAAGATCAAGGCAGAAATTATAAAGAGGACAACATTGTCAATAAACTCACATCTGGAACCTCAAAAGGGAATTTGAATTGGTCTGAAGCCTTCTTAGAAGAGCTCAAGAAGGATTTTAAAAGTCAAATGAGAGAGGCAGAAGAAAAAATGGGAAAAGAAATAAGAGGTATGCAAGAGAGAGTCAATAGCTTGGAAAAGGGAGGACAAAAATTAACTGTAAAAAACAAGTACTTAAAAAATACAATTGGCCAACTGGAAAAAAAGTACACTGATGAAAACAAGTCCCTAAAAAATACAATTCCCAAATGGGGAAGGAAGTACAAAATCCAAAAGAAGAAAACAATTTGTTAAAAATTAGAATTGGGCAAATGAAAGCTAATGATTCTATGAGAGAGCTAGAATCAGTCAAACAGAAACAAAAGAATGAAAAAATAGATGAAAACGTAAAATACCTCATTTGGTAAAACAACTGACCTGGAAAACAGATCCAGGAGAGACAATTCAAAAATTATTGGTCTACCTGAAAATCACAATGAAAAAAAGAGCCTGGATAGTATCTTTCAGGAAATCATAATGGAAAACTGCCCTGAGGTCCTAGAACCAGAGGGTAAAATAGCCATAGGAAGAATTTACTGATCACTTCCTGAAAGAGATCCCAAACTGAAAATGCCAAGGAATGTAGTAGCCAAATTCCAAAATTACCAGGTCAAAGAGAAAATACTGCAAGCAGCCAGAAAGAAACAATTTAAATATCATGGAACCACAGTCAGGATTACACAGGACCTTGCAGTTTTAATATTAAAAGACCATAGGGCATGGAATATGCTATTCCATAAAGCAAAGGAGCTTGGATTACAACCAGGGATCAACTACCCAGAGAAACTGAGCATAATCTTTCAGGGGAGAAGATGGATATTCATTGAAATAGGGGACTTCAAACCTTCCTGATGAAAAGACCAGAAAATTTTCAACAGAAAATTTGACCTTCAAATACAAGACTCAAGAAAGGCATAAAAAGATAAACAAGAAAGGGGGGAGAAATGACAACATGTCATTAATAAGGGGAAACTGTTTACATCCCTACAAGGGAAGATGACACTTGTAACTCTTGAGAACTGTGATGTTATTATGACATTTAAAATGGGTATACTTAGAGAGCGTGGGTATAAGTTGACTTTGATGTGATTATAAAAAAATCTCATTAAGTGGTGAAAAGGGATTGTTCTAGAAGAGGAAAGGAGGAGGCAGACAAGGGCAAGTTACATCACATGAAAAGGCACAAAACCTTATACAGTAGAGGGAAAGAAGTGAGGCAGATGAGCACTATTTGAATCTTACTCTCATTAGATTTGGTTCAATTTGGGAATAACATAATCAGTTAGGTATAGAAATCTAACTTATTTCATTGGTAAAACAATTGATCTGGAAAATAGAATCAGGAGAGACAATTTAAAAATTTATTGACCTACCTGAAAACCATGATAAAAAAAAAAGAGCCTGGACAACATTCTTCAGGAAATTATCAAAGGAAGTAGGAAGGGGAGTAGGAAGGAAAAGGGAAAAGAAAAGGGAAAGGGGTGAATAGAAGGAAGGAAAGAAATGGAAAGGGCAAAGGGGAAGAAAAGGGAGGGTGCTAACAGAAGCAAGGACAGATTGAGGGAGGTGGTGGTCAAAAGCAAAACTCTAGTGAGGAGGGAAAGGGAGAAAGGAGAGAAAAAAGCATAAACGGGGAAAAATAGGATAGAGAGAAAGACACAGATACTAATCATAACTGTGAAAGTGAATGGGATGAACTCCCCCATAAAACAGAAGCAGATAGCAGAGTGGATTAAGAATCATAATCCTACAATATGTTGTTTACAGGAAACACATTTGGAGCAGAGGGATACACACAGAGTAAAGATAAAAGGCTGAAGCAGAATATATTATGCTTCAGCTGAAGTAAAAAAAAAAAAGCAGGGGTAGCAATCCTGATCTCAGACAAAGCAAAGGAAAAAATAGATCTAATTAAAAGAGATAAGGAAGGAAATTACATCCTGCTAAAAGGTACCATAAACAGTGAAGTAATATCATTGCTAGATATATGTGCACTAAGTCATACAGCATCTAAATTCTTAAAGGAGAAGTTAAGAGAGATACAGAAAGAAATAGACAGCAAAATTATACTAGTGGGGAACCTCAACCCTTTCCCCCCAGAACTAGATAAATCTAACCACAAAATAAACAAGAAAGAAATCAAGGAGGTGAATAGAATATTAGAAAAGTTAAGTATGATAGACCTCTGGAGAAAATTGAATGGAGACAGAAAGGAATATACTTTTTTCTCAGCGGTACATGTCACCTAAACTGACCATGTACTAGTGCATAAAAACCTCACAATCCAGTGCAGAAAGGCAGAAATACTAAATGCATCCTTTTCACATCACGATGCAATAAAAATTACATGTAATAAAGGGCCATGGAGAGATAGACTAAAAAATTAATTAGAAACTAAATAATCTAATCCTAAAGAATGAGTGGGTCAAACAACAAATCATAGAAATAATCAATTACTTCATCCAAGACAATGACAATAATGAGACAATATGCCAAAACTTATGGGATGCAGCGAAAGCAGTTCTTAGGGGAAGTTTTATATCTCTAAATGCTTACATAAATAAAATAGAGAAAGAAGAGGTCAATGAACTGGGCATGCAACTAAAAAAAGCTAGAAAAAGAACAAATTAGAAATCTCCTTAAACACCAAATTAGAAATATTCTGAAAACCAAAGGAAATTAAAAAAATTGAAATTAAGAAAACTATTGAACTAATAAATAAAACTAAGAGCTGGTTTTATGAAAAAAACCAAAAAATAGATAAACCTTTGGTTAGTTTGATTTAAAAAAAGATAGAAGAAAACCAAATTACCGTCATCAAAAATGAAAAGGGTGAATCTACCATCAAGGAAGAGGAAATTAAAACAATAATTAGGAGCTGTTTTGCCAGCTGTATGCCAATAAATTTGGCAATCTTAGTGAAATGGATGAATATATAAAAAATATAAATTGCTCAGATTAATGGAAAAGGAAATTAAATACTTAAACAACCACATTTCAGAAAAAGAAATTGAACAAGCCATCAATGAACTCCCTAAGAAAAAATCTCTAGGGCCAGATGGGTTTACAAGTGAAATCTATCAAAACATTTAGAGAATAACTAATTCTAATACTGTATAAGCTATTTGTCAAAATAGGTGAAGGAGTCCTACCAAATTCTTCTTATGATATAAATATGGTGCTGATATACCTAAACCGGAAAGAGCCAGAACAAAGAAAGAAAATTATAGACCAATTTCCCTAATAAATATAGATGCAAAAATTTTAAATAAAATATTAGCAAAGAGATTACAACAACTTATCAAGGGGACAATACACTATGATCAGATAGGATTTATACCAGGAATGCAGGGCTGGTTCAATATTAGGAAAACTATCAGCATAATTGATCATATCAACAATAAAACTAATAGAAACCATATGATTCTCTCAATAGATGCAGAAATAATATTTGACAAAATATAACATCCATTCCTATTAAAAACAGTAGACAGCTTAGGAATAAATGGAGTATTCCTTAAAATGATAGGTAGCATCTATCAAAAACCACCAGCAAGCATTATATGTAATGGGGACAAGCTAGAAGCATTTCCAAAAAGATCAGGGGTGAAACAAGGATGTCCATTATCACCACTATTATTCAATATTGTACCATAAATGTTAGCTTTAGCAATTAGAGAAGAAAAAGAAATTGAAGGAATTAGAATAGGCAAAGAAGAAACAAAGCTATCACTCTTTGCAGATGAAATGATGGTAGAGTCAGAAAATCCTAGAAAATCAAGTAAAAAAATTACTTGAAATAATAAACAAATTTAGCAAAGTTGCAGGATATAAAATAAACCCAAACGAATCATTGGCATTTCTATATATTACCAACAAAGCCCAACAGAAAGAGACAGAAAGAGAAATTCCATTTAAAGTTACTATAGACATTATAAAATATTTGTGAGTCTCCCTGCCAAAGCAAACTCAGGAACTACATAAATACAATTACAAAACAATTTTCACACAAATAAAGTCAGATCTAAATAATTGTGAAAACATCAGTTGCTTATGAGTAGGCCGAGCTAATATAATAAAAATGCCAATTCTATCTAAGCTAATTTCCTTATGCAGTTCCATACCAATCAAACTACCATAAAACTATTTTACAGAGCTAGAAAAAACAACAAAATTCATCTGGAAGAACAAAAAGTCCAGAATATTAAGGGAACCAATGAAAAGAAATGCAAGGGAAGGTAGCCTAGTTATGGCAGATCTTCAATTGTATTATAAAGTAGCAATCTTCAAAACTACTTGGTACTGGCTAAGAAATAGAGTGGTGGATCAGTGGAATAGGTCAGGTATGCAAGACACAACAGTCAGTGACTATACTAATCTACTATTTGATAAATCCAAAGACTCGAGCTTCTGGGATAAGAAATCACTATTTGACAAAAACTGCTGGGAAAACTAGAAAATAAGATGGCAGAAACTGGGCACAGACCAACATCTTACACTTATACCAAGATAAAGTCAAAATGCATACAGGATTTAGATGAAAGACTGATACTATAAGCAAACTAGAAGAGCAAGGAATAATTTGCCCTTCAGATCTATGGAGAAGGGAAGAATATATGACCAAACAAGAGATAGAGAACATTATGAAATGCAAAATGGATAATTTTTATTACATTAAATTGAATTAAATTTATTACATTAAATTAAATTTTCACAGTGCAACCAAGATTAGAAGGGAAGCAGAAAACTGGGAAATAATTTTTACAATTAGTGTCTCTGATAAAGGCCTCATTTCTAAAACATGTAGAGAAATGAGTCAAATTTATTAGAATACCAGTCACTCTACAATTGATAAATGGTCAAAGGATATGAATAGGCAGTTTTCAGAGGAAGAAATTAAAGCTATCTAGAGTCATATGAAAAAATGCTCTAAATCAGTATTGATTAGAGAAATGCAAATCTAAACAGCTCTGAGGTACCACATCATACCTATCAGATTGGCCAATATGACAAAACAGGAAAAAATAAATTTTGGAGAATATGTGGGAAAATTAGAACATGAATGCATTGTTGGTGGAGTTGTGAACTGATCCAACCATTCTGGAGAGCAATTTGGAACTATACCCAAAGAGCTATAAAAATATGCATACCCTCTGACCCAGCAATACCACTTCTAGGGCTATATCCCAAAGAGATCATAAAAACAGGAAAAGGGGAGCAGCTAGGTGGCACAGTCCATAGAGCACGAGTGCTGGAGTCAGGAGGACCTGAGTTCAAATCCAGCCTCAGACACATAACACTTAGTAGCTGTGTGACTCTGGGCAAGTCACTTAACCCCAATTGCCTTGCCAAAAAAGAAAAAAAAAGAAAGGAAAAAATAAAACAGGAAAAAGACCCACATGTACAAAAATATTTATAGCAGTTCTTTTTGTGGTGGCAAAGAATTGGAAATTGAGGGAATGACCATAAATTAGGGAATGTCTGAACAAGTTATGGTATGTGAATGAATGGAAATGATGAGCAGGCAGACTTCAGAAAAACCTGGAAAGACTTTTATGAACTGAGTGAAATGAGCAGAACCATGAGAACAGTACACAGTAACAACCATATTATTCAATGACTATGATAGATTTGGCTCTTCTCAGCAATGCAAGGATTTAAGACATCTCCAAAAGTCTTATAATGGAAAATGCTATCCACATCCAGGGAAAGAACTATGGAGTTTGAATGAGAATGGAAGCATACTATTTGCTCTCCTTTTGTCTTGTGTTTTGTTTTATTACTTCATTTTCGTAGTTCCTCCCATTAGTTCTAATTGTTCTTTACATCATGGCTAACAGGAAAATATGCTTAATATGAATATGTACATAGTGCCTATATCAGATTGTATGCCGTCTTGAGGAGGTGGGAGGAGAAGGAGGGGGAGAAAATTTAAAGCTCAAAATCTTATGGAAGTGAATGTTGAAAGCTAAAAATAAATTATTTATTTTTAAATAATAGAAAATAGGGGCAGCTAGGTGGCACAATGGATAGAGCACTGGCCTTGGAATCAAGAGGACCTGAGTTCAAATCCAGCATCAGACACATAACACTTACTAGCTGAGTGACCCTGGGCAAGTCACTTAACACCAATTGCCTCGTCAAAAAAAAATGCTTGAAAATTGAAAATTTTAATTAAAAATAATTCAATCCTTGAGTGCCTTTAAAATTTCATTGCCTCCAGGAGAGATTTCTTTTGTATTTGTTAAGTTTGGTCTAACCATGCTTTGTTGGCTTAAAAATGTTAAAAAACAACAACAACAACAAAAACTTACTATAGTTGTTCAGCTTTGTAGATCTGTTTCTCCTTCTTTTACCCTGCTTATCTCATTCCTTTTTTTTTTTTTAACCAAGAAAGTTAAGAGTCAATTGGTAGGCACGTTGGGTCTGGTTGTTTGGTATTTCAGTCCAGCCTATAGTTGATGCCAAATTCACAGGAGGAAGCAGTTCTCTTAGGCAATTAACTGATTGTACTTGATGGGAACAGGATCAAGTTACCCACAAACACAGCAACTGGTCTTACTTAAAGTTATCGGTAACATAGTGCTATGAGATTCAAGTTTTTATTGAAAAAATGTACTATCAGGCCATGGGTATGCCCTTCATAATTTACACTGACAAGTTAATTTTTACTCATTCATTCAACAGATATTTGTGAGCAACTACCCTAGAGACAACACGTTATCATGGAAAAGGCATTAAACTTAAAGTCAGAAAAGACCTTAGTTGAAATCCTGGCTCTGAGACTTACTAGTAATGTGACCATACAGGTCTCTGAACCTCTGTTTCCTCATCTCTAAAACATGGAGAAAAATAATTATGCTGCCTATTTCAGTTGTGATGAAAAACACTTTGTGAGTCTTACAGTAATATAAGAATTTGAATTGTTAGTATGTACAAGGGACCATGTTAAACAGGTCAAGACAATCTACTTATCTATTTGGAAGAAATTTTCTACTAGCTAGCATAGAGTTAACAGAGTTCTTGGCTCTAATATCTTTATCAGATAACATGAGGGCTTGATGATACATCTGGGTTGTGATATGGTCTCTAGTAGGAAGGAAATGAACTTCTCAAGAATAAATGGCAGGGATTTTCCCTTCTTGCTATGAGGCTTGAGAAGAAGAAAACATCCAGCATCAAAAACCAAGGTGAGTTTTGTTAGGTCAGTCGACCACAGGAGGGATGAAAATAAGAAGCTAGAAGTTCTGAAAGAGCTGCCTTCTCTTGCTGTAAGACCTGAGAGAGATGAAAGCATGGGGCTGGAAGACTGGCTAGAAATTAGAAAGCTCTAATGAGAATTATATATCACTTGAGTGATCAAACAAAAGTAGTTTTGATTTGCTATATTCAAAACTGTTTATTCTTTTATGCTAAGTGTTTTGACCATGTTTCATAAGGAAGAATTTTATTAATGACTCAGAATCAGGGCAGCATTTTGAATTTGTAGAATTAATACGAACAAAGTTGGGGAGGATATTTCACTAATTTTATAGATGTATTCTGTCAAATAGTAATTGTATATATATATATATATGTATATATATATATATATATATATATATGTACATATCAGAAATTTGATCTGATTTTTCTAGCTACTTGGAAGTGTATGGAACACTCTACCCTCTGAATAGTTAGGTAATCTCATTTGCTGGGTTTGTAATCTGGATTATAAATAATTCTGTGAATTTCTCTAACCTTACCTTCAGTCTTACTGAATTCTTCCCTCCCTCCCAATCTCCTTGCTCCTAACAAAGGCTCTCAGTATTTTCTAGTATACTTTCCAAGTAAAAGATGCTTTGATTTTGCTCTCTTTGTTGATCTTATTTGCATAAAGTCCATTTTGGACAGAAACACATTAGAAGGCTTTTCTTTCTTCAATGCAGTCACTATCAAATTAAATTCTGGCTTATCTGTTACCTAAAGGTTACATTCCACAACCAGTTATTTTTAGTTCTTGGAAAATTTTCTCTGTAGTCTTTAACCTATTTCCTTCCTTCATTTCTTAAGCACTTATATTTTGTTTTGTTTTGTTTATTTCTTCTATTAGGCAAAAGTGGCATTTGTGTGATCATATGGTTATTTCCAATTCTTGTTAATCCTAGAACATGAAAAGAGCCAATCACTGTGGTCAATTCCTATGAGGCAGGAAAATCTAAACAAGTTATGTGTGGGTCTTTGGTTTACCATGTGACCTGAGGCAAATCACTTCATTCCCTTTTGCCTAGATCTTGCTGGTTTATTTACAAACTAGAAGGATTCATTCATAATTTAGTAGCTAACATTTGGAGTCTTTACTCAATGAATATACATTCTTTTTTTCTTCTTCTTCTTTTTTTTTAGTGAGGCAATTGGGGTTAAGTGACTTGCCCAGAGTCACACAGCTAGGAAGTATTATGTGTCTGAGGCTGGATTTGAACTCCTGACTCCAGGGCCAGTGCTCTATTCACTGCACCACCTAGCTGCCCCTATATATTCTTAAAACTTTAGCCTACAAGCCCCACTGATATTTCCCTGTCAGTAGTCAGTGAGAGAACACAGTTAGATCAAATCAAAGGTACTTCCTGGACTAGTCAAACTTTAAAAGAATATTGTTCTCCATAACTTTAGGTTTCACTCTTCTGCAAATATACATATCATCCCTAGGAAAAGCAAGCAAGTACAGAGATTGTGTATGAGGGCCCTACATGTGGCAAAAATATACGGATAGGCAACTCCAGATTCTTACTGAGATGAAATCCTTGGTTAGGGTATTGCCAGGTTCTTTCAGAAAGATTCAGAAGCCTTGCTCCAGGAATATCATGAAGCCTCCCTTGGCTCTATACTCTAAGAGTTGCAGCTCTGAGTTCTGCCATCTGTAGAGCAGTAGGATCTCCATCTCAGATACCAAGCTCTATCTCTCTTTAAATTTTCTCTCTACACAGGAGAGAGAAAATTCAGGGAACAACATCTGAATTCCCTTCTCAAAAATGCAAATGCTGCATAATAGTTCATGTTCAAAGCTTCTTTGCAGATGGGTGGCTTGAGGCACTCCGATAGGATTCTTTAAGAGCTGTTTGAAGCTCAGGTTAAGTCAGTGGTAACAAAGCAGTGGTAGAGGCACTATTTGAATCCAGGCCTTCCTGATTCTTAAGTGTAGCGCTCTATTCACAATAGAGCCATGCTGTTTCATACTACATTAACATTACTTATGATAAATGAATTAAAATTGTGCCAATAAAGTGCCATGTGAGTTACTAGGCAGAAAAGGTTATTACAGATTGGAGAGAGTAGGAAAGACTTCTTGGAGGAGGTGACTTGAGTTGGGGTTTAAAGGGAAGTTATACATCCAACAGGGAATGGGATTGGGATGGGATGGGTTGCTTAATGGTATAGAAACAACATGGGCAAAGGTACAAAGGTAAAAAAAAAAAGGGGGTATATGGGGAAGTGCAGATAGACCTGTTTGCCTCAGTTCTAGAGCATATGGAGGGAAGATTGGAAGGATAGGATGGTACCCAATTATGGGGGTCCTTGAATGCCAGGCTAAAGTAAATTTCACTCAGTAGGAAATCAAGAGACATTAGCATTATAAGCATAACCAAATGTATGCATAAGGAAGATTTGTCTGGCAGCAGTATAAAGAATTGATTGAAGGAGGCAGAAAATGAAGGTGGAAAACCCATTAGGAGGCTATTGCGATAGTCCAGGTTAGTGGTAAAGAGGACCCATAATAAATTGGTGGCAATGGAAATAGAGAGTGGATATGCATTCAAGAGATAGGACTTCATAACCTTGCATGTGAGAAGAGAGAGAAAGAGAAGAATAAAGTATAATACCAAGCATTTCAGCATGGGTAGGTGAGTGGTGGTTCTATTAACACAAATAGCTAATTCAAAAATAGGAGCAGGTGTGAATCTCCAGCATTTAGCACAGTTCCCATCATATCGTGAGCAGCTAATAAATTCTCCTTGATTTATAACCTCAGTTGTAGCACACTGTGCTAACGCAACATTCCTGTAGGAGTGCTTTATCAGCAGCTAGAGATGTGTATCTTCAGCTAAAGAAAGAGGTCAGGGCTGGAGAGAGAAATTTGGGAATCCTCTGCATATAGGAAATAGTGGCAGCCATGGAAATGAATGCAGTTGTAGACAGAACAGAAGAAAATGAAAAATAAAATTAGGTGGTTACATCTGTCTTAAAAGGTGGTGAAGTAGAGAAGGAGCTAATGGATGAAACAAAGTGATCAGAGAGGCAGGAGAAGAACCAAGAGAGTATGTGCCCCAGAAGGCAAGGGATGTACCTAGAAGTAAAAGGTGATCAACAGCATTACATGTTGTAAAGAGTTTACATTAAAGTGTAAAAACGACCTTTGATTTAATGTTTGTGAAGTTATTGGTGACCTATGAGAAAGTGGTTTTATTGCAGAGGAGTGAGGAGAGAATGGTTGATAAGAGAGGAGAGATATAGGAAGTAGAATGTTGACACTGAAGAAGAAAAAGATGCGATAGTAGTTGTGTGTGGTAAAAAGTCCTAGCAAAGGTTTTTGGGGACTGAAAAACCCCTTAATTCTTCAGAGAAACTACCATATTCATACATTACCCTGCTGCTTTCTCTCTACTTCTCTGTCCAACTTTAGGATCACCAAAGAATATGTCATTAGTGGTTTACTGTGAACTTGAGTGAATTGGTTACCTCACTCATAAGTATTTGCAAGCTCATTTGGAAATGAAAAATCTTTCCCTCTACTAAAAAAATTAGAGGAATCAGCTAATGGGGACATGGGGAGGCAAAATAGGGGTGGGTGTGGGTGGGAAGGGAAGCCTCCACAGTGCTCATGAAGTCACATAAGACTAAGCATATGAAAGAATGAAAACTTCACTCACTGAAGAATGAAGAAGCATTTCTTAAGCTCTTTTTTTCATACTTCATTTCCTTATAACATTTCCAAAACTCCTCCTTGGAGCCCTGGCTTTTAAGATGTCTTATTCATATGGTATGTAAGGTTATCATACATCTAGGCATATTTTTAGACAATATGATATCTTCATGTAATCTTGAAAGAAACAACTTTATTTTTAGATGAGTTTCATATTTGTTTAGCATTTGACTAGTATTTGTTCTGGTAGTTTTAAGTGCATATTAAATTATACTTGATTTAATAATATGAGACTTTGAAAGTAGTTAATACAAAATATTGCTTGTCTTACAAAAACAGAATCACCTCTCATAGACAAATTCATTCTAAAGAAATATAGGTAATATTTTTCTTTCTCCTTTCAACTAATATTTGGTTATAGATATGGATCAAGGAGTTTATAGACCTTGAAGGGATGAAGATCTTGAATTTCTTTTCACAAGATGATGGAGATCTTTTCTTCCCTCCAAGTTAAATATTGACTACCACTGTGATGTTGTTAGCTTCTTATCCCAGTTTATCAACATTTTGCTTGCTATAATATCTCTAATGGCTAAGAATGGTCTATTTCTTTTTATAAATGTATTACCAAAGTGGAGATGACAATCTGGAGCCCTGGGGAAGGACAGGAGAAAGCAGAGAGACTAGAGCAGATGATGGAATTCAGAGACATTAAATAAATGTGAAGCTAGGGAAAGAATGGGATTTTAAAATTATCATAATAATTACAGTCATGGTAAAACCCAAGAAATATTTTTTTGTTAGTTGGATAAGAACATATAAAATTCTGCTTAAACACAACAAATGCATTGATGCTTCTCTCACAAACAAAAATTGTCATGTAGAAGATGACAGAATAAAGGCAGGGACTCGCTTCAGTTCTGCCTCAAACCCTTCAAAATACCTGTAAAAAATGACTCTAAACAAATTCTAAAGCAGCAGAACCCACAAAAAGACAAAGTAAAACAAATTTCCAGCCCAAGACAATCTGGATGGTCGATGGGAAAGGTCTGTTGTGCTGGGCTGGCAGAGTAGTTCAGTCCAGCGTGGACTGCAGTGGCACAAACTGAGCCCCAGCAGGCCTGGAGCAGGCCTCAGGGAATTGAATCACTGGTAGCTGTAACAGTTTCCAGACTTCTCAACCCACAAATGCCAAAGACAACTTAGAAGATCAGTAGGAAAGGTCTGTTGGATCTGGGTGAGAGAGGAGCTCAGTCCAGTCCCAGCACAGCTCTGGGGCAGTGGCAGCTACAGTGGCAGCAGTTGCTTCTGGAGCTCCCAGCCCACAGAAGGTAAGGGGATTGAACAACTGATCAGAAGGAGATTACAGGGGTCGCTTTGCTAGTACTGAGGCAGGATTCTGTTGCTTTGCCCATATTTGGATCTGGGTCACAGCCCTGGGTGGCAGTCCTGGGGCAAGGAGGAGCTTGTGGCAGTAGTGGAAAGTGAACTCTCCTCACAGTTCCAGGGCAGAAAAGAGGGCTTGTGGTCACTCACAGACCAGAGCACAGGCCAGGAGAGGAGTAAACACCTCTCCTTTGATCATACCGCCTTGGAAGAACTGAAAACTTGTAGGTCCCTAGAAGTATCTCTGAAAACAACTGCACAAAACCCCTGAAGACTGCAACAGTACACCCTCCACACTGGAAGCCGAGCCCTACCTTAAGAGTTAAAAGTCAAGTTATTGGCTGGGAAAATGAGCAAATAACAGAAAAAAAACCTCAGACTATAGAAATTTACTTTAGTGACAAGGAAAATCAAAACACACACTCAGAAGAAGACAACAAAGTCAAAGCTCCTACATCCAAGGCCTCCAAGAAAAATATAAATTGGTTTCAGGCCATGGAAGAGCTCAAAAAAGATTTTGAAAATCAAGTAAGAGAAGTAGGGGGAAAATTGGGAAGAGAAATGAGTGATGCAAGAAAATCCTGAAAAACAAGTCAACGGCTTGCTAAAGGAGACCCAAAAAAAATGCTGAAGAAAATAATACCTTAAAAAATAGACTAGACCAAATGGCAAAAGAGTTCAAAAAAACCAATGAGGGGAAGAATGCCTTAAAAAGCAGAATTGGCCAAATGGAAAAGGAGGTCCAAAAGCTCACTGAAGAAAATAATTCCTTAAAAATTAGAATGGAGCAAATGGAAGCTAATGATTCTACAAGAAATCAAGAAATTATAGGGGCAGCTAGGAGGCGCAATGGGTAGAGCACTGGCCCTGGAGTCAGGAGGACCTGAGTTCAAATCCAGATTCAGACACTGGACACTTACTGGCTATGTGACTCTGGGCAAGTCACTTAATGCCTTTGCCTAAATAAACAAACAAAAAAAGAAATTAAAAAAAAAAGAAATCATAAAACAAAACCAAAAGAATGAAAAAATAAAAGACAATATGAAATATCTCACTGGAAAAACAACTGACCTGGAAAATAGATACAGGAGAAGTGAATGTTGAAAACTAAAAATAAATAAATAAAATTTTTAAAAAATTGTCATGGAGACTAAAAAATGTAATAGAAAAGATATCCTAACTTTCTTTAGGTCTAATTTTGATTTGTTCTTGGTTCGTTCATATGTGCATTATTTGGCTGTATCAGATGAATGTGAAAGGATCAAGTTTGTTTTTGACTTGGTTTCTTTAATTTTACACCTTATTTTTTCAAGGATCTATAATTTCATTTGTCTGGTTACTCAGTTGTAACTATAATTAATGCCCTAGCATTCTTTGCATATAGTATTATAGAATGTTAGAATTGAAAAGGACCTTAGAGTTCATCTAGTTCAGTCCTCTCATTTTAAAGCAAAAGAAACAGCAACACAACGAGGTTCAGTAATTTACACAGTTAGTAAACAGCAGAGACACAACCAGCTTTGTGCTGGAGCCAGCTTGCCTGGAGAAAACTTTCAGTGTAGGCATTTACACCTCAGAAATCTGCAAAAATCAGGGCTTCATTTATTGTTCTGCTGATTTTCTAGACTTAAGAAACTGATGGAGAGAATGTTAATAATACAAATTAAACTTTAAAAAGTGGGTTTTTTGGAGAGATGGTTGTTAAACATTTACCATCAAATCCCTGGGCCTAAAACCCAAGCCTCTTGGATTCCAAATCCAGCCCTCTTACCACTATATCACAGTTTATTTTTACACCCTAAGATACATCAGTAACTACTCTTTGCAAGCTAATGTGACTGAACATAAGCAAAAAGGGTAAGGGTGAGGAAGGGGAATGGGATGAAAAGATTGGACCTGTTGTTTTGCTGGTGTAGGAACTCCCAGTGTGAAAACTCCATTCACTACTGAAGATCAGCAATTTGTTTGTCACTTATAGGATCATTGCCTAGGATACTTAAAGGTTATCATTTGCCCATGGTTACATAATTACGTGAGTCTTAAAGGGACACAGTCCCATTGTTTCCTGACTTTAAGGATTATGCACTAAATATTGCTACTCTACTTTCCTTGAGTAAAAGCTTCCTATGAAGAAAATAATAAGGAAATTTCTCTCCAACAAAATAAGTCTGTCAGGTATTTTGTCTCCTACAACTAGGCCTAAACTAGCTGCAGTTTTTTTTCCCCTTTTTATTTATATTTTTACTTTAAAATAAAACTACTACTATTTTGGTAATGTGCTTCTATTCTTTAAGCTGAAGGAAAAAAACAGAAAAAGTGTTTCCTAATCACATGGAAATATATGTACACACATATACGCACACATATACATGTGTACATACATATACTTATTAATAGAGACTAAAGAAGATATGTCAGAGGAACATAATCTAAACTGATAATAATGAACAAAGAGAAAAATAACATCAGTAATGATTTTAATTTTAACAATTGACTACCACTCAAAGGATCTATGATTTCTTCAATGAGAATTTTCCTTTTGACAGATCACGACCCTGCTATATCTTAGTAGGTGGTCTTTAAGTTATTCTGGGACCAAACATTTCCTCCTGGAGCCCACCTGTACGTGAGCCTTTCTAAACTTAACTAGTCTGGTCCTCAGACAACAAACATGTAGATTTCACCAGCTGACACCTAGAACCTGTTCAGCTTGGTAGGACCTGCCTGAACTTATATTCAGTGGACAGTTGCCTTCAAGAGCTCAGAGTTTGCCTTCATTTATACCTTCATCAGAGTAGGACTTCAGTGGATCTAACATCTAACAGTAGAACATCATATCTACTGCATCTAATATATACAGCAATGGAAATATATAAAATGTTTTTATGAACATATTTACATTATGTTTTTAATGATAATTATTATTTTTCAAGACTTTGAATTACATATCAGGAATTTTGTTATGAAAAAAATTTAAGTACATAATTTGAGCTCCCTCTGCTGGCTTTGTAGAGGAAAATGCAGCTATATAGACAACAAGATTAGAGATGGTTTCATTTCTTTATTTTCTTCCTAAACCTCATGGGGGAAAATATTAGTCTAATGTCAAGATGAGAAATCAAAATGGAATTAAAACTTGTGAACAAAAAAGTTAAGTGTTCGACACAATATTAGCTAAATCACTTGGACTTACTTGTATGTTGTATCAATGAATTAGCAAGTATTTATTAAACATCTGTTAGGTGCTAGGCATTGGGGATACAAACCAACCAGTATTCTAAAGGACCCTGTATATAGCAGAGTAAATCTGTTTTACCTGACAGAGTCCAAACATACCACACATAGTATTATAAGCATTGTTATATGTTCTAAATGTCATGAGTATCCTTTTAGAACTTTAAATTTCAATCACCATAAAATCTGCAAATTTTCATTAATCAACGCATATGTTTTTTGATGAACTGTTCTATTGGATTATACTGAAGGAACTGGGAGCATTACAAATAATGTTCTTAAGAGGGCAGCTAGGTAGCACAGTGGGTAGAGTACCAGCCTTGAAATCAGGAGGACCTGAGTTCAAATCTGGCCTCAGACCAAAGACACTTACTAGCTGTGTGACCCTGGGCAAGTCATTTAACCCCAATTGCCTAAAAAATAATAATAATATTTTTAGTTAAGACAAGATTTAAATGATAATCTTGAGAAGATAAAATTTTCATTTTATATTTTTCTTATCTGATAGGATTCTATCTTGCTCAGCTACTTTTAAGACATAATTGTCAGATTCTTGTAGGTACCCTAATGAAAACAGAAGTGTCTTCAGCTTCTATGAAATAATGAGTAGAAAAAACTATTTCTAGCCATTTCTTGCTTGTTTCTTTCTCTGTTTTTCTCTCTCGGACTTTCAACATCTACTCTCATTTGGTGTTTTAATGTCTACTGTTTGAGGCTGCAGGGTTTTTTTTAAAATTAATTAATTTATTTTTAATTTTCAATATTCACTTCCACAAGATTTTGAGTTCCAAATTTTCTCCCCATCTCTCCCTTCCCCCCCAGAAAGCATGCATTCTGAGTACCCCTTCCCCCAATCTGCCCTCCCTTCTATCACACCCCCCTTCTCTTATCCCCTTACTCTTTTATTTTCCTATAGGACAGGACAGATTTCTATGCCCCATTGCCTGTATATCTTATTTCCCAGTTGCATGTAAAAACAATTTTTAACATTTGTTTTTAAAACTTTGGGTTCCAAATTCTCTCCCTTCGTCACTCCCCATTCACCCTCATTGAGAAGGCAAGCAACTCCATACCGGTTATACATGAGTATTCATGCAAAACACTTCAATAATAGTCATGTTGTGAAAAACTAATTATATTTCCCTTCATCCTATCCCATCCCCTGTTTCTTCTATTCTCTGCTTTGACCCTATCCCTACTCAAAAGTGTTTGCTTCAGATGAACCCCTCCCTCAATATGCCCTCCCTTCTATTATCCCCCTCTCTTTTATCACCTACCCCCTTATTTTCCTGTAGGGTAAGATAGATTTCCATATCCAATTGAGTGTGTATGTTATTCCCTCTTCAAGCCAAATCTGATGAGAGTAAGATTCACTCATTCTTTTTCACCTTCCCCCACTTCCCCTCCACTGTAAAAGCTTTTTCTTGTCTCTTTTATGTGAAATAATTTACTATTCTACCTCTCCCTTTCTCCTTCTCCAATATAATCCTCTTCTCACCCCTTAATTTTAGTTTTTAGATATTATCCCTTCATCTTTAACTCACTCTGTGCCTTCTGTCTCTCTCTCTGTCTCTCTGTCTGTCTGTCTCTGTCTGTCTCTGTCTGTGTGTGTGTGTGTGTGTGTGTGTATTTTTTTTCCCCCTCCAACTACCCTAATACTGATAAAGGTCTCATGAGTTACAAATATCATCTTTCCATGTAGGAATGTAAACAGTTCAACTTTAATAAGTACCTTATGATTTCTCTTTCCTGTTTACCCTTTCATGCTTCTCTTGAGTCTCATATTTAAAAGTCAAATGTTATATTCAGCTCTGGTGTTTTCATCAAGAATGCTTAAAAGTCCTCTATTTCATTGAATATCCATTTTTTCCCCTGAAGGATTATACTCAGTTTTGCTGGGTAGGTGATTCTTGGTTTTAATTCTAGCTCCTTTGACCTCTGGAATATCATATTCCAAGCTCTCTGATCACTTAATGTAGAAGCTGCTAAATCTTGTGTTATCCTGATTGTGTTTCCACGATACCTGAATTGTTTCTTTCTGACTGCATGCAATATTTTCTCCTTGACCTAGGCACTCTGGAATTTGGCTATACTATTTCTAGGAGTTTTCCTTTGGGTATCTCTTTCAGGAGGTGATTGGTGGATTCTTTCCATTTCTATTTTACCCTCTGGTTCTAGAATATCAGGGCAGTTTTCCTTGATAATTTCTTGAAGCATGATGTCTAGGCTCTTTTTTTTCATCATGGCTTTCAGATAGTCCAATAATTTTTAAATTCTCTCTCCTAGATCTCTATCTTCCAGGTCAGTTGTTTTTCCAATGAAATATTTCACATTGTCTTCTATTTTTTCATTCTTTTGGTTTTGTTTTATAATTTCTTGATTTCTCAGAAAGTCATTAGCTTTCATTTGCTCCATTCTAATTTTCAAGGAATTTTTTCTTCAGTGAGCTTTTGGATTTTCTTTTCCATTTGGCCAATTCTGCTTTTTAAGGCATTCTTTTCCTCATTGGTTTTTTGGACCTCTCTTGCCATTTGGGTTAGGCTACTTTTTTATGGTGTTATTTTCTTCAGTATTTTTTTTGAGTCTCCTCTAGCAAGCTGTTGGCTTATTTTTCATGATTTTCTTGCATCACTCTCATTTCTCTTCCCAGTTTTTCCTCTACTTCTCTTACTTGCTTCTCAAAATCCCTTTTGAGCTCTTCCATGGCCTGGGACTGATTCATATTTTTCTTGGAGGCTTTGGATGTAGGAGCTTTGATTTTGTTGTCTTCTTCTGGTTGGATGTTTTGATCTTCTTTGTCACCAAAGTAAGAGTCTATGATCTGAGTTTTTTTCTCTTGTTTGCTCATGTTCTCAGCCAATTCCTTGAGTTTTAAACTCTTTGTTAAGGTACAGATCTGCTTCCAGTGTGGAGGATGAACTGTCCCAAGCTTCAGGGGTTTTGTGCAGCTGTTTTCAGACACACATCTAGGGACCTGTAAATTTTCAGCTCTTCCAAGGTGGTATGAACAAAGGAGAGATGTTTACTCTTTTCCTGGCCTGTGCTCTAGTCTATAAGTGACCACAAGCACTTTTTTCTGCCTTTGAACTGTGAGGAAGATTCCTTTCCACTGCCACCACAAGCTCTGCTATGCCAGTGCTCCTCCTTGCCCCAGGACTGCCACCCAGGACTGTGACCCAGATCCAAGCATGGGCAAAACAAGACAACCCTGCCTCAACACCATCAAAGAGATCTCTGAAATCCCCCTCTGATCAGTAGCTCCATCCCACCACAGTCTGTGGGCCAAGAGCTCCAGATACAACCACCATCCCAGGGCTACACCAGGACCCGGTCCAGACCACACTCTTCTCTCACCCAGGTCTGACAGACCTTTCTTACTGACCTTCTCAGTTGTCTTTGGTATTTGTGGGTTGAGAAGTCTGGAAACCACTATAACCACTAGTAATTCAGTCCCCTGAGGCCTGGTGCAGGTTAGCTGAGGCCTGGTCTTTACCTGTGTGGCTCATGTTGAACTGCACTCCTCTCTCAGCTCAGTGCAACAGACCTTTCCCTTCAACCATTCAGGTTGTCTTGGGCTGGAAATTTATTTCATTCTCACTTTTTGTGAGTTCTGCTGCTCTAGAATTTGTCTAGACCCATTTTTTTACAAGAATTTGGAGGGGTTTGGGGGAGAGCTCAAGGAAGTCACTGCTTTTGCTCTACCATCTTGGCTCTCCTTGAGTCTGCAGTTTTTCTACAAAAGTGACATTCCTAAAATACAAGTCTGACCCTGTCATTACTTTGGCCAATGAACTTTGGTGGCTCTCCATTACATCTAGGATTAAATACAAACTCCACAGTTTGGCATTTAAAGTCTTTCACAACCTTGCTCCAACTTACCTTTCTAGCTTTATTATACATTACTTCCCTTCATGAACTTCAACTAAACTGTCCTTCTTCCGGGTCTTCACCTATGTCATTCCATATCTCTGTGCCTTTGCAGCAATTGCCCTCCTTCCCACCCCATTCCAATGCTTCTGTATTATGGACAGCAGAAAGCCTGGACATGAGACAGCAGACAGTGTCTGGGAGGGCTTAAGCTAAATTAATACCCAAGTCCAAAGTTACATATTAACAGTAAGAAGGCAAGCTGAATACAGAATCCAAAGACAGGGGTTCTCTGGTTGACCTGTCTTTGGCAACGACACTATACTTCAGTAATTTACCTGCATAAGCCCTGGCTCTTATGAGCTAACACATGTGTGGTGCTAACTCTCCCTGCCCTACTCAGCTTGAGAAACTATCATGGGCTGAGCAGTCAATCTTCCTTTTAGAAAAATAGGGTTGGGTCAGGGTAGAGCAGCAATCTCTATTCTACATATACATCTTAAGTCAGTTTTCTCTTCACATAGTGATAAATGTAAAGTCCTGAACTGGGGTCCAAAAAAAAAATAGCATGAGTACAGCAAGGAGGAAATATGGCTAAGCAGGTAGCACTTCATGGAAAAGAGATCTGGGGGATTTTAGCAGATTGCAAGCTGAAGTCAACTATATGACATGGCAGCTGGAAAAGTTAATCTTAGCTCCATTAAAAGAGTCACTGTGTATAGAAGGAGGGAGGCTAAAGCCCCTCTGCACTCCTCCTAGGTCAGAACATTTCTGGTGATAGGAGCTTCAGAAAAGAAAGCAGGATTTAAGAAACAACACAAGTGGCTAAGAACAAAAGCACAGTGCCTGGCACAAAGGAGATCATTAGTAAATGCTTGTTGATTGATTAAGGGATACATAAGTTGAATCATTCCTACACTAGGTCTCATCAGTCTTGTTGCTGATTCCATTTTCAAACTGACTGAAAGTCCCAAGGGCTGGAACACAAGACCAGGGGTTGCCACAACCCCTCTAGATGATTGCACAGGTTTTAAGCACTGTCTTATCCCTAATTACTCCTTTTCTTAGACTGTTTAATTTCTCCTTTTCTATGCATTCATTCTTTGCCACTGGGCAGTGAGTGATCCCTTTGACAGTTACATTAGGGGCATCTGTCTTGGTTATAAAGGAATGATGCAGGTCTAGATAGGTTAGGAAGTACACAGGAGCAGAGCCCCCTTTATGACACTTGGAATGTTTCCTCCCTGTTAAGAGACCACCTAAAGCTAGAGGGGAAGAAGAGGATGGAACAGGAGGTATGTGAAGTGGCATAAGGGAAAGGTGAAACTCACAAAAAAGCTATAATTGTACCCTCCCCCCAAACTCTGAAAAGATTCAGAGTTCTCTAAATTCAATCTTTAAGACTCCACTCACCTTCTAGGACTCAATCATAAACCCCTCTCTCCTTCAGAACCTGCTTCAGTAAGTTTAGCTCCTTATGGCTAAACCAGTATATGTCCATTTTGACATACAAATTATTATTCCAGAGATAGCCTAGAACATCCCCAACCAAGTAGCAGCCCAAGTAAATCAGTACCTTCTCCAGGAGCACCACAATCTTCCAGTTAAACATGTATGTCCCAGAAAATCAAATTCATGAAGTGGTAGAATATAGTATGCTACAGGGTCAAAAGAACTACTCAGTTTGCCTATTCCAGGCCTAGAACATCACTTTTCTCTCTTACAAATGCATAAAAGATTATGTGCAAAGGATTGAGAGCTGGAAGGGACCTTCAGAGATCATCTAGTCTAGAGTTTCCTAATCTGGGACATGTAAATTGTTTTTAATAATATTTTGACACCTGTATTTCAATATAATTGGCTTCCTTTGTAATCTTATATATTTGTTAGTATTCATTTTAAAAACAGTACTCTGATAAGGAGTCCATGGGCTTTGTTGGACTGCCAAAGGGGCCCAAGACACCAAAAAAAGTTAAGAACCCCTGATCTAGTCCAATCACTTCACTTCACAGATGAAGAAACTTAGGGGAAATGACTTGTCTTGAGGTTATACAATGGTGAAACCTCTATCAGAAGACCACAGTTCTAGGAGGTCTGGTCCTTCATTGGCTTTCTGGTGTGTGTGTTTATGCTTCCTACTGATGTATATGTCCCTGGGCTAGACTCATATATTAGGCTTTACTGTAACCTGATGCAGGTCTTAAAGCATAACATAAACTCAAGGATTTGGGAAGTGATGACATTGCATCATGAGGTCAGCTATAGTATTTCTTAAACACCTTCAGACAGCTTACCTATTCTCTCAATATAAAATTTATAGGTATGGGGAATTTTATATAAAATAGAGGTATGGCGAATGATGTCCCAAGCCTCAGGTCCTTCTTACTGATATTTTCTGAGGTCTGTCTCAGGGAACAACCTTGGATTCTCCTCTTCACTCCTAAGCCATGGCTAGGGAAAATTATATGGGAAAATTTATATAGCTTATCTGTTCTCTGTGCCTGAGGGGAGAGAAACATAAAGCCTTAGTTCCAAGTTAGTTAATATGGTCTCATTCAGCAGATCTGGAATTAAAGTCCATTGTACTGTGTGCAATGTATAAACTCATTTATAAAATTTTATATTGAAAGATATAGAAGATTAAAGAGGATTCTGGGAAGATGGCAGAGTAGATCAGAAAACTTTTGGCTCTCCAAATTTCCTCCACAAAAAAAGACAGAACATCTCCTCAGAGCAGCAGAAATAAACATGGGGGTAAAGCAATTCTCCTCCTAAGACAATTTGAGAAGATCCCAGAAAAGACCTGACTTCCAGGGGCTGGAGGTTTGGCTTGAGCGAAGTACAAATATCTCCTGGCCAGCTCTGCAGAATCAACAAACAACAAGACTTAGAGGCAGTTGGGTTGAGGGGCAGCCTCAGCCTGAGAAACTTTCATCTCCCAGACAGTGGTGGAGTCTGATGGCTGAATTGGAGAACATTGAAAGACCTCCCACTTATGATGGATGCCAAACACAGCTGTGCTGACCAGACATGGCCTGGGCTGCTGCTTGGGGGCGGGGGGAGAAGGAGCTAATACACACCTGGTGAATGCAGGAAAGAGGGGCAGGGACCCTGCTGACTGTGGACACTCGCAGGGAGAGCAAAGTTCTCCTGGTTTAAGTTCTGGCATAGAGAGGACAGCTGTAGTTTGCAGCCACTGGAGGGACCATAGGGAGCAAGATCATTTGTGGGACAGCGTGGCTGGGCTTAGGAGTGGAGAGGAGAACCTAAGATTGGGCCCTGAGACAGACCTCAAAAAATAATAGTAAGAAGGACCTGAGGCTTGGGGCATCATTCCCCATACCCTCAGGACTATAATTTAATTACACTAATACCTGCTAAAAACCAAAATAAAACCAAAATAAATAAATAAATAACGATGAGTAAGCAAAGGAGAAAGAATCCAACCATAGATAATCACTATGGGGACGGGGAAAATCTGAGTTCGTATTCAGAGGAAGATAATAGTACTAAAAAAGTCACTCCTGTCAAATGTCAAATAGTCCCAAGCACAAAAAAAGTTCTTGGAAGAAATTTAAAAGAATTTTAAAAATCAAATAAGAGAATTTGAGGAAAAATTAGAAAAAAAAAGACCAATCCAAGAAAATTTAAAAAAAATATGAAAATAAAGTCAACCAGTTAGAATAGAGAATCAAAAACTTAAGGAAGAAAATAATTACTTGAAAACTAAAATTGGACAAGGGGGAACTAAAGATGTTCTAAGACACCAAGAAATCATAAAGCAAAATCAAAAGAATGAAAAAATAGATGAGAAAATGAAACATCTCATCAGAAAAATAATCTGGAAAACAGATTGAGGAGAAATAGCATAATACTTGAAATACCTGAAAATTATGATTTAAAAAAAAAGAATAGATACAATATTACAAGAAATTATCAAGGAAAATTTCCCTAAAGTTCTACAACAAGAAGTCAAAGTACAAATGGAAAAAATCCACGAATCACCACCTGAAAGATATCCCAGGAGGAAACCTTACAGGAATATCTTAACCAAGTTTCAAAGCTCTCAGGTGAAGGAGAAAATATTGGAAGTAGGAAGAAAAAAAAATAAGAATTACACAAGACCTAGCAGTTACTACTTTGAAGGACTGTAGGTGATGGAATACCATATTTCATGTAGCAAAAGAGATGGATTTGCAACCAAGGGTAACTTACCCAGCAAAATTAAGGATAACCCTGAATGGAAAAAAAATGGATATTTAATGACCTGAAAGACTTTTAGATATTTGTGACAGAAACAGAAGAACTTAAGGGAAAAACTGACATCAGAGATCCAGGAGAAACATAAGTTAAACACTAAAGACCAATTATAAAGTACTTAGGTCAAATTATTTAGTTTATACATGTGAAAATGTTACCAGTACTCTTATGACTGTCATCATTATTTGAGTAGTTTGAAAGAAAGGCTTGGGCTGAGTTGTGTATGATGGGGTGATTCTAAAACAAATATAACTGTATAAGGAGAGATAAAAAGGAGTAATTATTTCATACAAATAAGGCATAAAAGGAAAAACTGATACAGCAAGAAGCTAGTAGGGAGGAGGAGGAGTAATACTGGAACCTCACTCTCATTGGGAATGGTTAAAGAGGAAACAACATATATATCTAGAAGGGTATAAAAGTCTTTTAAATTCAGAAGAAAATAAGAGGGCAATTGGGTAGGATAAGGGAGCTTGGAGGGGTAGGTAGGTTAAGAAATAGGAAGGCAAGGTAGCTGGTAGAAGTAAAAGCAGAGGAGTGAGGAGGGATAGGGTAAATAGGGTAAGAAGGATAGTGAGGAGAAATAGAAAGGAGGAAAATACACAAGTAATTGTAGCTTAGAATGTGAATGGGATGAATTTACCCATAAAACAGAAATGGATAGCAGATTAAAATTTTAAATTCAACCATATATTGCTCTCAAGAAACATTACAAAAATGAGAGATATACAAAGAAAAAATGAAGGGCAGGAGTAGAATTTGGTATGTAAAAAAAGCAGGGATAGTAATCATAATCTCAGACAAAGTTAAATTTAACATAGATTTAATCAAAAGTGAAAAAATAGAGAAAGTCTACTGTGTATCAGCAATATTATTCAATATTGTGGTAGACCATTTAAAATACCTAGACAGTATAAAATACCTGAGTGTACATCTGCCAAAACAGACATAGGAACTATATGAACATAAACATAAAATACTTTTTATAAAAATAAACTCATATCTAAATAATTGAAGTATTATTTATTATTCATGGGTAGATAAAGCTAACATAATTTTTAAAATGACAATTTTACCTAACTACTCTATCTATTCACTGTTATCCCAGTTATATTACTAAAAAATATTTTACTGAGTTAGAAAAATTAATAACAAAGTTCATTTGGAAGGTCAGGAACTTCAAAGAAACCAGAGGAAAAAGATGTAAAGGAAGTATATTCAGCAGTATCAGACCTTAAACTATATTATAAGATGAGAACATTGTTGAAGTATAAAAAGGATAGTTTTTAATTACTTTAAATTAAAATTTTCTTGTATGAATAAAAGCTTTGTAGCCAAGAATAGAAGGAATGCAGAAAATTGGGGGGAAATTTTCATAGACAATCTCTCATATAGGGTGTGATTGAGTTGGAATATTGCTGTGGTGTAGGAAATGATGAACTGGTTGATTTGGAAAAACATGGAAAGACTTGGACTTATGAAGGAAGATGCTATCTACCTTCAGAGAAACAGATGATAGAAGGAAAAAGGCATAGTATGTTTTTACATATATGTGTATGAATGTACATGTGTATATATGTATATGTTTATAGATATCTAAGTATATGTATATATATATATGTATATATATACATATATATATATATATATATATACTTAATTGTAGCCTTCTTTAGGGTAGTGGGGGGAGGGGAGGGGGGAAAATAAAGTAAAAGTGCACAGTAAAGAACAAAAGAAAACCAACACGGAAGCAAAGAAAAACTGGGTAGCTTTGAAAACAATGTGTAGTATTAATTGTATAGGTTTTCTTGAAATGGAAATTTATTGTTTTATTTTGAATCCTCTCTTATTGGTGGCTGTGTATATGGCAACTTTTTTTTCTTTTCTCATTTTGTGCTGAAGTTTAAAATTTAAAAAATTCAAAAAAATGGTAGATTATACTCAGTATCAGCTCATAATACAAAGAGTAGAGGAAGTTAAAGCCAGTTTAAAGAAAGCATGGGAAAAAGATTTCAGGGGGATGGAGCCAAGATGCCAGACAAAAGGCAGCTACTCTCCTGAGCTCTCCCCCCTTAAACCCTCCAAATACCTTTAAATAATGTCATGAAACAATTTCTGGAGCAGCAAAATGCACAAAAGGATGGACTGAAATAATTTTCTAGCCAAAGACAACATAGAAGGTCAGCAGGAAAGGTCTGTTGCACCTGGGTGAGAGTGGAGCACAGTCCAGCCAGGCCATGCCAGCTCAGCCCCAACCCCAGAAAAGCAAAGGCAGGCCTTGGTAGCCATTCAGTCAGCAGTGGCAGCCAGAGCTGTTAGCCCATAAATGGTAGGGGGGGGGATCAAAAAAATGGTCAGAAGGAGATTACCGGAGTCTCTTTGCTAGCACTGAGCCAGGACTCTGTTGCTTTGCTCATACTCGGATCCGAGTCACAGATGTGGGTGGCAGTCCCAGGGTGAGGAGGAGCACTAGAACCAAAGCTTGTGGCCACAGTGGAGCAGGGAACCCTCCTCATAGTTCCAGGGCAGAAAAGAATGCTTGTGGTCACTCACAGATAAGAGCACAGGCCAGAAGAGGAGTAAACACACCTCTCCTTAGATCATACCACATTGTATCTCTGAAAACAGCTACACAAAACCCCTGAAGTTTGGAACAATGAGCCCTCCACTCTGGAAGCACAGCCCCACTTTAACAAAGAGTTAAAAGTCAAGAAATAGGCTGGGAAAACGGGCAAACAACAGAAAAAAATTCTGACCATAGGAAGATACTATGGTGACAAGGATGATCAAAACACACACTTAGAAGTAAACAGAGTCAAAGTTCTTATATCTAAAGCCTTCAAGAGAGAAAAATATGAATTGGTCTCAAGCCATGGATTTTGAAAAAGGATTTCAAAAATTAAGTAAGAGAGGTAGAGGACAAATTGGGGAGAGAAATGAGAGTGATGCAAGGAAATAATGAAAAACAAGTTAATAGCTTGGTGAATGAGACACAAAAAATACAGAAGAAAATAACATCTTAAAAAACAGACTAGGCCAAATGGTAAAAGGAGTACAAAAAGCCATTAAGGAGAAGAATGCCGTAAAAAGCAGAATTGGCCAAATAGAAAAAAAAGGCACAAAAATTCACTGAAGAAAAAAAAACTTAAAAAAATTAAATTAAAAAAAAAAGAAAAAACTCCTTAAAAACTAGAACTGGCCCAATGGAAAAGGAGGTGAAGAAGATAATTTAATAAAATGAAGAAAGTAATTCCTTAAAAATTAGAATGGAGCAAATGTAAGCTAATGACTTTATGAGAAATCAAGAAACAATAAAGCAAAACCAAAAGAATGAAAAAAATAGAGCACAACGTGAAAAATCTCATTGGAAAAACAACTGACCTAGAAAATAGATCCAGGGACAGATAATTTTAAAATTGGACTACCTGAAAAGTCATGATCAAAAAAAGAGCCTAGATATTATTTTTCAAGCAATTGTCAAGGAAAATTGCCCTGATATTCTAGAACCAGAGGGTAAACTAGAAATTAAAAGAATCAACCAATCACCTCCTGAAAGAGATCCCAATAGGAAAACTCCTCAGAATATTATAGCCAAATTCCAGAACTCTCAGATCAAGGAGAAAATATTACAAGCCCCCAGAAAGAAACAATTCAAGTATCATGGAACCACAGTCAGGATAACACAAGATTTAGCAGCTTCTACATTAAAGGATTGCAGGGATTGGAATATGATATTCCAGAGAGTAAAGGAGCTAGGATTACAATTAAGAATCACTACTCAGCAAAATTGAATATAATCCTTCAAGGGAAAAATGGACATTCTATGAAATTTCGAGCATTCTTGATGAAAAGACCAGAGCTGAATAGAAAAATTGACTTTCAAATACAAGACTCAAGAGAAGTATAAAAAGGTCAACAGGAAAGGGAAATCATAAAGGACTTAATACAATTAAACTGCTTACATTCCTACATGGGAAGGTGATATTTGTAACTCATAAGAACTTTCTTACCATTAGGGCAGTTAGAAGGAGTATATATAAATAGAGGACACAGGTGTGAGTTGAATATGAAGGGATGTCATTTAAAAAAATTTTAATTAAGGGGGTGAGAGAGGAATATACTGGGAGAAATGGAAAGGGAGAGGTAGAATGGAATAAATTATCTCACGTAAAAGGAAGAAAAAGCCCTTACAGTGGAAGGAAAGAGAGGGAAGGTTAGGGGGAGTGAGTGAACTTTACTCTCATCAGAATTGGCTCAGAAAGGGAATAACATACATACTCAACTGGGTATAGAAATCTATCTTACCCTATAGGAAAGTAGGAGGGGAAGGGGATAAGGAAAGAGAGAAGTGATAGAAGGGAGGGCAGATTGGTGAAGAGGGGTAGTCAGAACCAAAACAGTTTTGAGGAGGGACAGGATGAAGAGAGGGAGAGAACAGAATAAATGAGGTGGGGGGGAATGGATGGAGGGAAATACATTTAGCAAAAGTAACTGTGAAAAATAATTTTGAAGCAAGTTTTGCTCTGATAAAGACCTCATTTCTCAAACATATAGAAAATTGAATCAAATTTATAAAAATGAGAGCCATTCCCTAATTGAAAAATGATTTTAAAAAATGAACAGTTTTCAGATGAAATAATCAAAGCTATCTATAGACATACAAAAAAATGCTCTAACTCACTACTGATTAGAGATATGCAAATCAAAACGATTCTGAGATACTACTTTATACTTATTAGATTGGCTATAGGACAGAAAAGGAAAATGACAAATGGTGGAGGGGATGTGGGGGAAAATGAGACATTAATGTACTATTGGTGGAGTTGTGAACTGATTCAACCATTTTGCAGAGCAATTTGGAATTATGCCCAAAGGGCTATAAAATCATGCATACGCTTTACCTAGCAAGACCACTACTAGGTCTATATCAAAACAGATAAAAAACAAAAAGGGAAACAATCTATATGTACAAAAATATTTATAGCAGCTCTTTTCTGGGGGCAAAGAATTGGAAACTGAGGAAATGCCCATCAACTGGGGAATGGAAGAACAAATTGTGGTATGTGATTATGATGGAATACTATTGTGCTATGAGAAATGATGAGCATGATGCTCTCAGAAAAACCTGGGGAGACTTACATGAGCTGATGCAAAGTGAAATGTATTGTGTACAAAGTAACAGCAGTGTTGTAAGATGATCAGCTGTAAATGACTTAGCTAGTCTCAGCAATACAATGATCCAAGACAACTCTGATAGACTTATGATGAAAAATGCTATCCATCCCCACAGAAAGAACTGATGGTATCTGAATACAGATTGAAGCATACTTTAAAAATTTTTCTTTATTTTTCTTGAGGGTTTTTTTTCCCTCTCTACATGTACTTTTAAAGGAATAATCTTACATGTACATATGCATCATAGATATGATTGATGATGATATTAGTAGGGAACAGGTAGGCTTTCATGAAGTAAAAATTCATATTAGACCACATCTTTACTATCACATAATTAACTGAAAGATGCAGTGTACACACAATCCCACTCTTAATATCACTAGATGATTATTAAAAAGCTTTTGTTTCCGTAGAGCAAGACACTTTAAAGTGTCTTTTCTTACAAAAAGATGCTTCTCATGAATATGTGAAAATTATGCAAAATCTCTTGAAAAAGATTAACACAAGATAATAGTTGCTTAAATGGAGACATCCTCTTAAACCTTCTTCAGCAAAAACTAAAATTCCCACTAGACTAAATAATGATCAAGAAATCCAATGAAAAACTATAGCAACTGACTTCTTCAACTCCAGAACTGCACAAAATACTACTTAGAAGACCCTGGGAGCAGTCAGCAAAGCCAGCATGAGTAAAAGTAAACACAACTACAACCTTCCAACGTGACCAGAGAAGAGCAAGAGGTACGCATAACCTGTAAAGCTCTGTACCAAGAAGCAGAAAGAGAGTTCCTTTGAGAAAGCTTCAGGGTGGCTAGAAATCCCTCAGGTGGGGACTTTGGAAGCCCTGTGGAACAGAAATTTTCAGACCAAAACACCCTAGAAACAGGGGCTCTAAGGTCTGACACTTTTTTCCACAGGTACCACAAAGATCCCTGAAGATCCAGAATTCTGAATCTCAAAGATGTAATGAAATCTTAACCTAGGTGGTATAGGTCAGTGCAAGAACACAGGTGAGGCAGGATGAGATCAAGCAGGGCCAAGCATTGTCTTCCCCACCCCACCCTATGTTACCCCGCAAAAAAAATATGAAAAGGGGCTACAGAACCCTGTCACAAAGTCCCAATTCAGGAAGTAATGCTAGAAAGATAAATAAAACGAAGAAGGTTCATTGAATAAACTCATAAGCATACTGGGGTACACTCATGGCTTACATTACCATTGGCCCTTCTTCATGTTAGTTAGTGCGCACCCAAGGGTAACTAATACAAGAACTAGAATCCTTTCTATAACATATCTAATATGCGACCATTCAACTTTTGCTTGAAGACCTTCATTGGGTAGGAACCCACTCTGTCCTAAGATAATCCCTTCTACTCAGGTGGAACACTAACTTTGCCTCTTACCTCTTTTAAATATAGCAATCATGTTTCCCTTAAGTCTTCTCAAGATATACATGACAGATGCTCACTTTTTCAATGGACCTTCATACCCCCCCCATATATACATATGTCATGATCTTGAAGTCTTTTACTATTCTTATTGCCCTTCAGTTTCCTTGCTAAATTTCCTAGATTTCAGCAAGGGTATGGAAGAGGATTTCTCTCCCCTCCCTTCTGCTATAGCAGCTATTAGCATATGGCATCAAGAACATTTGCTTGTCCACAGCCAATGACTGGACCCCACGTTCTTGGTTTCCTTGTATCTTTTGTCTTTTCTTTGTGAGCCCTGGCTATTAACCTGAGAAATGAATGCTTCTATCCCTAGCAGTTGCTTCATATGTTCAAGATATCAGGAGGTCCTAAGTCACTGTCAGTTGTCCACTAGGAGGTGTTTTTGGCCACTTCACTGCTTTGTGGAGGAGAAGACATCACCAGTAAGAAAAGCCACAAGAAGGATACTGAAGCTGAAATGACTAAAAAAATTCAAGCCAGAGCCTGGATTTCTCAGAGATCCAGACTTGTGAGCTGCACATGCAAGACAAGTGAAAGTTAAATAGTTGTTCATCGGTCCCACTAAAATACACATGACTTTAGGTAGTGTATAACAAATGATAGGCAATTATTTCATGTTTTAAGTATTTGTTAATGCATCTTTATGAGACTTTTGGGTTTTAAATATTTCCTTTGTGATAGAAGAAATAAACAGCTGCTCTATGCCTGAAATCTACTTTGTACCTTAGGTACCCCTTCTAGAAGAGACTTTCTTAGTATCTTTTAGGGAAAATCCTAGATATGAGTCAGCTTTGTTGCAGTTTTTTCCCCAGAACTCCAAGTTGGGAACATAATGAGCCAGAGAAAGAAATAAAGCCTATCTGTCCTATTCTGGGGTTGAGATCCCTGAAGACAGATCTTGGTTTGTACAGCCTTTTTTGAGAGACAGATCCCCTTGGGCCCTGGGTAACACAAATATATACAAAATAATTAGAAGCTAATTGGTGTTTAGCAAGCACATGAGTACCTTGGAGGATCAGAAAAACCTTTATGTAGAAGGTGGCATGAGACTTGAGTTTTGGAGAAAATGTGTGAGGAGGGGGAAGAATAAGAGATTTTAACAAATATAGGTAAAGGGGTCATGTGTTCAAGGAAAAGGGAACCATTGGGAAAGCACAGAAACAGGAGATGGAATATTGTGTGTGAAAAGCAATAAGAAGATCTAATCTGGATAGACTGCAGTGAACAAGAAGGGGAATAGTACATAACGAGGCTGGAAAGATAGTCTAGAGCTTAGCCATGAAGCAAATAGAACCAAGAGGACAACTTATACAATAACAGCAACCCTCAGCATAATGACCATCCATGATTCCAGAGAACTGATGATGAAACACATTAACCACTGCTTGCTGAGAGAGGTGATGCCCTCAGAGTACAGAATGAGATGTACTTATTTGGACATGACTAAGGTAGGAATTTTTCTATGTACTATATACATTTATTATAAGACTTTTAATAATAATAGCTAGTATTTATATAGAGCTTTAAGACTTATAAAGCACTTTTCAAATATTAATTTTATCTTTATAACAATCTGAGGAGTTAGATGCTACTATTATCTCTATTTTACAGATGAAGAAACTGAGGCAGACAAGACACTAAGCAACTTGCTCAGAGTCACATATCTAGAAAGTGTCTGAAGCTTGGATTTGAACTCAGGTCTTCCACTATACCATCTAGCTAACTTTTGTTTCTGTTTTTCTTTTTTCCCAAGTGGTTGGGGGGGGGAGAAAACTGATTTTTAATTGAAAATACATTTTAAAATAAAATAAAACTTTTTTCTTTTAAAGATGGAGTAGAGTTGGGAAAGACTTGAGGGAGAGAGACTAGTCAAGAGGCTACTCCAGGAGTATAGGTGAAAGGGCCTGATGATGGGTCTGAACTAGAGTGGTAGCTGTGAATAGAGAGGAGATTGATGTAAGAGATGTTGGGTAGGTATTGTTTTTTTAAAAAAAAATTTATTAATTTATTTTTAGTTTTCAACATTCACTTTCACAAGATTTTGAGTTCCAAATTTTCTCCTCATCTCATCCTTCCCCCCACCCCAAGATAGCATGCATTCTGTATACCCCTTCCTTTAATCTGCCCTCACTTCTATCTCTCCCTCTCTTCTCTAATCCCCTTTCCCTTCTATTTTCCTATAGGGCAGGATAGATTTCGATACCCCATTGTTTGTACTTTTTATTTCCCAGTTGTATGTGAAAACAATTAATTTTTTTAACATTTGTTTTTAAAACTTTGGGTTCCAAATTTCCTCCCTTCCTCCCTCCCCACCCATCCTCATTGAAAAGGCAAGCAACTTGATACAGGTTATACAGGTGTAGTCATGAAAAACACTTTCAAAGTAGTCATGTTGTACTTCTGCTTCCAGGAACCAGGATGGCAGAGTAAAAAGGTAGTTGCACTTACTCTCCCCTACAACCTCTGAAAACTCAGAAAATATCACCCCAGAAAAAAAAAAAACCCTGAAACAGCTGAACTAGAAGAAAGACGGGGAAAAGCAGTACAGCAACCCAGCAAATGAGTCTCCCAGTGCCTCAGCAAAAATAAGGGAAGCAGCACCAAAGGGCCCCAGGCGTATAAGCACCCTGCAGCATTCATCTGAAAAGATCTGAAGAAAGCAACCTAGAGTCTTCCTAAAGTCCCAGCTTTGCTGATTCCAACCCAACACCAGGTTAACTGTCAGAACCCTACAACCTCCAACTGTCAACCAGGACAAGATCCTGAAGCCCAGGTGGTAGAGCAGGCAAACACCAACACCTGGACCTCCAAGTGCCTCAGTGAGAGCAGAGAACCGGTGGAGACCAGATTAGAAAATCACCAGGTAACTCGGCACTCTACCGCAAAGGAATCTTCCAGTGCATTAGCAGAAATGAGGGAGACAGCATTGCAAGGGGCCCCAGGCACATAAACATCCTGCAGCACCCATCTAAAAGAAGCTGAAGAAAGCTAAAGGAAAGGAAAAGCAGGCAACCTAGAAATGCCTTAAAGTTCCAGCCTTACTGATTCCAGCCCAACACGAAGTAAGCTGTCAAAGACCCTGCAGCCTCCAATTGCCAACATAAGGGGCCCCAGCACACAAAGCCAGTGACCAAGACCTGGGCTCCCAACACAAGAAGCTTGGGTCAGTGCCCTCTGTTCCCTGGTAGGAGAGCTCAATCTCTTTAAAGGCCAGGGAATAAAGAAACCATTAGTAAAAAGACACATACCACAGATCAAGACAGAAATTCTGAAGAGGACAACATTGTCGACAAACCCACATCTGCAACATCGAAAGGGAATATGAACTGGTCTGAAGCCCAAAAAGCCTTCTTAGAAGAGCTCAAGAAGGATTTTAAAAGTCTAATGAGAGAGGTAGAAGAGTCCTTAAAAAATACAATTGGCCAATTGGGAAAAAAGTACACTGAAGAAAACAAGTCTCTAAAAATCACAATTGGCAAACTGGAATAAAAAGTACACTGAAGAAAACAAATCCCTTAAAAATACAATTGGCCAATTGAAGAAGGAAGTACAAAAACTAACAGAAGAAAACAATCTGTTAAAAACTAGAATTGGACAAATGAAAACTAATGACTCTATGAGAGAGCAAGAATCAGTCAAACAGAAACAAAAAAATGAAAAAATAGATGAAAACATAAAATACCTCATCGGTAAAACAACCGACCTGGAAAATTGATCAAGGAGAGACAGTTTAAAAATCATTGGGCTATGTGAAAAACATGATGAAAAAAAGAGCCTGGACACTATCTTTCAGGAAATCATAAAGGAAAACTGCCCAGAAATCCTAGAACCAGAAGAAAGAATACATCCCTCACCACCTGAAAGAGATCCCTAATTGACAATACCAAAGAATATAATAGCAAAATTCCAAAATTGCCAGATGAAAGAGAAAGTGCTGCAAGCAGCCAGAAAGAAACAATTTAAATATCATAGAACCACAGTCAGGATTACACAGGATCTTGCAGCTTCTACATTAAAAGATCACAGGGCTTGGAACATGATATTCCTTTAAGGCAAAGGAACTTGGATTGCAACTACCCTGCAAAAATGAATATGATTTTTCAAGAAAGGAGATGGATATTCAACAAAATAGAGGACTTCCAAACCTTCCTGATAAAAAGACCAGAGCTCAACAAAAAAATTGATCTTCAAGTACAAGATTCAAGAAAGACATAAAAAGGTAAATGGGACAGAAAGATACAAAATGTTGTTAATAAGGTCAGACTGTTTACATCCCTACAAGGGAAGATGACACTTACAACTCTTGAGAACTTGTTATTACACCATGTTAAAGGAGTATACATAAAGGGGGTGGATATTAGCTGACTTTGATGTAATGATTAAAAAAAAATCTAATCACGTGGGTTAAATGGATCCAAGTAAGTGGATTAGTCTGATCTTAGATAATGTACTGAGAAAGGAGGAGGCAGACAAGGGTAAATTACATTACAGGAAAAGACAGAAAATCCCATTACAGCAGAGGGAAAGAAGGGGGGGGTGAGCATTGTTTGAACCTTAATCTCATCAGATTTGGCTCAAGAAGGGAATAACATAATCAGTTAGGTATAGAAATCAAACTTTCCCTATGGGCAGTAGGAGGGAAAAGGGGAAAGAAAAGGGAGGGGGGATAGAAGGGAAGGAAGAAGCAGTAAGAGCAAAGGGGAAGAAAAGGGAAAGGAGTAATAGAAGGGAGAAGTGACTGAAGGAGGCGGTGGTCAAAAGCAAAACACTAGTGAGGGGGGAAAGGAGAAAGGTGAAAGAAAAGCATAAATGGGGGAAAAGGATAGAGAAAAAGACACAGATAGTAATCATAACTGTGAAAGTTGAATTGCTATCTTTTTTTTTCTCTTCTGTTGAGTTTTGTGTCCTCTTTCTGATGGTTCCTCCTATTGGTTTTAATTTTTACTTACAATTTCACTAATGTGAAAATATGTTTAATAGGAATGTAAATGTATAGCCTATATCAGATTGTGTGCCGTCTTGGGGAGGGTTGTGGGGAGGAAGGAGGAGAAAAATTTTAAACTCAAAAGCATATGGAAGTGATTGTTGATAAATCAAAAAAAAATTAATAAAATAAATTTTAAAAAAACCCAAGTAGTCATGTTGTGAAAAACTAAGTATATTTCCCTTCATCCTATCCTGCCCCCCCATTTATTCTGTTCTCTCTTTTGACCCTGTCTCTCCTCAGAAGTGTTTGCTTCTGATTACCTCCTCCCCCAATCCACCCTCCCCTCTATCATCCACCTGCTCTCTTGTCCCCTTCCTCCCCTATTTTCCTGTAGGGTAAGATATTTTCATACCCAATTGAGTGTGTATGTTACTGCTCCTCAAGCCAAACCCTATGAGAATAAGATTCACTCATTTCCTCTCACCTTCCCCCGTTTCCCCTCCACTGTATAAGCCTTTTCTTTTCTGTTTCATGTGAGATAATTTACCCCACTCTACCTCTCTCTTTCTCCTTCTCCCAGTATAATTCTTTCTCACCCCTTAATTTTATTCTCCAGATATCACCCATTCATCTTCAATTCACCCTTTGCCCTCTCTCTCTCTCTCTCTCTCTCTCTCTCTCTCTCTCTCTCTCTCTCTCTCTCTCTCCATACATATGTTTTCCCTTCAACTACCCTAATACTGACAAAGGTCTCGTGAGTTACAAATATCATCTTTCCATGCAGGAATGTAAACGGTTCAACCTTACTAAGTCTCTTATGATTTCTCTTTCTTGTTTACCTCTTCATGTTCCACTTGAGACTTGTATTTGAAAGTCAAATTTTCTATTCAGCTCTGGTCTTTTCAGCAAGAATGCTTGAAAGTCTCCTATTTCACTGCATGACCATTTTTATGGATTATACTCAGTTTTGCTGGGTAGGTGATTCTTGGTTGTAATCCTATCTCCTTTGCCCTCCAGAATATTACATTCCATGCCCTGTGGTTCTTTAATGTAGAAGCTGCTAAATCTTGTGTTATCCTGATTGTGTTTCCACAGTACTTGAATTGTTTCCTTCTGGCGGCTTGTAATATTTTCTCCTTGACCTGGGAACTCTGGAATTTGGCTACAATATTCCTAGGAGTTTTCCTTTGGGGATCTCTTTCAGGAGGAGATCTGTGGATTCTTTCAATTTCTCTTTTGCCCTCTGGTTCTAATATATCAGGGCAGTTTACCTTGATAATTTTTTGAAAGATGATGTCTAGGCTCTTTTTTTTTTATCATGGTTTTCAGATAGTCCAATAATTTTTATATTCTCTCTCCTGGATCTATTTTCCAGGTCAGTTGTTTTTCCAATGAGATATTTCACATTGTCTTCTATTTTTTCATTCTTTTGGATTTGTTTTACAGTGTCTTGATTTCTCATAAAGTTACTAGCTTCCAATTGCTCCATTTTAATTTTTAAGGAAATATTTTCTTCAGTAAGCTTTTGGATTTCCTTTTCCATTTGGCCAATTTTTCTTTTTAGGGCATTCTTCTCCTCATTGGCTTTTTGGACCTCTTTTGCCATTTGGGTTAGGCTATTTTTTAAGGTGTTATTTTTTTCAGTATTGGAGGGGGTCTCCTTTAGCAAGCTGCTGACTTGTTTTTCATGATTTTCTTGCATCACTCTCATTTCTCTTCCCAGTTTTTCCTCTGCTTCTCTTACTTGCTTCTCAAAATCCTTTTTGAGCTCTTCCATGGCTTGGGACTGATTCATATTTTTCTTGGAGGCTTTGGGTGTAAGAGCTTTGACTTTGTTGTCTTCTTCTGGTTGTATGTTTTGATCTTCTTTGTCACCAAAACAAGATTCTATGATCTGACAATTTTTGTGTTGTTTGCTCATGATCCCAGCCAAGTATTTGAGTTTTAAACTCTTTGTTAATGTAGGGGTCTGCTTCCAATGTGGAGAATCTACTGTCCCAAGCTTTAGGAGTTTTGTGCAGCTGTTTTCAGAGATACTTCTATGGACCTGTAAATTTTCAGTTCTTCCAAGGTGCTATGATCAAAAGGGCGAGGTATTTATTCCTTTCCTGGCCTGTGCTCTGGTCTATGAGTGACCACAAGCACTCTTTTCTGTCTTGGAACTGTGAGGAGGATTTCCTCTAAATCACCACTACAAGCTCCACTACTCCAGTGCTTCTCCTCTCCCTAGTACTGCCACCCAGAACTGTGACCCAGATCCAAGCATTAGCAAAGCAAGAAAATTCTGCACCAGCAGAGAGATCCCTGCAATCCCTCTCTGATTAGCCACCTAATTCCCCTCAGTCTTTGGGCCAGAAGCTCCAGAGGCAGCTGCCACACGAAGACACAGACTTTTCCTACCGTGATTCAGTCCTCTGAGGCCCTCTCCAGGTTTGTTGTGGCCTGCACGCCCACACAGAACTGCGGTTCCTCTCCCAGCCTAGCACGATATACCTTTCTGATCAATCATCCAGGTTGTTTTGGGCTGTAAATTTGTTTCACTCTTTTTGTGGGTTCTGCTGCTTTAAAATTTGTTTAGAGCCATTTTTTATAGGTATTTGGAGGGGTTTGGGGAAGAGCTCAAGCAAATCATTGCTTTTACTCCACCATCTTGGCTCCACCCCTTGGGTAGGTATTGTTAACAGAGGTGCATAAAAGAGTTGAGAATTGGAATGGTCCTGATACTTGGAGGTCAACCAATGGAAGGAGAAAATTTGAGGCATATTCTTCAATGAAAAGATCTAAGGACTTCAAGCTAGCAGAACTCAAAGATAAACTGGTTATCAAATTGATGAAGGGAGTAGCCAAGGGCAGAGCTCTGTTGTTAAGCTTTCTTCCAAGTTCTAAGAAGCTAGGCAGAAAAGGAAATGGTGTCCAGTATCAGAGCTGCAACACAGTTGGTGGTAATAGAAGGGTTGCTAGCAGCTGTAGATAGGGCCAGGACTGTATGAAGATTCCTGCAGAAGTGAACATATGCTATAAGGGATGGGGAACCTGGGGCCTTGAGGCCACATGTGGCCTTCTAAGTCCTTGGGTACGGCCTTTTGATTGAGTTCAAGTTTTACAGAACAACTCCTTTTATTAAGGGGATTTGTTCTGTGAAGTTTAGAGTCAGTCAAAGGGCTGCACTTGAGGACCTAGAGGGCCACTGAGGCCACAGGTTCCCCACTCCTGCAGCTATGCCATCAATGGGAAGTTGAGCTGAATAAGTGAAGTGTCCAGGAGGGAGAAACGGCTGAAGTGGAAACAAAACACAAGCTTATTTCAACAGAGTGGGACATCTAAAGAAAAGCAGACCAAATTCAATAACACAAGCTAATGAGAAAACAAGGATGGATAAATATAGGAATTTAAACCACTAAAAAGCTAGAAGTGCATGGAACTTAGTCACAATGGACATAAGTTGTTACATGACAAGGAATGATCGTTTGGGTCCTCTTTTTTTCCTTCTTAAAATGATTTCTCTGATAAATTTGCTTTGTTTTGTTTTTGGTGAGGCAATTGGAATTAAGTGACTTGTCCAGGGTCACACAGCTAGTAAATATCAATTGTCTGGTCTGAGGCAGAATTTGAACTCAGGTCCTCCTGACTCCAGGGCCAGTGCTCTATCCACTGCGCCACCTAGCTGCCCCTCTTCCCAAGTTTTCTACATTCTTATTTTTTCTTATAATGTTTCTCCTCGTTTTTAAGAGATGATACTGTCTTTAACCACACGCTTCTGGATGATTTTGCAAATAAAATTATATTTTAAACTGGCTTTGCCCTTAGCTTTCATGTCTCTCTACTTGACAGGAAGATTAAATGTTTGCTGACTGTTGAAGTTTCTTTGTTCTTTTGACCTAATCATCTGAAGATAGCTTTTTATTGGCTAATGGTGATCATTCATGCTGCTGCCTGTTCCTTTACTTATTTCTTATTTTTGGTGTCACTATCTTGTTTGGATAGGTCTACTTGCAGTAATATCTCATTAATTAATTAAATTGTTGTTAAAAAATAAAATATCATATATTAAGTAATTGCATGTCATATCTTTTTTTCAGCTCTATAGGTTTGTTCCCCATCCCACAACACACACCCAACTTGGTATTTATTTTTATCATTGTTCTAACAAATTGATGGTTTGACTATGCATAGTTAATCTGGAAATTACTTTAACATTGGTAACCAATAATTTCCCATAAATTATTATATAGTCAATTTTATTATTTATAATTTTGTTTAGTTGATACCATATATAGCACTTTCTTACACTCTTTTAGTGGATTATATTCACACTGTTCCCTCAACCTGCATACTTTCTTCTCTCTCTCAATTCTCCTTTTACTTATATGACTGCTTCCATTCATCTTTTGCTTTATATCTTCCATGTCCTGACCTTTGCATAGATACCATTTAAGGTGCTGTCTTGGGTCCTTTACGAAGCAAGAGTTCTTAAACTGGGGTCCACAAGCTTATTTTAAAAATATTTAATAACTATTTTAATGTGATTGATTTCCTTTGTAATTCTATGTATTTTATTTTAAAACATTTTGAGGAGGGGTTCATAGACTTTACCAGATTGCCAAATGAATCCATGACACAAAAAAGGTTAAAACAGTAAAAGAGTAAAAAGACCAGGATCTTTATTGAACATCTTGAGAAGCTTTATTGTTTACAACAGTCTAGCCAAACTGTAGGAGGCAAGTTGTACACTTTGACGTAGCATACTTCATTTAACCTGGGTTTGGCAAGGTCTTTTAAAACTCCATTATTCTTTTCTTTGCAACCTTTCCACTAAATTGGATAGAACCCATAATATTCAATTAAAATATTTGTTTCTAGGTGAACCAATTTGCCTTACTGGATAAACTATCCTATCATTTCTTTAGGAGAGGGCTGCTTGGGAAATAGCTATAGAGTCTGTATACTGAATTGACTGCTAAGACCTTTGTGCAGCCATCAGTACTTTGTAGTTGAGGAATCCATTAGACTGTGTGGTCATCTTGCAATTGACATTGGTCATTGGTATGAGAGTATGAGCAAACCGTTGACCTAGCACCCCATTGTAATTCTTTCCCAATAAGTATAAGCACTAATTTGACATGTGGTATATGTATGTTGCCTATGTACATTATGTTATATGTCAACATGGGTTTGTCTAATTGTGGCTCACAGGAAGATAAGGATGAATATCTCTGAAATCCTGACCATTCCTCTCTTAGGGAGATTTTGAATAATTTAAGAAAAGTCATCATTAAATTATTCAAGAGAAGTGACCACTTCATAATTCCACAAATAATGCCAACAGTGTGCAAACAGTCTTTCTATGGTTCCTTTCTACAGATGACTTCTCATTTTTTTCATCTTTGCCAATTTGCATAGAGCATGGTGGAAACCTCAGAGTTTTTTTAATTTGCACTTCTCTTACTATTAGTGATTTTGAATGTGTTTTTGTGTGGTTATTCATAGTTGGCAAATATTTGGAAAAACCGGGTAATCATCCAGCTACAAAATCACTCCAGAGAATGTCCGAGGCCTTAAAATCCTTCCTAAAGGATCATCTTGTCCAACTCCACATTTTATATATGAGGGAATTTGGGCCTAAAGAGACTATTGACCTGTCCCAGGCTATACAAGTAGTAAGTAGCAGAGCCAGGTTCTCTGATTCTAACTCCAGCAGTTGTCTGACTGCTTTTTTTTTTCTATCCCACAAGGAACATGATGAGAATTGAAAGAAACTTAGCTACAACTTGTGTCAAGAAAACCTGGGGGAGTTCTTGATGAAGGGGAAGTAGAAGACTGGAAAAGATAGACCTAACTTGAAGTACTCTTTGCCATGCTGACTGGGTGTAGCTCTGGATCTGCCTCATAAAAGAGCTGAAATAACCCCGAGGTCATAGGCTGGCTCCTTAAAGAATTGTAGACATTTTTGTGAAGGAGAAGTAATAGATGGCAGTAGAATCCCAGTGGATAAGTAGCTTAGCAGAAAATTAATTGGTGGCAGAGCCAAGATGGCAGAGTGAAAGCAGTGACTTGCTTGAGCTCTCCCCCAAACCCCTCCAAATACTCATAAAAAATGGCTCTAAACAAATTCTAAAGCAGCAGAACCCACAAAAAGACAGAGTGAAACAAATTTCCAGCCCAAGACAACCTGGAAGATTGATCAGAAAGGTGTATCGCACGGGCCTGGGTGCGCAGGCCGCAGCAAACCTGGAACAGGCCTCAGAGGACTGAATCGGGCAGCTGAGGCGGTTTCCAGACTCCTCAATCCAAGAATGCCAAAGACAACTTAGAAGGTCAGTGGGAAAAGTCTGTTTCTGCAGTGCTCAGAGAGGAAGGTGGGGTTTCAGTTCCATTCCCCAAAAGTGTGACCCTGGTGGGGTGTAGCTGCCTCCCAAGCTTCCGGCCCGCAGACTGAGGGGGAATCAAGTGGTTGATCAGAGGGGGTTGGCAGGGATCTCTCTGATGGTGCTGAGGCAGCAATCTCTTGCTTTGCCCGTGTTTGGATCTGGGTCACAGTTCTCAGCTGCAGTGCTGGGGTGAGGAGTAGCGCTGGAGTGGAGGAGCTTGTAGTGGCTGTGGAGAGAAGCCCTTCCTCACAGTTACAGGGCAGAAAGGAGTACTTGTGGTCACAGGCCAGGAAAGGAGTAAACACCTCATACCACCTTGCAAGAAATGAAAATTTACAGGTCCCTACAAGTATCTCTGAAAACAGCTGTACAAACCCCTGAAGCTTGGGTCAGTACACTCTCCACATTGGAAGCCGACTCTTACCTTAACAAAGAGTTTAAAACTCAAGGAATTGGCTGAGAACATGAATAAGCAGTGCAAAAAGAGTCAGACTATATTATCTTACTTTGGTGAAAAAGATCAAAATATACAACCAGAAGACAACAAAGTCAAAGCTCCTACATCAAAGCCTCCAAGAAAAATATGAATCAGTCCAGGCCTTGGAAGAGCTCAAAAGGGATTTGAGAAGCAAGTAAGAAGTAGAGGAAAAACTGGGAAGAGAAATGAGAGTGATGCAAGAAAATCATGAAAAACAAGTCAACAGCTTGCTAAAGGAGACCCAAAAAAATACTGAAGAAAATAACACCTTAAAAATAGCCTAACCCAAATGGCAAAAGAGGTCCAAAAAGCCAATGAGAGAAAAATGCCCTAAAAAGAAAATTGGCCAAATGGAAAAGGAAGTCCAAAAGATTACTGAAGAAAATACTTCCTTAAAAATTAGAATAGAGCAATTGGAAGACTAGTGACTTTATGAGAAATCAAGACACTGTAAAACAAATCCAAAAGAATGAAAAATTAGAAAACAATGTGAAATATCTCATTGGAAAAACAACTGACCTGGAAAATAGATCCAGGAGAGAGAATTTAAAAATTATTGGACTATCTGAAAGCCATGATCAAAAAAAGAGCCTAGACATCATCTTTCAAGAAATTATCAAGGAAAACTGCCCTGATATAGAACCAGAGGGCAAAAGAAATTGAAAGAATCCACAGATCTCCTCCTGAAAGAGATCCCCAAAGGAAAACTCCTAGGAATATTGTAGCCAAATTCCAGAGTTCCCAGGTCAAGGAGAAAATATTACAAGCTGCCAGAAGGAAACAATTCAAGTACTGTGGAAACACAATCAGGATAACACAAGATTTAGCAGCTTCTACATTAAAGGACCAGGGCATGGAATATAATATTCTGGAGGGCAAAGGAGATAGGATTACAACCAAGAATCACCTACCCAGCAAAACTGAGTATAATCCTTCAGGGGAAAAAATGGTCATTCAGTGAAAGAGGACTTTCAAGCATTCCTGATGAAAAGACCAGAGCTGAATAGAAAATTTGACTTTCAAATACAGGACTCAAGTGGAACATGAAGAGGTAAACAGGAAAGAGAAATCATAAGAGACTTATTAAGATTGAACTGTTTACATTCCTGCATGGAAAGATGATATTTATAACTCATGAGACCTTTGTCAGTATTAGAGTAGTTGAAGGGAAAAAATTATAGTATGTATGTATAGATAGATAGAGGGCACAGGGTGAGTTGAAGATTAAGGGGTCATATCTGGAGAATAAAATTAAGGGATGAGAGAGGATGATACTCGGAAAAGAAGAAGGGAAGGTAGAATGGGGTAAATTATCTCACAAAAAAAAACAGAAAAGTCTCTTACAGTGGAGGGGAACAGGGGAAGGTGAGAGGAATGAGTGAATCTTATTCTCATAGGATTTGGCTTAAGGAGGGAATAACATACACATTCAATTGGGTATGGAAATCTGTCTTACCCTACAGGAAAATAGGGAGAAGGGGACAAGAGAGCAGGGGGATGATAGAGAGGAGGGCAGATTGGGAAAGGGGTAATCAGAAGTAAATACTTCTGAGGAGGGACAGGGTCAAAAGAAAGAATAGAATAAATGGGAGGGCAGGATAGGATTAAGGGAAATAAGAGTTAGTTTTCCACAACATGTCTACTATGGAGGTGTTTTGCATGACTGCACATGTATAACCTATATTGAGTTGTGTGCCTTTTCAAAGAGGGTGGGTGGGGAGGGAGAAAATTTGAAACTTAAAATTTTAAAAACATGTTTAAAAAAAATGTTTTCACATGCTACTGGGAAATAAGAAATACAGGAGACGGGGTATAGAAGTCTATCCTGCCCTACAGGAAAATAGAAGGGGAATGGGATAAGAGAAGGGGGGAGAGATAGAAGAGAGGACAGACTAGGGGAAGGGATATTGAGAATGCATGCCATCTTGGGGTGGGGGGAGGGGTGAGATGGGATGAAAATTTGGAACTCAAAAACTTGTGGAAGTGAATGTTGAAAACTAAAAATAAATAAATTCATATTTAAAAAAATGTGTTTACATTTTGAATTCCAAATTTACCCCCTACCCTTCCTGTTGTAAAGGCAAGCAATATTATATCAGTTATACATGTGAAGACATGCAAAACATTTCCATATTAGATATGTTGTAAAAATTAAAAGGGCAAGAAAAATATAGTGAAAAAAGTGTGCTTCAATCTGCACTCAGAGTTCATCAGTTCTCTCTCTGGATATGAATCACATATTTCATTATGAGTCCTTTGGAATTATCTCATTGTGTCGATTAGAGTAGCTAAGTCTTTCATAATTGGTCAGTGTTACAATACTGCTGTTATTGTGTATAATTTTTGGTTCTGTTTACCTCATTTTTCATCAGTTCATCTATGTCTTTAAGGAATGATATTAAAAATTATTTTGACAGCAAAAAAAAAAAAAGAAAATTAAGTGTTAAGGCAGTAAGTGGAAGCATTAGTTCTAGAGAAAAAGGAGCCTAGCAAATGATGTCAGAAGCTCTTTGGGAAGAAGCAAATGGAAATTTCGGAGGAAAAGACATGTTCCAGCTGAGTTGAAATCCTAAAAATGACAGCTGCCTTAGGCTACAAGGGTTCCCTATCCTATTGTGGCTTGAAGATTTGGGGCAGTGTGTATCTTTACATATGAGAAGGGAGAATTTTCCTCATTATTTACTTTGATATTCTTTTTAGTTAAATTTCATTGCTTTGGATTATTTCTCCTATGGTTGGTCAGGTAAAAAGGAAACATCAGGTATGTATGTGTGTGGGTATATATACATATATACCCACCCACAAATATGTGTCACTTTCAGAGAACCAAATTAAGAAGGACTTTTGTTACATAAGCAAGGCATTAATAGGGGTGGGGAAATAGCTTGAGGTCAAAGTGAGCCTATCACAGCAATGACATATCTAACAGAGTGTGAATACATTGTGAGAGGGGTAACCTTAGTCAGTAGGTCAAGGGATTTATCACTTGAAGGATGGAAGAAAGACCTATTGATCTGTGCCAATTTCTGGGAGGCTTACCTGGAAGCAGGTGGCTAGGTCTGGTCCTCTATGTCTAAGGATTCTCTGGACCTACAATAATAAGCTTTCTCTTTGTCTGCCACTTTGTTTGCATTGCAAGTCAGCTTGATCAACCTCTCATCCCTCTGTAAAGAAACTGACCAAGTGACTTCGTTGTATTAGATATGTGGGGAAAAACTGAGGGTAAATGCCATATGGATAAATGGACAAAGTCTTTATAACAAAATGCTGCAGTGGGTAGTAGAGTGGCATATAAAAAACCTCTTGGCTCCTCTATAGGGTTATTGGCACATACGACATAAGAATGAACATACTGGCAGAGGTCATGTTGTAGTCACGGCCACTAAAGTGTTAAAGTCTTGACCAGGTCCCTATGACCTATTTCTGGGTTATCACAGCAGAACAAGAATACTGTTCATTGAAGTTCACTACATCAGATAGGAGAGGGAATTCACAAAACCATTCAAGATTAATCTTCCATCTGGTACAGATGTGCCAACTGGGAGATCTGAAGGTAGTTTTGAGTATAGGTATACCACAGCTATTACCAGTGAATTAATTCTAGTAGTTCCAGCTGAAGTTTAATTGCTGAAAAGTTTAGAGTTTGTAGAAAGATCTGTTGGGTAATAGATAGATGGGGTATTCAAATCTGTGTTTTCATGACAGTATAGTGGCCAATAGATTCTAATTTCCAGGAATATAGGTGAAACTTTGAATTTTTAAAACATTAGTGTTTTAATAAATTTCTATTTAAATGGCTTCCTTAAAGTCCCAGCTAAAATCCCACCTTCTTCTACAGTGAGTCTTTTCCACTCTTTCTTAATTCCAGTGCTTTCTCTCTTTTGATAATTTCCTATTTAACCTGTATATAGCTTGATTGTACATAATTGTCTACATGTTTTGCAATGTCTCACCCCTTAGATTATAAAATTCTTTTCTCTTTCTTTGTATCCCTAGCACTTAGTACAGTGCATGGCTGACAGTAGGCACTTAATGTGTATTGATTGTGTATCTTTTGCTTTTTATTTTATTTCATTTTGAAATATATCCCTCCGACCTCCCCTATCCTATCCATTTGATAAACATTTATTGAGCATCTACTATGGGCCAGGCACTGTAATAAGCACTGAGGATACAATCAAGTCCATGCCATCAAGAAGCTTACAATCTAATGGGGGAAACAAAAGGAGCTAAGAAATGGGGAATGGGTGGAGTAAGGATACCAGGGATACCTGGCATAAAGGCATCTTGTTCTATGGAGTTAAAAGCAGGCAGAGTCGCAGATACAAAGTGGAAGGAACTGAGAGTCCAGTTTCTGCTTTCTGTAAAAGGAGGCATTGAACTATTTGTTGTTAACAAAGAAAAAAAGGAGGACAAAAAAGCAGTTAAGTAAAATTATCCAATACATTAATGGAGCCTGAGAATACAGGCAATGGTTATAGGATCATAGATTTAGAGAAGACCAGCAAATCCAACCTTCTTCATTTTAAGAGGAAACAGGCTGATAGAATTCCAGGGACTTGATCATGATCAGAGCTAGTATCTGAGGCAGGCTTATGAATTCATGGCTTCCTAACTCCATGTCCAGAATTCTGTTAACCATGTCATCTAGTTGCCTCAGCCACAACACCCTACCCTTTACAAAGAAGTGAAAGAAGTACATTTTCTCAACTCTTCTTTTCGACCAAGATCGAGAATTATAATTATAAAAGTTTCATATTTCTGTACTTTTAACTTTACATTGTTATTAGAGAAATTGTATATATTGTTTTCTTATTTCTACTTACTTCACTTTGCATCTGTAAGGCTTTGTATACTTCTCTGAATTCATTTTTTCTTACAGTACAGAAATATTCCATTACATTTATGTACTAAAACTTGCTTAAGCCACTCTCCAATTGATTGGAATCTATTTTGTTTTAATTTCTTTATTATCACAAAAAGTACTGTGAGGGAGAGATTGGTGCAATTTGAACATTTCTTTCTGCCTTTGGCCTTCTTGGCTCTTATGCTTAGCCACATCTCTGTCAAAGGGCACAGGTATTTTAGTTCCTTTCTTTGAATAATTCCAAATTGCTTTCCAGAATGGTTAAACCAATTTATAGTTCTACCAATAGTCCTAATAATCTGTCTTTCTACAGTTTTTATGTGATATAGTTTGCTCTGGCCTCACTCTCTCAAGGCCAGGCTTACTATATTTTATTGCTACAGGATTATTTGGTACCTTGAGGGAGTTGAGAATATCTTTTTTCCTGCCACAGGCTTTAACCCCCCTCAATGTTTTTACCCTCATTTTTCCAGTAACTAGCACTGCAGTTCCATTTAACCACTTCACACTGGCTTAGCTTTTACAAAGGGATATATTTATTTCTAAAATATAAAAAAAGAAAAGTACAAACATTCTCCCTCCTCCCTCCCCAAACACCTCAGGAGCATAATCTTTTCTATATCTATTCCCCAGGTCTTTGAGGAAGAGATGAAATTAGGCTCATGGTTTAGCTCAGTTCCTCATTCGTTCTGCCAAGTTCAGGTCAAAGTCCATATGGGCTAGTGTCTCTGGACTCATGCTTCTCAGGGCTTTGTTACTAGATTGCAACATGTGGCCTGGATTCCTGGGCTTCCAGATCCCCTGGGGCTGAAGTTCCCATTCCAGATTGGAGATTATACTTCTTGAGCCTAGGACAGAAAAAAATGAAGGAAAAGGCCAAAATTCCAGACTCATTTCTTAAGGCCTTGCCTCTAGGGGTAAAGGGAAAAAAAGATCCTAGGCTCCTTTCCTCTACTACATGGTCTCATTGGCTAAGTGAAGCCCTTCATCCTCACACAGGAATGCTGTAAAAAAACCACCTGAGTTTCTGAATCAGGATGTTTTAAAGACACTGAATTTTCTAGTTACATAGCCAATGGGGGAAAAAAGCTGCTTCCAGTCAAGTAGTAGGCCTATGTAGAATGTCCACGCAATGCTCTAGTCCTGCAGTCTCCTTTTAGCAGGTCCCTGGTATCTTCTAAGTAGTTAATGCCATTTTAGGTGGTCTAGGCTCTGCGCCAAATTAATTTCAACAGTGACTATTTTCATCTTTGGTTGTCCGTCAATTTGTTGATGTGGGAGATGAAGTCTCAGAATTGTTATGACTAATCTTCCATATGGCTGAGTTTGTACTTTTCTTTTGACAACTGTGTGTATGCTTTGATCACTTATCCATTGGGGAATGGCTCTTGGTTACATAGTTATGTTAGTAGCCTATGTATCTAGGATATATCTCCTATCACAGATATTCTATGCAAAGATTTTTTTTTCTCACTTGAAAGCTTCCTTTTTTCTCCTGGCTGATTCGGTTTTGTTTGTTCAAAAGCTTTCAAATTTCATGTAATTGAAATTATGTTATCTTTCATGATCACTGCTAAAGCTTGTTTTGATAAAAACTTTTCCCCAAACTCTCTTTTCACAGCCATTGCTTTGAAAGGTACCTCATCTCATCCTCTTCTTAAAAACCCAAAATTTTTCTTAATGGTGTGACCTTTAATTATCAGGTCTTGTGTCCATTATGAATTTTTTGTGGTATTCCTCATTTCCCACCTGGCTACAATCATTCTGGTCTTCTTTGGCTTCACTAATTTTGGACTCATTTGGCTTCACTAATTTTGGACTCATTTGGCTTTTCCATGTTCCCCACTGGGTACCTTTCTCTGACCTCCTCTTTCAATTGTCTTTTTGGAGTAGTCTTTCTGCCACTAAATTGTAAGCCCCTAGAGAGTAAGGGCACTTTTTTTTTGGTACCTCTAGCATTTAGCCCATTGTCTGGCATATAGTAGGTGCTAATATTTATTGACTACTGACAATATAAAGTGTTGGTCTAAATATACTAACATGCTTTCCAGCTTTCCTAGCTCTTTTTAATTGTGTAGTTCTTCCCCAAATCAATCAATCAATCAACCAATCAAGATTTATTAAGGGCTTAAGCACTGGGGACGAAAAAAGAGAAAAAAAAAATGTTCCCACCCTGAAGGATGTTACAGTCATTTATATTACTGAATTTAGGGTTCAATGATTTCTGATTCTTTTTTTTTTTATCTAATCTGTTCCACTGATCTATTTTTCTTGTTTTTAACCATTACCAAATAATTCTGATGATTGCTGTTTTAAAATGTGATTTAAGGTCCAGAAGTGCTTGTGGTCCCTTCATTTCTACCTCCCCACCCCCGACTCCCAATATTTGTCTTATATTCCATTCCTTTTGTTTCTTCAAAGTAGCCCCTTGGTAGCTTGATCAGTATGGAACTAAAACTGTACATTGATTTTAGTACTCTTGTAATTTTTATTATATTGGAATAGCCCAACCAATACTAACAACTATTGCTCCAATTATATCTCATTTTTTACTTTTAATAAGAGTATTTTAAAATTTTTTGTCTTGACTTTGGTAGATTGCCTGACATTTTTTACATTTTGCAGTTATTTTCCGTGGGACTTTTATTTCTTCCTGGATTTTGTTTTTGCTATAGAAATGGTGATGATATTTTATGGATTTATTTTGTATCTTGTTACTTTGTTAAAGCTATTATTGTTTCAATTTGTACATTTTTCTTCTCATCTAATTGTTCCAGCCAGCTTTTCTAGAATTACTTGAAATAATAGTGAAGACAAAGGGTTTCCTTGTCTTTCTTTTACTGGGGAAGCTTTTAGTGTTTCTCCACTGCAAATAATACTAGCTGTTGATTTCAGATGCATGCTTTTGGTCATATTAAAGGACTTTTTTTTTGTCTTTTTCTTAAGGATTTAAACATGAGTACTGTGTTTTGTGAAAGGTTTCTTTTTCATTTATTGAAAATCCTGTGGTTTTTGTAATTTAGATGATTAACTGCAAATTGTTTTGATATTTTGATATGAATTCAATTTGATCATAGAGAATTATTTTCGGGATGCATTGCTACATGCAGTCTTGCAAAACATCATTATTTGTCAGTCAGTTAACATTTAAGTGCCTACTCCAACACCAGGCATTGTGCTAAGTGCTAATTTCATTAAGTAACTAATTCTTTAAAATGAAATCAGTCTGTAGTTTTCTCTGCTTTCTCTTTCTGGTTTGTCTACCAGGATTATATTTGTCCCTTTAAAGGAATTTGACAGAATGTCTTCTGTTTCTATTTTTGAGAACATTTTTTGTAGCATAACTATTAACTGCTATTAAAATGCCTGAATTAATTTCTATCTAGCCTGTGGGTCCCCCCACCCCACTTCTGACAGTTCACATAGTTCTCTCAATTTCATTTTCTGAGATTATCTATTTCTTGATTTGTTAATTTAGGATTTTCATATTTTTTTGTAGATCTACAAACACCTGACTGGTTAGTAAGCCGTGGAAAGGTAATCTTGACCTGTAGGGTATTGGATAGAGCATTCCAAAAATGTGGATGAATTAGGTTCTTCTTGAAGTGAGGTATATCATAAGGTTTCTCCAAAGAACAGACAGGTAACTGCATACAGAGAGGTTCGCCTATGGCTGCATTTGCAAATTAAAGAGTTTCATTAGTTTGTGACCATTTTATCAGTCGTTTCCAATAATTCCAATAATTCGCCTAGGCCCTCAAAATACCAGATTTAAAAGAAATCAATCCATGTGACATTCCTGAGATGCATATAACGTGCAAGTCATGAAAATGTCGAATTAAGGAGGAATGACCCGGTACCCTACAAAACAAGGGCAGGTGTCACATTACAGGTAAAGTAACCTGTGCATTGGGCGGTTTCTTTTTCTCGTTCAAAATAATGCCTTTCACCGAACAGCCCTAAAGCTGCAGTGAGAAAAGCTAAACAAACATCTTTTCCCCCAAGGCTTTAGCGGAGAGAAGCTCCCTAAGTCCCCTGTGGCTGCACCGGAACACTGCAGCTTCCTGGCTTCCCTCAGGGCTGGCCTCTACTCAGCTGCCCCCCGGTCAAAAGACCAGGCGAAGCCTGGATGGCTGAGGTCGGAAGAGGCCGAGCCAACTTCGGTGAGGCCGGGCCCAGCCCCCGCCGTCACTGCCAGAAACCTAGGCAGGGGACTGTGGTGGGGCTAGTCGTCCTTGCCGGCGCCACACGCGTCACCCACCTCCCGGAGAACGGCGAGGTCCCGAGGCTAAACGCTCCCGGAGCTCGCAAACAACAAGCCTCCCCAGCGGGCCTGACAGAGCGGCCAACCCACGAAGCGCTCGGAAGCCCATGCGCCCGCCCTCGGCCCCGCCCCACGCTTTAGCCCCTCCCCGCGGGTCCCCAGCAGTCACCGCGAGATCTCATCACCTCTCGCGAGGCTTGCCGTCAGCCATCTTCTTGGGGGTGCTGCGAGCCGGGGAGCCCCCCGGAGTCGTTTTCCATTGAATCCTCGCGCGTTCCCTCGTCCTCCTCTCTTCTGCCTTCTCCGTTTTGTCAGTACCCCCACCCAGGGAACCCCCGCGGCGGGGAGGGCTGCCCGGAGCTACGCGCGCGTCCCCTTTTCTGACCCGGGGAGCGCCGAGCGCAGAACCGGGAAGGGGGAGGGCCCAGGGAAACCGCCGCGGCCTCTGCCTCCGCCCCGGGTAGGGGCTGCTTGGACTAGGGAAGGGGAACGGGAGGGGGAGGGGAGCGCGGGCGGCACCCCGAGGTGCCCACGGCCTCGGGTGGCGCCCCGCGAGCCTTACTGAGCGGGGCGCGCGGGATCCTGCCACCGGCGCCGCCCACCGCGGCCCACGCGGGCGGCGGCGGCGCGCGGAGCGGGGAGGCGGCGGGGGCCAGGGCAGCAGCGGCGGGGTCCTGGCGTGGGCAGGCAGGGAGGGAGAGACGCGGGCCGAGGTCCACAGTGGATGGTTTCTAAAATGATCATCGAAAACTTCGAAGCGCTCAAATCCTGGCTCAGCAAGACCCTCGAGCCTATGTGAGTATCGGGGGGTTTCTTTTCTTTTTGGGGGGGGCGACTGAGACACTCGTGACCGTGTGTGTACATTATCCACCTCCACCTTTCTCCACTGTCCCTTGTTGGATTCTGCCTCGGGGGGGGAGGGGAGAGAAGGCTAGGCCCGGGCTTCTCACACCTAGCCACCTTCCTTCTCCACTCCCACCCGCGGCCCATGTGACTTCTGAGGTTTCGAACTGCCTTCTAAGCAAGCCTGCGAGCCTGTTCAGGCCCTCCTCCCTCTGTCCCTCCCGTTACGACTGCCGTGCCCGGCCCCGCGACACGCAGCCACCTCTTTCCTCCCGGTTACCCTTCTCTCATGTTTCCTGCCCCTACGTGGGGAATCCGAGCCCACCTCCAGCCCTTCCCCCCTTCCCGCCGCCGTTGTACACTGATGTCCAGACTGATTACAATCCTTAGAACAAGTGCGGGGGGGAGAGCGGTTTGGACTCTTCAATTCCAAGGTTGTCATCCTCTCTCAGATTAGCAATTATGCCTGCTGAAAGGCCACGTCTCCCTTTTGCCATCGACCCCTCCTCTTTTCTTGGCTAGCAGATGTAACAGGTAGGTAGTTCTAGGGTACACCTGCTGGAGAAGACCCTGCTTTTTAAATTTCTCACTTATTGATGCTCTCTGCAATTCTCTTTCCCTCTCCCAAATGTCCAACCTATAGGTTTCCCGGAACATAGAAAACATCTGATCTCCTTTGACACGGGGGAGGTGTTGGGTTGTTACATTTAGGATGAATATGGGCAGTGGGTGTTTTGAGAGTGCAGGAGTATTTTAGGGAAGAAAGAAAATTTAAATTTTAAGAAATTCTCATTTGAAAATCTGAAAGGGTGAGAGATCAGACACTGAACAAAGTGTTATTTGTCAGAATTGGCTGTCATAAAATAGTTTCCAGTGGAGGATTAAAAACAATTGCAGGGTGCTTGATTTTCCTCTGCAAATGTTGATAGTACTGGCCTACTATATAATGAGGTGTTTTAAACAGTTTAGGTACTTTTTAGTGCTTTTTTTTCTCCTTTTAGCAGAGAACTTGATTATTGACAGGTAAAATACCTTTCAGCTTATTCACACAACTTCTGTTGCTTTCATGTTTAGTGACGTGGCACTTACTGTAGGGGTACGGAATACAACATGTAAACAAGTAACTAATGTTAAAAAATGATGCAAAAAAGAGATGCCAACTTAAGTTGACAACACTTCCTTTTTCAAGCCTTATGCCTTCAAGTGTCCTGTCAGTTTACAAACCTGGCCCTCTTTCTGACTTAGTAGAAAAAATTAACTACCTATACTTTTTTAAATCTCAGAGAAGTTATGGTTTCCAAATGTAAAATAATCTCTTAGCTGCATAATACTAAGCCTCTACAGTCATTGTTTTTGTTAATATTTGAGATGTGTTTTAGTGTTGACCTGTAATTATTTTTGCCCACTTTGAGTCCCTACCAAAATTAATCATCCTTCCATCTTATTGGTGTCTTGTTCATTTTTTTTAAAAATTTTTATTTTATTTTATTTTTGGCTAGGCTATAGGGTTAAGTGACTTGCCCAGGGTCACACAGCTAGTAAGTGTCAAGTGTCTGAGGCAGCATTTGAACTCAGATCCTCCTGACTCCAGAGCTGCTGCTCCATGTACTGCCGATACCTACCTGCCCCCATTTGTTCTTTTATAGGAGTGATTTTCACCCAGGTTTACCAAGGTAGTTTATCAGGATGTCTCCAGATACCTTTTAATATATTTTTGTGCATGTACATGTGTATGCATATGTGTTGATAGGTACCATATTTTGTTTGGATTTGTGTCTTAATTTTGGAATAAAAGAATTAAAAAAATCAAAACCCAAAAAGGTAGGGAGACTTGGACTTGGACTCTCTATCAGAAGCATATGTTGGACTATTAGTACAGGCTTAGTTTGAAAGTAAAATGAAGTTTCTGTTGTGTGATTATAATTTTATTTGGATATGGTAATTGAGAGATTGTGTGTGTGTGTGTATATGTATATGTATGTAACCAGGTTGTAAATTATTTGAAAATGCTAGGTTGGATTTGGGTTTTTTAAATGCTTTTTAAGCTCCCATTTTTTGCTGTTTTATTTCTGGAACTTAGCTCATTTTATTTTATCCATTTTTCTAAGGATTTGATTTGTTTTGTTTTTTAAATTAATATTTAATTCCACATAGGCCTTAAAAACAACAACAGACATTTTCTTGGGGGGAGAAATGTTGGGAAATTTTCTTTCCCCTCACCACCTAGATTTTTTTAAAAATAGTTTTAAATTGAGACTTTTTCTACCCATATTTTTTCTTAACAGAATTAAATCATTTTTTTCTGGTCCTTCATATCTTTAAATATGCTATATGTGATAATTTCAGAATTTTGGAGCTGATAGTTTAAATAGTTGTTTCTGCAGCTGAAGGTTGTTTTGCAGATGAAGAAATTAAAATAGATTAAGAGACTTACCCAGTTTCAAAAGTAGCTTTGTGATAGAACCTGGGCCTCTTGACTTTACCTTATGGTGCTGCTTAATGCTTGTTGAATGACAAGTCTTAATTAAAAAAAATTCTTTTTAGTGTTTTGACAGTCTAGATGGACTAATGAAATTTACTAGGCATAAATATAAAGATTTACACTTGGATCCAAAAACTTAAACCTTTCTGACTTCAGGATAAGGGACTATGGATCTAGGCAAGTGTTCCAAGGGAAAAGAGCTAGAGATTTTAGTAGATAGCAAGCTCAATTTGAATTGACCAGGTCGTGACAGCCAAAAATTGATTGCAAACCTCAGCTGCTTTCATAGAAGCACAGTCCCTGGTGCATTTATGATGTTCAGTTTGCAATGTTAATTTTAGGAAGAGCTTTGAGAAGCTAACTCAAGATACAGGACAGTCCTAGCACAGGCACAAGATAGTCCTGAAGACCATGACTTAAAAAGAAAAGTTCAAGGAACTTCAAATATTTATTTAGTTTGGAGAAGGGAAAAAAACTTAGAAAACAATGATAGCTATCTTCAGGTATTTTTAGGGCTGTCATATGGAGGTGGACTTGTTCTGTTTGGCCTCAGAGAACAGAACCAGGAAGTTGGGTCAATGTAAAGAATATTTCTCAACAGAGCTATATAAAAGTGGAATGGAGGTAGTCAATTCCCCTCTTCAAGAGGTTTGCAGGTGAATTCTGAGTGACTATTGACTTGTAATGAGGATTCCTGCTTAGGCCTCTGAGTATGGAGACATTGTTAGTATCTTTCTTCCTTTCTTGTTACTGCACCTTTCTCACCATCATAAAATTGACCTCTATCTAAATTCAGTTCAGTAGACATTTAATGTGCACTATGTGTAAGCACCTGACCTTAAATGACCTTTTAGGATATGTCAGTTTTACATCTTCAGTATCTATCACCTTTTCTTCATTCACACTGCCACTACTTTAATTCAGGCCCTAATCATCTCTCACCTAGAATATTGTAGTAATCTATTACTTAGTTGATTTTGCCTCAGTTCTCTCTTTTTGCAGTCATATCTTCCACTACTTAAGTAGTTTTCATAAAGCACAGGGTGGACCATATTGCTCTTGGATCAGTAAACTCCTTTGGTTTCCTGTTACTTCTAGGATCAAATATAGACCCCTTCTGACATTTACAACTCTTCACGGTCTGGTTGCAACTTACTTTTGAGCCTTGTTAATCATTACTCTCCTTCCAGTACTCTGGTCCATCCACACTGGTCTTGGTGTTCCTCATACTTCATCTCCTTTGCACAGGCTGTCCCTTCTCCGTGGAATGTACTCTTTTTTCACTTTGCCCCTAAAATCCAAGTTTCCTTCAAAGCTCAGCTCCAGTGTCACTTATTTATTTATTTATTTTGATTTATCAACAATCACTTCCATATGCTTTTGAGTTGAAAATTTTTCTCCCCTTTCCTCTCCCCCACCCTCCCCAAGACAGCGCACAATCTGATATAGGCTTTACATTTACATACCCATTAAACATATTTTCACATTAGTGAAGTTGTAAGTAAAAATTAAAACCAATAGGAGGAACCATCAGAAAGATGAAACAAAACTCAACAGAAGGTAAAAATAAGTGAGAGCGATTCGACTTCCGTAGTTCTTTCTTTAGATGTAGACAGCATTTTCCATCACGAGGCCTCTGGAGATGTCTTAGATCCTTGTAATGCTGAGAAGGGTTCAGTTTAACAATCTTAGTCATTGCATAACATGGCTGTTATTGTGTACAAAGTCCTCTTGGTTCTGCTTACTTCACTTAGCATCAGACCATGTAAGTCGTTCCACGTTTTTCTGAAGTCAGCCTGTTCATCATTTCTTATAGCACAATAGTATTCCATTACATTCATATACCACAGCTTGCTCAGCCATTCCCCAATTGATGGGCATCCTCTCAATTTCCAATTCTTTGCCACCACAAAAAGAGCTGCTATGAATATTTTTGTACATGTGGGTCCTTTTCCCATTTGTTTGATCTCTTTGGGATATAGCCCTAGAAGTGCTATTGCTGGATCAAAGGGTATGCACATTTTTGTAGCCCTTTGGGCATAGTTCCAAATTGTTCTCCAAAATGGTTGGATCATTTCACAACTCCACCAACAATGTATTAGCATTCCAATTTTCCCACATCTTCTCCAACATTTATCATTTTCCTGTTATGTTGGCCAATCTGATAGGTGTGATGTGGTACCTCAGAGTTGTTTTGATTTGCATTTCTCTAATCAATAACGATTTAGAGCATTTTTTCATATGACTATAGATGGCTTTAATTTCTTCATCTGAGAACTGTCTGTTCATATCCTTTGACCATTTATCAATTGGGGAATGGCTTGTGTTCTTATAAATTTGTCTTAATTCTCTGTATATTTTAGAAATGAGGCCTTTATCAGAAAGACTGGTTGTAAAAATTCTTTCCCAGTTTTCTGCCTTCCTTCTAATCTTAGTTGCATTGGCTTTGTGCAAAAACTTTTTTTAATGTAATCAAAATGATCCATTTTGCTTTTCATAATGTTCTCTATCTCCTGTTTGGTCATGAATTCTTCTGTTCTCCATAGATCTGATAGGTAAACTATTCCTTGTTCTCCCAGTTTACTTATGGTATCAGCCTTTATATCTAAGCCATGAACCCATTTTGACTTTATTTTGGTATATGGTGTGAGATTTGGGTCTATGCCTAGTTTCTGCCATACTCTTTTCCAGTTTTCCCAGCAGTTTTTTTCAAAGAGTGGGTTCTTATCCCAGAAGCTGGGGTCTTTGGGTTTATCAGATAATAGATTACTATAGTCATTGACTACTGTGTCTTGCATATTTATCCAGTGTCACTTTCTACATGAGGCATTTCCTGATTTCCCAGCCCCTCTCAAATTGCCTTGTATTTATTTTGTAAATGTGTATGTGTACATATGTTTTCTCCCCTCAACAGAAAGTAAGCTCCTTGAGGTCAGAGATTGTTTAATTTATGTCTTTGTATCTTTATTACCTGTGCCTGGCACAGAGTAAGTGATTGATTTCTTGTTCTTTGTTTAAGAAAACATAACAGAGAATTTACTATGTATTGGTTAGCATGGTAGCTAGTCTGCAAAGGGCTATAGAATGATAACTCTTGTCTGAAAGGTAGTCAGTTCTGCCTGATTTCCAGGGCTTATACTTTTCCTTTTGTGGTACAGTGAGTGGATAGAGTGCTGGACCTAGAGTCAGGAAGACCTGAGTTCAAATGTGACCTCAGATATTATTAGCTATGTGATATTTTGGGCAAGTCATTTAACCTCTGTCCCTTTCCTTAACTGTAATATGGGATAATTGTAGACCCTACCTAGAAGGGTTGTTGTGAGGATCAAATGAGATAATATTGTAAAATGCCTAAAGGCACAGTGCCTGGCACATGGTATGTGCTTAATTAAAGTTTGTCCTCCTTCTCCTATCTCTTCTGGAACCTGACTACATAAATTATGTTCTTCAGTCTAGTTTCTCCATTAGCTCCTTCATTTTTTCTTTAGATGTACTCAAATCTTCATCATGAAAAACACAGACAAGAACTTTTCTTTAGCTTACTTCTGTTTATTGATTCATTTGTTTATCTACCTACCTAGGCTTTTTTAAAGTAAGTTTTTATTGTCATTGAACCCATATAAGTCTTATGTGCTTTTGTAGATTGATCCCCAGATATCTTCTGCATCTTGTAGTTAGTTGGAATGGAACTTACCTTTCTATTATAGTTTTGTTACTAAATAGAAGTGCAGTTGATTTTTGAGGGGTTATTTTGTAGACTACAACTTTGCTGAAGGTATTATCTCAGTGTCTACTGATTCCCTAAGATTTTCCAACTATACTGTCAGCAAATAAGGGTAGTCTTTATGCCTTTAATTTCTTTTTCTTGTTTTGTGGCTGTTGCTAGCCTTTACAGAACTATCAAATAGTAGTGGGGGAACTTAATGTTAATTTTTCTCCATTTGCTGTTCAACTTTATGCAAGTCTAGTTGCATTACACTGCCACCTTTACTTCCTCATCTCTCTATAACCCTTTTCCAGCTATCACCTCAGAGCACCTTACTGCATATTTCTTGGAGTATTTTTCTTTAAATATTAAACTTTGAGTTGGAAATGACCTGAGAGGTAATCTAATCCTGTGGTCTGCAAAGTGGACCATGGCTTGACCCCAAGGGATGTGTGGTAACCAGTCAGAAGATGGGAAGAGAGATTGCATCCTAGCTGCCTTATGATGGTTGTAGGGTTTGCCTCCAGCAAAAGCACACCTACTTTAATCCCCCACCCCATTTTTTCCCTTCACTGCACAAGTTAACAATCTCTTTCTCTCTGGAGCAAGAGTTCAGCCCTTGAACCAGTCAGTCATAATGTAATCACCTTGTAAGGGTAGTCAGTGACCAGAAAGATCCCCATCTTGCTTTCATTTTGGGAGGGAAGAGCAGGCATGTGTGGCTTGCATCATGTATCACAGATGATATTTTAATCACATTATCTTTCCCTTAAACCAAACCTTCTCCCAAAAGTCCCTGTTTGTCTTTGAAATCTTGGTGTCATATTGACTCTTCACTTTCTCTTACCCTCAATATTCCTTCATTTGCCAAGTGTGGTCATTTTTACCTCACCAACATCTCTCAGATTTGACACTCATAAGCCACTATCCTAATTTATGCTCTTATGTGGATTATTGTAATCGCAATCAATTAACAAGTACCTGTTAAGCTCTTATGAAGAAATTAATGTTCACAACTATCTTGCTTTTTAGTGGGGGAGAAAAGTACATATCAGAATATATACAGCTTAAGTATAAAGTTAATAAATGCAAAATCTGTGAAGTAGCTAAATACCAGCTAGTTTAGGAGGGAGATCACCAGAAAAGCTTCATTTAGAAGATGGTGCTTGAGCTGCATTTTAAGGAAAGAGAGGGACTCTGAGCTTGGAGGTAAAGAGGAAGTTCGTTCTAGGCAAGGATAGCCAATGCAAAGGTGTGGGACACGGAGTGTGCCCTGTGTGAAGAACAGAAGGGTAGCTTGGCTGGATTGCAGAGTATGAGATGAAAAGAGTGCTGTCCAATGAGATTAAAAAATAGGTTGGAATTAGGTTGACCTCTTTGACACGTTTCACTTCACTAACTCCTGTCCATTTTATAACAGCTGCCAAAGTGACTTTCCTAAAGGGCAGGTCAGACCATGTCTCTCACCTAGTCAGCTCCTTATTGACTGTAGGATCAATTTATCTTTATCTCATATGTTTTAAATGTCCATTTTTTTCAGTTTTGTAATGTGTTAATTATTAGTACAGGAAGACATAGACATAATTTGTAAATAATTAAATGTAAACATTACAGTACTTAAAAGGTCCTGTATTACCATGAATACCTCCACTGATAGCCCATCTTCTTAAATAAAAGTATTTATTAAATGTTCACTATGTACCAGATATGTGTTGTATGTCTAAAGTTGTGAAGGATCTTCTGTTCTACATTTAGGCGAAAACAAAAATCAGCTTCCCAAATAGAGGCTCCAGAAGTATGATAACACCCTTGCCCCTTAAATTCTAGTGTTTCCTGATTACTTCGACAATTAACTCTGAAGCCTTATTGGGCATTTAAAGCTCTTTGCAGTCTAGCCCCTTCCTACCTTTCCAGTATTATGCTTCACTTCTTTCCATGCATTCTGATCCAGGTACACTAGTCTACTTGCCATAGACTGTACAGCTGTAGCTGCTGCTCCATATCCTAGGCTCTTTGTCTTTTACTTTGACAGTCCCCGTGTTTAGAATGCTCTTCTTACTTCCCACTCTTTATTTCCCTGACTTTCTTCAGAATTCAACTTAAACTCTGCAGGTAGCAGAAGGTACCTTCTTGTCTTTCTAGCTTACTAGTATCTTCCCCTCTGAAAGCACCTTCATTTAGTTGGTATATGTCTTGTATATACATTAGAATATGAGCTACTCATATTCCCAAGGGAGTCCCTGCCTTTTCATTTCTTTGTTATCTCTAGTATTTAGTAGTAAAAATGATTAACAGTACTTGTTGACTGACTGAAAAGAGAAGACTGGAATGGGGAGGAGAATGATAGCTTTCTTTATGTATGTGAAGGGCTATCATGTTCAAGAGAGATTTAACTTAATTTGCTTGGTACAGGAAGGCAGAGCCAATAGTGATGGGTGGAAATGGCATGTAGGCAGATTTTAGCTTCATTAAAAAAAAAAGACCCTTTTTTTTGTTTTATATTACTACCTCTCCTTGAAAAATCCTCCACACCCCCCTCCCAGTGACCCAGCCTTTTTTTGAAAAAGGAGGAAATGAAATTTTTTGTTAAAACTAACCAACAGATTTTCACCAGTGTATGCAGTGCTCCGCATCTGTAGTTCCCTATATAAGCAAAGAAAAGAGAGGTGAATTTTCTCATCTTTTCTCCTGGGCCAATCTTGAGCATTATAATTATGCAACATTCAGTTTTGTGTTATTCTTTTACTTTGTCACTGAATTTTTTCCTGGTTCTGCTTTCTTCACTCTGCTTAATTTCAAATAAGTCTTTTCCTTCTCTCAATTCTCCATTTTCGTTGTTCCTTATAGCATAAGATGATACAATTATATTCATATATCACAAATTTTTAGCCATTTACCAAGCAGATTTTATTTCCAATTCTTTGCTACCACAAAAAGTTCTGTGATGCTTTGGTGCAGATAGGACCTTTTTGAGTTTGAAAATTTACTAATTGGCTAGAGATATGGGTGGTGTTGGGATCAAGTGCACATGTAGAAGGTGTTGACATTGGCAGAGAGAAGGAAGACTCAGATACTTATCCCCTGCTCCAAATCTGAGTTTCTTCATTTGTAAAATGGAAATGAGTACTTGCCTGACAGGGTTATGTTGTTTTATTTAACTCGTTTCAGTTGTGTCCTACTCTTCTTGACTATTGGCAAAGATAGTGGAGTGGTTAATATTTCTTTCTCCCCCTCATTTTACAGATGAGGAAACTGAGGCAAATAGGGTTCAGTGACTTGCTGAGAGTCACACAGCTAGTAAGTATCTGAGGCCTGATTTGAACTCAGAAAAGATGAGTCTTTCTGACTCCTGGCCCAGCACACTGTCTGCTGTACCACCTAGCTGTCTTGATAAGGTTATAATGAGGATCAAATGGAATAATAAATGTAAAAATACTTTGCAAACCTTAAAAGAGCTATAAAAGTATTAGATACATATTATTACTTGATCTGTCTGAGTAAAGGTTATACTCTGAGCTCTTCTCAGTTATATTTCTTTGTATTTTGCATGTTTTTTTCAGTGTTTACTGGCTTTTTTTTTTAAGCTAGGCAGTGACACTAAAATCATGCTCCTTAACATAAAAGCCCAAATTCCAAAACCTCTGATGAGGGGGAAAGACCTTTTTATTAGGAGCAAGTACTTAAAAAATGTTTATCTTAGTTTATTGTGAATTCCATTTTAAATTTAGCTTTAATGAAAGCATAAATTTAAAACTTTAAAACTAAATAAAAATTCTGAGGGAGTGTTGCGCAAAGGCTAGAGGCTTGCCTTTGAAATAGGGGCATCTATCTCAAATCCTGTTTCTGATACAGAATATCTGAGTGTCCAAGGGACACCATCATTTAACCCCTTAGTGCCTAGGAATATTTCCTTGAAGAGTCAGTTTGAGTGATTGTTGATCTGCTTTAGTAAAGGGAGTGTCTACATTGGAAATTTAATGAAATTATGAGTCTGGACCAAAAATAAAACATAAATTAATTTTAACTTTAACTGTAATTAGTTATACTCTTTCTTGAATTCTTTTGAATATTTGTCTTATTTCTGAATGGTGTAAACATTTTTCTTTTACTTCTTTTTTATATTTTATTTTTAGTTACCTACAAGTAAAATTACCTATTTTATCTTTTGCAATTGCCTCAATTCTTTGTTTAACAATTCAGTTCTTAGCCATAACTATGAAAGATTGCTCATCCTCTTCTTTTCTGATTTGTTTATGGTATGTGCTTTAATATTTAGATAATATATCCATTTTGAGTTTGTGGGATATGGTACAACTTGTTGGCCTAAATCTAATATTTGCTAGACTACTTTACAGTTTTTCTAAGCATTTTTATCAAATAGTGCTCTTTTTCCCAGGGAATTTTTGTTTAACAGTACCAGGTACTGTTTTATTGATTATTATTTTATAATGGAATTTGAGGTCTGAATATGTGCAATTCTTTCTTCATTCCTGCTTTTAAAAAAATCATTATTATAGATGTTTTTTTCCAAATGAATTTTGTTATTTTGTCTGAGTGTATAAGGTATCCCTTTGATATTTTGATTATTTACAGAAACAAATCTCCTGACTAATTTATTTAGTAAGTCAGAGAAGTGTTTCATTTTGAGCCCTGCATTATTGTGATATTAATCAAACTTAACTCTCCATTCATATTCCCAACTCTTAACATAAAAACTGTTGTCTCCTTATGATTTCATTGTGTCATCATGATTACTATGATCATCACCTTTTTATTCCTGATAAGAAATTGGCAATGTAGTGGGAAAAGCCATGATACATACATTTTTTCGCTATTTAGTTTTTTCTTTTAACCTTCCATATCCCAACCCTCCCAAAAGGTTTTGTCCTTTTTGTTCTAATAGAAGAAAAGTTGCTGGAGACAGTTCTATGCACTTTTTTTTTTTAAAGAAAGTAATACAATGCCAGTGGCTTGTGTTGGCCATATACTCCTGTGTGAGAAAGGGGGAAAAGTGTACAACCATCAGAAAACTAGTTTTGAAATATTTCCTTCAGTTTTATACTGGATCAGCTTTTTAATCAGTTAAAAAAAAGGTAGCAGTTGGAATTCAAAACAATAACAACAACAAAAAGGTAGCACTTGGAATGCGAAACATTTCCACTGAGGGGAGAGAAGAGAGAAGGAAGAGTGAATGCTACATTTCTCCATTGGCCCCAAAAGTGCTCAGTTCACAATGGGATACACATGATAACTCTATTTTATGGATGCCTTTGGGACATACTATCTGAGGTATAACATTTGGAAACAGTAAGCATTGGAAAATTATTTGTTGAAATGCTCTTTTGTTATAATAGAGTTTGACTTGTATCTTGGAGATTTGGGAGATATTCTAGAATTGGGAGAAAGTCGGTTTTATAGTAGGGGTCTTGGTTAATGAAACTTTTAACCAGTATGTGCTTGTTATAGTATGTAAATTGCCAATTTGTAAGGAACTTTTGAAGCAAATTACAATCACCTTTCATTTTGAACTAGAAGTGAAGTTAAGTATTTGTCCAAAGCTCCAAAGGTTGGAAACATCTTTGGTCAGTGAAAGATTAGGTAAGTGGGAATGGAATATATATATTCTCCAAGCCTGGACTAAGAAAGCCTGAGATTGAGGGAAGGTTTCTGTCTTAATCTTCAAAAAAAGAGGCAACAATAGAATAGTCGAAAGAACCAGAAGTCAGCATAATATATTTGAAAGAACAGATGGCTAAACTCTTTTGAGTGATTATGTATTTCACTTGAGACTCTATAGAGTTCAGGAATTTGAAGCAAAATTATAATGTCATTTGCAAGTAAATCTGGAAGACCTCATAATCCATAGCAGAGGTTCTTAACCTGGGGTCTATGAACTAATGTATATGTATCTATATATCTACATATATATACACATAGACAGATAATTATATCAAAATATAATTGGTTTCCTTTATAAATCTGTGCATTTTATTTTATACGTTTAAATTATTCTGAGAAGGAATCCAAAGACTTCATCAGACTGTCAGAGGGTTCTGTGACACAAAAAAGTTAAGAATCCCTGATCTATAGAAATTCTCCTTTGGACTCTGTTTTTTTTCCTATGCTGTATTGCTCACCTGTATTTGCTATAACTTTATACATTGAGATTTCATTTTATATACTTTGAAGCAGTGATTATTTTGTATGCATTTTGTAGAATGCTAAGAGTATGGAATGATGATGTAATTAATATATCTACCAAAGCAGATTGAAAATAGATATTAAATTTTTCACCATGCTTATGTCCATTTTAAAATCTAAATCATGAATATTTGGAGGAGATATAACTTGGCTGTGTGTCTTTGGAGGATAGTATCACCAAAACAACATACTTATAATTTGTTTCATTTAAATAAACTTGGTGGAAAGATTGTGACTACTAGGGCTTAGAGTTATACCACTCTCTTCAGAGATAGAATCATCTCTGGACTCTTCCTTCAGCCCAGGACTCCACAGAGGGATCCCTAGAGTCCTGCAGAGACCCTCCTAGGTAGTTTTAACATTATCTGACTGAACTTCATAGTGTCCATTTCCAGGCCAGACTCAGTCTTTCCTGAGGCCCTTCGGTATGAGAATGTTTTTAGGATATTCTGTTTGGGTCTAGCCCTCTATCCTTTCCATCCCTAGCCTTATCCAAATAAGTAGCTGCCTGGTTAAGCCCAGCTTGAGAGAGAAGGCTGTTCTTAAGCAGAGCCAGCACAGCACTCTAAACCTGAGCCAAGCAGAGCCTATGGTCTCTGGCCTAGTCCCAACAGCTTCCAAACCCAGCATTAGCCTGGCAGAGAGAGAACAGCTTTGGGATGTTCCAGGGCAGGAATAGTGTGGCTGAAGCCCAGCAAATGGCCTGAGGTAATATCTAGTCTGATCTGTTCCAAAGCCTACTCCAGTGGGAACCCAGCATGAAAGTAGCTTCTGAGCCCAGAAGTAAGAGAAAAGGACTTCAGGCAGAGTCTACAGCAGAGAGAAGTAGTGGAGTCCTATAACAAGAGGGAGCCCTTGAGAGCTCAGCACTTGGGGTAGCCCTAGCATCCCTTGAAAGAAGGACCTAATTTGGCCCCAGTGTACTTAGGACCAGGCAGCTGCATCTTGCCCATACCATTCTGTTTTGGAGCTTGCTTCAAGTTCATCTCCTGTTCAGCCTGGCCCGTACCCCCTAACCCCCCAACACACATACCATTCTTACAAGGAAAACTGAATATCATGAGGAAATACCTTGGTATGAGAGAAGTCCAAAGGGTAAACCTGGAAGAGGATAATGAACCTACAAGAAGACCAAAATGCCTTGGCCCCAAGGACTTCAAGAGGATCTGGAAGAAATGAAATGAGATAAAGAATAAAAAAGCTAGGGGGTAGAAAAACTGGCATGGAAAACTAACACCTTAGAACAGATGGTTAAAGACAGACCTTTTTCAAGACCTGAATGCTCTGAAAACTGGAATAAGCCAAATGACTCAATAAGACAAGAAATATCAAAACAAAAGTTTTCAGAAAATTATAAATGAAAACTAGTGGCCAAAAAGGAGTTCAAAACCAAGGAACTACAGTAAGGATTGCATGAGACTTAGCTACTGCTTCAAGTGAGAAGAGGAGAGCTTGGAATATTTTTAGCAAAACAGTAAAAATGCTGATATGCCTTTGTTTCCTTTGTCATTTCATTAAAAATCAGTGGTGGTGAGAGGTAATAAAATGTCTGTTATCTCCTGGTTTTATCTCTGTTTCTGAAACAAATGTTGCTGGCAACTATAGAAAGAATAAAAGAATGCCAGAGCAAAGCCATTCTTGCAGGATGTAATATTATATGGAGTGGTTAGAATTTTCATAGGAAGATACTTAGACCTTGAAAAGCTACTTTACCCCTGAGTAAATAATGAAATAAATGAAACCTTGGAAAATTAAAAAGGCAGTTAGGGCAATCAGTCTGTTTGAAAAATTCCAGTGACAGTCTTCTTTTCCCTTTACATCTTATATCCTATCGCTTCTCAGGTCCTTTTCATATTTTTCACTGGTGCCCTTTTTACTACATTGGACCATGGCAATATCCTTCCAACAAATCTTTGCACTGTATCCTGTACAATCTAGTCCTCACAGTGCTCTGAAAATAACTTTCTTATAGCTTACTCCTTTGATCAAAGCCTTCAATGACATAGTCTCTCTTTCAAAGTACAAATTCCTCATCTTGTCATTCAAGGCTGTCTATAATCTGACATCTACCATTCTAATCTTATATTATTCACTTCCACAAAATCTTTGATCCAGTCAAACTGGACTACTTTTTATTCATTTGCTTTTTTGTGTCTCTTTCCTTTTCCTCCCCCCCAAAAAAAAAGGAAAGGAAAGGAAAAAAAAAACTTATAGCAAATAAACACAGACAAGAAAAAAAAATAAATTTTCAACCATGTCTCCAAATGGACTTCATTCTGCATATTAGTATATTTCCTGTTGGAGATAGATAGCCTTTTCCCCTTTTGGTCCTCTGGAATTATGCTTGATTGAATTCATACATATCTTTTAAAGCACCATTCAAATGCTACTTCCTTTATGAAACTCACTGTTAGACATTATATAGAATTTTATATTTCTCCTTTGGATTTAATGTATATTAATTAAAGCAATGTATATGTTTTAGCAAGCTACTAGACCATAAATTGCTTTGATGGAACTTACCTAAATTTAGACTTCTCCAGAGTTTAGCGTAGTGTTCTTTGAAAACTTCAGATAATTACTTAATTTGGACACGATGTTAGTAAATACTAGGGTACCTCACTAGTACCCTTTAAATGCATGAATTATAAATAAAGCACTTTATAAACTATAATATATAAATATGAGTTGTTACTATTATTTGTTACTTATTTGCCAATAAAGGAAAAAATAGTGGCTGACCATTATTGGATGGGGAAGGAAATAGGTACAAACTCTGTGGTTAGGGTTGTATTTTGTTTATAATTAGGGGCTTGCTATTGTTTCTTTGGGCATAGAATAAATAGAGGAGAAGGAGATAAGGGGATATTCTTGGAATGAGACAACTTGGTTGTAGTGGTTTGGTGTCTACAGGTGCCCCCACTTTGCTATATTGTTTGTAGAGTTGGTGGAAGGCAAAAAGTTGGCTTGAACTTTATGTTCTGAATGTCTTGTGTTCCTGTTGATCAGTGGTTCAAAATTTTCAGCATTGATAATACCAAAAGAGAATAATGATTTCATACTTAAAGTTTGACTGTGACCAGAGACCATTCATATAGGAAGACTGCAATATCTTACCTTTCTGTAAATAGCTCCATCATCAGGTTTTTATCCTGTGCTTGCAAAAAATTAAAAAATAGGAATTGAGGCTTTTCAATAGGTTCCCTGATATATACTTAAAAAATTCACAAATTTTGCCTAAAGTTTATATTGGCTCTTTTTGTGATTAATATTGTGGTTATTGCTGTTTGAGGCAATATGTCATATTGAATAGAGTTCTGGACTTGGAATCAGGAAGATGTGGCTTCAGATTCTACCTCCAATGCATGCTGTGGACAAATTGTGATTTCTGAGCCCCAGACAGCTCTTTCTCTTGAAGTTACTAATGTGTTGGGGCCCCCAGTATGTGAGATAAATTCTTAAGATAAAATCACAGATCCCAGTGATGACATCACGGATCTTTGACTTGTTTTTGTTAGTGTGTGGATGGCAGAGCTTTATTTATTTACCTTGTGATCATTGGCAGAGTTAAAGCTTGTCTAATTATAAAAAACAATTAGAGCCCCAGAAAATAGTGTACCATGGAGCATTATTCTTTTCAAGCATTTGTATTTGTGTGCGTGTGTGTGTGTGTGTGTGTGCGCGTGTGTGTGTGTATAACTCTCTTATTACAAAAATGAACCTATATAGAGTCTCAATTATCCTGTGTTGAAATATGAAAAGTTTTAGGGCCCACCTGTCTGCTACCTGATTGCAACCATATTTTCCTGTAGGCCATGCTCTTTTAGATCTCACTTCTGCTGAGGAAAACTTCTGTGTTTTTCTTTGATTTTTGCCTATATTTTGTTAAGCCATCAAGCTATTTTTGTTAACAGACTAGCTTATGAAACTTTGTTCTTGTCTCTTCTTTACTTTTTTGATTATTCAGTCATCTCTCTGTATTAGGCAGACAGAGCCAGGACACAGGTTGGAGGAACTTAATGTGTAACATCTAGAAGTTTTATCTGGCAGCCCAGTGCAGTTGAAATCTTATCACCTCAATGCTGTAGCAAAAATAATGACAAAAATATTACCAGGTGTCAGCTGGAGGTACTCTTTCTTTCTTCTTCTTCTTCTTCTTTTTTTTTTTTGGTGAGGCAGTTGGGGTTAAGTGACTTGCCTAGAGCCCCACAGCTAGGAAATATTATGTGTCTGAGGCTGAATTTGAACTCAGGTCCTCCTGACTTTAGGGCCTGTGCTTTATCCACTGCGCCACCTAGCTGCCCCTGGAGGTACTCTTTCTTAAATCAATAGTAAATATATAACACTTCTTTGCAAAATTGTAGAGGATATGACCTGTATAATGGATTTTTGAATCATTGAGATAAAAAGTTTTCTCCAGATTTTTGTTGTTCTGTGTGTGGTGTTACATAAAAACTTTCTAATAGTGAGAGAAGTCCTGCTGCCTTTTTCATATGTGTACTAATACTCTTTTAAAGTGTATTTTGAGAAAGGCCTTCCCCTGTGGTTTTCTGTAGTGGTTATATACCCAGTTTCATGTTACATGTATAACATTCTAAAAACATATCAAAGGAAACATACTATTTACACACTAATTTACACTTACGCATACTAATAATTAAATGATAAGCACACAGAGAATGGTATTGTAATAGAATTTCTTTTATATCTGCAGATATTTTTATTCATATACTTATATTAAAAATTCCTTTTTATTTTTAGCTGTGATGCTGACCCATCAGCTCTAGCTAAATATGTTCTTGCTTTGGTAAAGAAGGATAAAAGTGAAAAAGAGCTGAAGGCATTATGTATCGATCAACTGGATGTATTTCTTCAGAAGGGTGAGTGGGAATTGTTATCTTTATTTTAATAAGCTTTAAAGATATTTTTTTAAAAAAACATTAATCAAATAGAAATCTAGGTGGAACACAGTTTTAACAAGCAGCAAATAATAGTATCACTTGTCATATTCAAATTTTGCTAACATGAAATACTAGGCCACATTGTCATCTATAATCCAACATTTTTTTTTAGCTTGGTCTTTTTTTATTACTTGTGTAAGAAAATTGCTGAGACCATAAAATTGTAGTCTTATTTAAAGTTTTATTAATTAAAAATTAAAAAGCATTATCATAATTCTGGCATAAATAATTTGTTACTGTGGAATATTGGATGATTAATAGCTTAGAATTGTCCCTTAACCCATAGGTTTTCTAATTTCTCCTTTTAGAGACACAGATATTTGTAGAAAAACTTTTTGATGCTGTGAATACGAAGAGCTACCTACCTCCACCCGAACAGCCATCATCAGGAAGTCTAAAGGTAGAATTTTTTCAACACCAAGAAAAAGATATAAAAAAGGAAGAGGTAGGAATTTGGGTCATATCTTACAAGCTGTTTAAGTTGTCCATATGACATCAGCATTAAACTATATGAATTTTATTTGCCATATTGTCTTGGAGGCTTATAATCATGCTGTTATTATTGCTAGGATCAGATGTGCAAAATATCTTCTTTACTCTGCAGTATTATTAAATGCATGTAATGAAAGAATCCCACTGTAGTAAAAGAGCCAAAAAGTCAGACCTAATCTCAGACTGAAGTAAAAGCTCTTAACTTTAGACTTAAAGGATCCCTGAAATATCATTTTCTGTATTTCATTTTTGTAGGACTTTTCTATTTTATTTACTGCTGCCAGTTAACACTGGAATTCTAGTAGCCATCTACTAGTGTTTGAGGATTGCAGTGACAGCAGTAATAATTCATGGAAATAGAGCCATCGTGTGTTCAGTCAGAACTATTATGTTATTAGATTTTTTTTTTTAAGAAATATTTGGGGCAAGATGGGTAACAAGAAAGGGGGTAGTCCCCTTGTTTGGGGTGGATGGTGTAATATTAACGACGACAGAGAGAAAGTGGAACTACTCAACTGCTATTTTGCTTCCGTCTTCTCTGTCAAGGAGAATGATCTTCAGACTGGAAAGGATAGAACAAACATGGTTAAAAGGGAATTGGAGCCAAAGATAGGTGAGGAGATAGTGAGAGAGCACCTAGCGACTCTAAAATGAGTTCAAGTCTCCTGGCCTGGACGAATTACACCCTAGGGTGCTGAAAGAACTCACAGATGTGATCGCTGAACCGCTGTCGGTGATCTTTGATGAATCGTGGAGAACGGGAGAGGTGCCGCGGGACTGGAGACGGGCAAATGTCCCAATTTTCAAAAAGGGGAAGAAGGTGGATTCCACAAACTACAGACCGGTGAGCTTCATGTTCATCCCAGGCAAAATTCTAAAACGGATTATTAAACAGATGGTTTGTGAGCACTTAGAAAGGGAAGCAGTGATCACTACGAACCAGCATAAATTCACTGAGAACAAGTCATGCCAGGCTAACCTCATTTCTTTTTTGACTAGGTTATTAGAGCATGAGAATGCTATAGAAAATATTATATCTGGATTTTAACAAGGCATTTGACAAAGTTTCTCATGGTATCCTTATGGACAAGATGGAGAAATGTGGGCTGGATTATAGTACAGTTAGATGGATTCAGACCTGGTTGAACGACTAGCCCCCCAATGTATATTGATTAATGGATCGACGTGAACCTGGAGGGTGGTCTTCAGTGACTTGCCAAAGAGCTTTGTCCTCTGCCCTGTCCTATTCAGCATTTATATCAATGACTTGGATGAAGACATTGATGACATGCTTATCAAGTTTGCAGATGACATGAAGCTGGGTGGGATAGCTAATATATTGGATGACAGAATCAGAATCCAAAATACTTTCATCGGATTGGAATGATGATCCAAATCTAACAAGATCAAACATAAACGGGATACATATAAAGTCTTGCATTTAGGTTGAAAACAGTTAACTGTGCAGAAGTTCAGATTGGGGTTGATATGGCCAGAAAGCAGTTCATATGAAAAAGAATTATATTTTTCTTAAGAAAGCTGAGTATGAGTTGACAGTGTTATATGGCTACCAGAAAAACTAATGTAGTCTTAGGCTGCAATAATGGAAATATAGTATCCTAAACAAGTAGGAGGATAGTTCCACCGTATTTTGCCCTGGTCAGACCATAGCCTGAGCATTGTGTTCAATTTGGATTCCACATTTAAAGTTGGATGTGGAAAAATTGTGGTGTATCTAGGGAATGGTAACTAGAGTGATTAGGATATTGGAAGCTATGTCCGGACAACATTTAAATGAACTCAGGGTGATTAGCTTGGAGAAAAAAAGACTAAGGGAGACATGATAGCTGTCTTTAAATAGTTTGAAGGGCTTTCATGTAGAAGGGAAATTAAACTAATTCTGTATAGCTCCAGGATACAGAGCTAAGAGCAAAAGGTAGGAATTGCAGGGGAGGCACATTTTAGCACATTATGAAAGATAGAGCTATCTTGAAAAGAAATGGGCTTCTCTGCAAGCTTTCCATCAGTAGTTGTGTTCAAGCAGGTAAATCACTTGCTGTGGTTGTTATGGAACAGATTCATACTTTTAGCCAGAGGACTAGCCATAATTCTTGAACTTCTCTTAGGTTATTAGTCAACTATTGTTAATATCATACACATTTGTATCAGAAATGGGGTAGCCTACCTTTATAATCTTGGTCCTTGCAGGTTGTAAAGCTTGTCTAATAAGAGCATGAAGGTACTAGGTGTCTCAAGGTAGTCACTAATTGCAGGAACTAAATATAAATACTTGAAAATGCTAACAAATGTGTATTGAAATTTTTAAGTAGGATAAATAAGACTTAGTTACTTCTGGGGTTGGAATTTAAAAGCCTGGGTATAGACTATAGTTTTTTAAAGTAGGAATTGTGGTAGAATTGCAAAGGTACAACTAAATAAGTTGCCTCTTTTGAGAGAATGCAATGAAGAATGTTGGCCTTTATCCTTTCTGGGTCCCTGTTTGACCTAAATCCAAGTGTTATGGGAATTGTCTTCCCTTCAGCCATCTAAGCAACATGAGCTTTAAGTTTCCTATTTTACTTGAATGATGTGGGGTAAGTCAGTCTTAGCTACTTAAGCAACATCTGTACATGACCCTTCTAGTCTGCCTTCATGTCAGAAAATGACCTGAGCTAGTGACACCAAAAGATCGATGCCGTTGAGTCTGACTTCATGTCATTGTGGGTTGAAGAACTAGAGGAACATAGGCACATCACTGTACACAAGTAGAGAAAGTAGATCAATACCAGTTCAAATAATGTGTTCTAGCAGGAGCTGGAGTGGGGAGCAAAGCAAAGGGTCTGGTTTTTTGCTTTCCAAAATGTGGTTTAGGTTCCTCTGGATTTGTAGTGAGACATTCCTCTTGTGGGTCATCACGCCATGAATTCACACTCAGGAATGCTCTAAGAATTACTGCTTTTGGCACTCTTGGGGTTAGGGAGAGAAATGAGAATGGTTTTATCAAGAAGTCAAGTGAAGATTCAAGGGGGCTGTGAGAACCTCTTGGGTGTCAGTACTTTAGACCTCTGAATACAAGTTGAAGACCTATCCATGCTTTGAGGAGTGCTGTGTTCCTTCTCCCAAATTATATATCAAAACCTTTACCTCATCTGAACTGTTGATGTACCAGTTACTACTTCATCGCCAACTTTTTGGCTGTTGTTTGACTTAGTCCTAGTCTTTTTTATCCATTGCATTTTTCGGGTATCAGTTAGTTGGCCATCTGGGCTAACCATTGTGGATTAATTTTTGTGTAGGCAATAGAAATCCTCTAGAAAATTTACTGGTCTAAATTCTCTCTTGAATGAGGCTTTGAGTCAGAACAAAAGGGAGGAAAGATTTAGGTGAGTTTTATGTGTAACTTTGTGAGAGGTTTTTTTTTTTTGTATCTTCAGATGTGTTTGGAGATTAAAAGTGATTCAGAAGAGCATGGGGGCGAAGATAATATGAGTTGTAAAAAAATTAAAAATGGAAAATTTAATTTTTGATGGTTTAGTATTTATTTGCCTTTGAAGAGATTAAGATTTTTAAAATAGGGTGCCTGAGAAGAAAGTTTAGCTAAATGTTTCTCTTAGCTGGAGAATATGAGTTTATGTTTAAAGAATCTAAAAATAATGCCTCTGTAGTTATTTAGGTATGATGGCAAAATGATGTTAATTTCCTAACCGCCATATGTTCTAAGAAAAAGAATAAACATAGCATGTAAGTCACATAACTGTAAAAAAAGAACAAAATTAGCCATTTTTGAGTTATGTATTGTTTTTCCTTCAGAGACTTCAAGGTGATCATGATAGTTTATTTGGATAGAAGAATAAGGGATTTAATTGGTCACTTTGTTCAAAAATTTCCTGTTAGACCATCTGTCTTTGGGTTGTTAAATTTAGTTCTGGGTCAGGTTTTTACCATATTAAATTCAGTAATTCTTCATTTGTTTTAGTTTTTCCCATTTTGTGGTTGATGTAGGCTTTTATATGTATTAATACTCAACTCCAGAATTGTAACATTTTTTAAAAAAAATGCTTGGCTTTAAAATATAATTACACTTATATAATCTTAAATTGTAAGCAGAATTTACTTTGACCTAAAATTAAGAAATATCTCTTTAAAAAAAAAACAACTCGGCTCTTGAAATGATTCTCTAAAAGAATTATGTTTTTAGAAAAATGATAAGAGTAATAGTTCTTACAAAATTCAACCTGTGGTTTTCTAACAGTTTTCTCATTTTTGTGACCCTTTTAGAGAAAAAGAATGTTGAACAGTAATAAGCTAAATTATGTATACTTTTAGTTGTTATTTTAAATTGTCTTTTCTTCTTTGACTACTACACTTCTACGAGAAGGCCTCTATTTCCTTTTCTTGACCTAGCCCATTATCTATTTACCTTACCACGTGTATGGTAAGGGACAGTCACCTCACCTCCCATGTTATTGGTTCCATTTCAGCTACCTTCTTTATTTGACCTTAAGACTCTCTTTTTCGTCTTCATCTACCTGTGTAGCCTGGCACATAGAAGCTTAAAATAAATGCTTGTTGATAGATTGGTGTAGTACCATTATACACCTTCCCAGCACATTATTTTCTAGTCCTCTTACCTCACCCAAGTATAGTCTGTCTCCCTCTTTCTCTACCTCCACTCCCACCCCACCCCTTCTCTGCTTATAACTCTTCCTAGGGAATGAAGTAAGACACTATGGAAGGTAGCGTTAGATGGCATCAATACAGTGTAGAGCTGGAATTTAGAACTGAGATGGAATTGTATGGAAAGAGCATGAGGAGCCTTGAAAGTCAGGTTTGGAGTGTTAGAGAAAGCGAAATGTTAAGAGAGAGAAGAGTAAGGGTTAGAGAAAGTATCTGATTTGAGTTTATCTGAGGATTTTTTTTTTCTCATTGTACCATGAGATGAAAGCCAGCTAGAGGATTGACTGTATAGGGCCATAATGGGGCTATCTGTTGTTAGACAAGGACTGCTTCATTCTAGGTACTTTACTGTCTTGCTGAAATACTCATTTTATGATAGTCTTATCACAATACTAACTTGTTCTTCCACTTCCCTTCATGGTGTTAATGAATTTGGCCAAATCCTTAAGGCTAAATGTACAAAAAATATTTACTTTCTGAAAAAATGAAATAAAAGCTTTTCTTGATTATCTTTAAAAATCTTCTCACTTTATAAAGCATTGTCATTACTATTTTATTTAAGTCTTTATTGAGTTTAATTATTTTCTAGATACTTTTAAACAATTCATTTTGAGATAAGATTACTGTTAACTGAATTGAATAATATGCCTAATAGGTAATTATATATTTTCATTTCATATTTATTGTAAAGTACATAAAATTACAAGTTATTTAACTTATTAAAGTTTTAACTTGGTGGATAGTATTCATTGCTGAATATACTTCTTGAAAAATTCTTTCCTAAAATGCAGATTGCAAAAGAAGAAGAACGAGAAAAGAAGTTTTCTAGAAGGTTAAATCATAGTCCTCCCCAATCAAGTTCCCGCTACAGAGAAAATAGGTGATAAATTCCTTAAAAGTTGTTAAGCTCAAATGATTAAGATTGTTGAATGCTTACTTTAGACTTAAGTTAGCACTGTATATATAGTGATTGGGAGTATAATTGGTCCCAAGAAGATCTGGGACTTCTTTGTATATGATCTCTTAAGAACTTTCAGCTTCACACTCTGATTCCATTTATTTGTTTCTTCCCTTAGAATTTATAAGGCACAGATTATCTGCAAAGCATTGTACTAGGGCTAAGGGAAAAGATAGAGATGATTTAGACATAAGCTCTGTCATCACGAAGGGTCTTTTATGCAAAACAGATATGTGTGCCTATTAGTGGCAACTAGATGGTGAAGTGGGTAGAGTGCTGGGCCTGGAGTCAGGAAGACCTGAGTTCATATATGGCCTCAGACATTTCTTGTAGGGGTAATAATTCATTTGTAAAATAGGAATAATAATAGCACCTGCCTCCACATTTGTTGTGAGGAACAAATGAAATAATCATTGTAAAGCATTTAGCAAAGTGCCTGGCACATAGTAAGTACTATGTAAATATTAGTTATTATTATTATTAGTTACTCATACTGTACAATGAATGGTAATGCAATAGCTATATAACAGGAAACTAGGATAAGTAAAAAGGGCTATTCTAGGTCAGAGAAAAAAATCATTTTTCTTATAGATTATAGGATTTGGAGGTAGAAATGGTCATAGAGATTATCTTGGCTAAATTCCTGATTTTATAGATGAAAGAAAGGAATTAAGGTCTAGATGATTACCTGGGTAGGACTAAGGAAGACATCTTGGAGAAGCTGGTATTTGAACTGGTTTTTAAAGGAAAGGTAGGATTTCAAAATACTGAGATTGGGGAATGGGTTTGGTAAGGCATTCTAGACATAGAGAACAGCATGGGCAAGTAGGGGACATTATCCAACACAATTCTGTTTCTACTTCCTAAGAGTACTTCATGGTACTCACTTTAGTCATTAAATACCTAAAAGTATTTTCAAGGTTGGGTTATATCACACATTAGAAGGAATAGGATGACTTATTTTTCTGTTGTTTTCTTTTCCGCATTAGGATAACTATTAAAAAGTGATCATATTCTAGGATGTGGGTGGTGGGATATAACCTTAAGTAATAGGAGTTTGAAGGAAAATTTGTCTTATATTTCAGTGCAACCGAGAATCAGTAATGAAGAGAATACCTTTAATATAATTTGTTACCTAAGAATAGATATGCAGTTGAATGAGTACTTATTAGATACTAAAAAAAAAGGGGGGGTTTTGAGTCGAATTTAAATCTCATTTTTCTTTTATTAAAGAAAAGTATGGATTTTAGCTAACATCTACTAGAATTTCGTATTCTAATGCAACATTTTCCTCGGGTACTTCATTTGGCCTGTGATTTTTTTTCCCTTTTATTATGTCAGCATCTTTCTATGCAAAAAACAAAACAACAAAACATTTAGAGTTCTATGTGTGTGATGCAGTCAAATGTCTTATATTTGGAGATGGAGACTGTTGAACTTGTAAATTTTAGATCATCAGAACCTCATCTATAATTTGGTTTTTAAAGTTTTTTTTTCCCTTTTAAACAAGTTAGAGTAGGAAAGCAAGACATTTTTATTTTTGCTGTTTCTAAAGATTAATAACCTTTTTATGATTGTAAGACTGATGAATGATTTGGATATGAGATTTGGTGATAACTTGTAGATTTTTTAACTGGAAATTTTGTTTCTAGTAGCTTAAATTTGTAAGTACCCTAAAAAATAGTAATTTGATTGTAGGAGCCGAGATGAACGAAAAAAGGATGACCGTTCTCGAAAAAGAGATTATGATCGAAACCCACCTAGAAGAGATTCGTATAGAGACCGGTACAATAGAAGAAGAGGGCGGAGCCGAAGTTATAGTCGAAGTCGGAGTCGGAGTTGGAGTAAAGAGCGGTTGCGAGACAGAGACAGAGATAGAAGCAGGACTAGAAGCCGAAGTCGAACGCGAAGCAGAGGTAAGCAGAAATAATGAATACCCTTCCTTCTCCATTTCTCTCTCTTTTCTGTTCCCCTAGCATTTTATTTTAGATTTCTATTAAAACTTCAATTAGCCACTCTTCATATTTAAGAGTTTAGCTTTAATCTTATGATAGTTTATGTAAATTTAACAATTTGATTTATGTTAAGAGAGTAAACTTGCTGTTTTTCTTTATTGATTACACGTTGGTGAAGCCTTTGCATTGGTTTTTAGTTGAGTGTCATTGTATGTGTCCTTAGGTGAATGTAATTCTCATTATACCTTGTTGAAGGGACTATGATATAGCAAAGTAATGAAAAAGCATGATTGATGTCATCCACTCTTAACTCTATTATTGTCTTGATTATACACTTCTGGGATCTTTTTTCTTTCTTTACTAATGACTTGGCTCTAGCTTTCTGTTAATTCTTTTTGGAGTATTCTCTTCTGACCCAAGACTTCAGTCACTTCAAAGCTCAGAGAAAGATGAAGAATGATTTAAAGATACATGGAGCAGTGAAGGAAAAGAAATTAGTGATAGTCACTTCTGTTTTGTTCCATTTTCACTTTATCTTTAGAACTTAGTCTGGAATGGAATGGTATACAGCTTGTTCAAATTACATAGGAAATGTTTCTGGTCTTGTCCTCTTTCTTATCTCTTGCATTCATTCATCTTTACATCTCATTTAGTTTTGAGTGAGAATGGAACAGTGACGGATAAAGAAACTTAAATATGTGAATACCTGGCATTTTCTAATGGAATGTACCTTATTTTTAAATGTGAATTTCTTGTCTGGATTTAAAATTGCTAGTTTGGAGTTTCATGGGTAACAACCTTTTCTTATTTATATTTACTCATCATCTATCTAATATAGTGCCTTGCATTTAGTAAGCATTTATAAGCTCATAGGTTTTAGGACTTAAAGGATATTCAAAGAAGATCTAGTTCAGTCCTAACATTTTACAGATGAGGAAACAGGCATGTAGCTTCTTCAAGATTATGAAAGATAGTGAGTATCTGAGCTAGAATTTGAATTCCCATTCTTTGACTCCAAATTCAGGCTTTCCATTACACCATGCTGTTTCTCTTAAGTAAATGCTTGTCAAGTTGATATTGAATGAATTAATAGCTGAATGAATGGATTATAAAGACTGACTCTAGAAGTTAATGTGAAGTCTCCAAAAGATGCTCTGTTGGAAAACTTTATCTTATTTATTTATTCATTCGTTTTTTGTTTGCTTTGGGTTTTTTCTAGGCAATGGGGTTAAGTGACTTGTCCAGGGTTACACAGCTAGTGAGTGTTATGTGTCTGAGGCTGGATTTGAACTCAGGTCCTCCTGACTCCAGGGCCAGTGCTCTATCCACTGTGCCACCTAGCTGCCCCTGTTGGAAAACTTTAAAGGGAAGCTTTTTTTAAAAAATTTTATTAGTTTATTTTGATTTATCAACAATCACTTCCATATGCTTTTGAGTTTTAAATTTTTCTCCTCCTTCCTCCCCACCATCTTCCCCAAGACGGTGCACAATCTGATATAGGTTATACATTTACATTCCTATTAAACATATTTTCACATTAGTGAAGTTGTAAGTAAAAATTAAAACCAATAGGAGGAACCATCAGAAAGATGAAACAAAACTCAACAGAAGGTAAAAATAAGTTACAGTGATTCGACTTCCATAGTTCTTTGGATGTGGACAGCATTTTCCATCACGAGGCCTCTGGAGATGTCTTAGATCCTTGTATTGCTGAGAAGGGTTAAGTTTAACAATATTAGTCATCGCACAACATGGCTGTTATTGTGTGCAAAGTCCTCTTGGTTCTGCTCACTTCACTCAGCATCAGACCATGTAAGTCTTTCTGAAGTCAGCCTGTTCATCATTTCTTATAGCACAATAGTATTCCATTACATTCATATACCACAACTTGCTCAGCCATTCCCCAGTTGATGGGCATCCTCTCAATTTCCAGTTCTTAGCCACCACAAAAAGAGCTGCTATGAATATTTTTGTACATGTGGGTCCTTTTCCCATCTGTATGATCTTAAAGCGAAGCTTTTAAAGAAAATATTTTAAGCAAAAAAATCACTGAAAATAATTTATTTTTATGTTCTAAAAAACTTAATTCCTGTTTTCATGATTCATGCTGGCAGCTGGGTTAGTGTAGCATATAGAGAGTTGGACTTGGAGTCAGGAAGCCCTGAGTTCAGATCTGACTTCAGACACTTATTAGTTGTGTGACACCCTAGGCAAATCACTTAATTTATCTGTCTCGGTTTCCTCATCTGTAATATGGGGATAATTGTGCTAACAGCTATTCCCAGGGTTGTTCTGAGGATAAAGTGAGATAATATTTGCAAAATGATTTGCAAGCCTTAAAGTGCTATATCAGTGCTAGCTATTATTAATTTAACTATGTGATTTTCAAATTAATTAACTAATTAATATCTTCTCCTGAGAATCAGCAAGAGTAGAGGACCAGTTTTGGAATCATTAAACCCTGAGTTGAAATCCTGCTTTTTACTCTTACTAGTTGTTTGACCATGGACAAATCACTTATGTTTTTAGTGAACCAAGCAGTTCTCTAAGACTGTGTTTAAGTCACGGAAGGAGTTTACACCTTGGGAGTTTGTCATGTTCCCAACCCCCAGTGAAATCAAGTATTGCTCTACCTACCCTCATCCTGTTTAACATAAATGATAAATCTGAAATATGATGGGTAAGATGTGGGCAAGAAGCTTTAGAAAGTCAGAGGAGGATGTTGCTAGAAGAGAGAGGATTGATATATATGAAGTCTTAAATTTTTATTTCATATTTTTATTTCTGAAGCAGAATATTCTTTAAGTTCTTTAAAATGAGATTTTCTAAAGCATCTTTTACAATAATATGTTTTTAAAAATCATATTTTCTTGTAGAAAGAGATCTGGGAAAACCAAAATATGACCTGGATAGAACAGATCCATTAGAAAACAACTATACTCCAGTTTCTTCTGTAACTAACATTTCGTCTGGCCACTACCCTGTTCCTACTTTGAGCAGTACTATTACTGTTATTGCTCCAACTCATCATGGTAATAACACTACGGAAAGCTGGTCTGAATTTCACGAAGACCAGGTGGACCATAACTCTTATGTAAGACCTCCAATGCCAAAGAAACGTTGCCGAGATTACGATGGTAAGTCATTCAGCTTTTGTGTGCTAAGTATATTCTGTATGACAAAATGTGTTATACATATCTAATTCAGATACATGTTGCTGATAGTGGGAGTAGTTGAAATTAGTGGAAATTTCCCTTTTTTTAAACCAAAATAATGTTGTCCCTCTTAATTAAATGCTTCAGTTTTGTCTTTTCCCCCATATGTTGAAGCAAATGATGGGATGTCAGTTTTTAAGTACCATTTATTTGAAAAGTAATGCTGCTTTTCCCCCCAAAACCACAGTAAATTCCTATGAATGTGCTTTTTCAAAGAAACTGCTACTAAAACATTTTTTAATTAACAGGGAAAAACTTCTTAGGAAACGGGAAATAATATACACATATTGGACCTAGACATTTGAGTGTCTCCTATGTATAAGAAAATTGATGAGAAGGTAGATGAACAGGGAGCTTTGGAGGAAGATTTTACTGTGAATGCCAAACTTCAGTACTTCAAAAGATCTGTTATTTCATCAATGTGGGTACTCCCTCCACCAACGCAGATGGCAACCCCTTTTATGCCTTAGTGTAGAGAGTTTCAAGGCTGCTAGGGCTGAGTAAATTAGTTATTTACCTAGTAGTCAATGTTTTGTTAACGTCTCTTTGAATTTAGCTAGTCTGGTCCTTAAATACATATTGCCACTGGGCCTCTTTTTGAACCCCTTATATCTTTGTAAGGATTCTGCCAGAGCTCTTGCTCCAGTGGCTTAGCCTTTGGTAACCTAGGGTCATTCTTATATGATAATTAGCCATTGGAAAAGGACTTTAGTGGAAGAAATGCTAAGCACTGCCAGAAAATGAATGCTTGATTTCTAAAATTAGTTATTATGGTTGCATTGTAATAATTATGTACTAGGTATTCTATCTCATTTATGTTTACATGTGTAAATTTTTGTCTTTGAGTCTTTTTTAGTATTATCCTATATGTAACATTGTTTCTTTGATGGGTCTTTTGTCATTGAGAAGCAACAGAGAGCTGTTATTTGAAATGGCCAATTATATTTCCCCAATTAAAGTAAAAAAAAAAAATCACAATATACCCACACAGAGCATGTTTTTAGAATACTTCTAATTTGTTAGCTCGCACAAATTTTTGCAGAGTGGTTTCAAAATTACAGATGTTCTTTATTTTCACATTTTCTTATGACTTAATAAGGTTTGGTTTTTTTTTTTTTCCTCTCAGAAAAGGGTTTCTGTATGAGAGGAGACATGTGCCCTTTCGATCATGGAAGTGACCCTGTAGTTGTAGAAGATGTAAACCTTCCTGGCATGCTGCCTTTCCCAGCACAACCACCTGTTGTTGAAGGACCACCTCCTCCTGGACTTCCCCCACCTCCACCAATTCTGACACCTCCACCTGTGAATCTTAGACCTCCAGTGCCACCTCCGGGTCCATTACCACCTAGCCTTCCTCCTGTCACAGGTAAACAAATGTGTTTGTGTAAAATTTGTGTGTGTTTATATCTCTATATACTCATATATAGCTATATCTAGATATAGCTGTATGGGTATATTTATGTTTTTTCGTTTCTAAAATAAGCTCATTTTGCTAATTGGCTATTTTATTTTTATTAAAACTGGCATTTAATGTTTTGAATCTATTGAGAATTTGAAGAAAATTCAACAATACTCAGTTTTAGGAAAACAGAAAAACTAAAATAGTTGGGTTATGGTAGGGTCACTGTTCTGTTAGTGGGGCCATTTGACCTTATTTTATTTATCTTCTTTATGACCCTGTTTCTCTTCTTCTGGATTTTATATTTTGTTGTGAAAATATTTGATCTTCTCAGGATCAAATTAACAGTAAGCCACTTCATTTCTAGGGGGGAATGAAACTTGTTTTTTATTTGCTTAATGAAGAATTCAGATATTAAATACATTTTTTCAGAAAAATATAAATAGTAGCATTTAATTAAGGTAATTATTTGTCGCACTAGATAGAGAGCACTTGAATAAGGTAATTAATTGTTTTGATCAGTGTTGAGAAAACTAGTTTGTGCTACCAAACCTCACTACTGTTTTTCTGATTGTCTTGAATTTTACTCCTGAAAGAGCAAACCTGATTCATAAAAGACATTTTCATTTTTAAGAGATCATTCTGATCATCATGGAATCCTAGAGTTGTAAGGAATGCAAAGGTCATCTAGTAAAACTACAATTAAGGCCTATGTCCTGTCAGAGGTCATCTAGTACAACTAAGGCCTATGTCCTGTCAGTGCTTCCAGACTTCCTTGAAGAATTTTGGATAATTTATCAGTTAGGAATTTTTTTCTTTATGTTGAGTTGAAATCTACCTGCTTTTTATTTCACCCTTTGATCTTATTCTTGCTTTCTGAGGTGTAGCAGAACTGTAATCCTTTTTGCATATGATAACCCTTGAAGTGTTTGAAGATAGAATTATATTTCTCCTTTCTCCAATATAAATTCCCATTTCATTCGTTTGATGTTTGGTGTGGTTTCACCTTTTCTTACCTCTGGGATGACTTTGTTGGTCCTCTAGCTTTTCCATGTTCAACTTGAACAAGATATGGTACTCAAGATGTCGTTTGGGGGCAGCTAGGTGGCGCAGTGGATAGAGCACCGGCCCTGGATTCAGAAGGACCTGAGTTCAAATCCGGCCTCAGACACATAGCGCTTAATAGCTGTGTGATCCTGGGCAAGTCACTTAACCCCATTTCCTAGCAAAAATAAAATAAACAAAACAAAGATGTGGTTTGACCAGGACTACCATCTGTCTTTTTCTCAGTACTGCTTCTATTAGTGTAGCCTAAGAGTACTATTTTTGGCTGCCAAATAATATTCTTGTCCTATGTTGAGCTTGTTGTCCTTCAAAATCCTCAAGTCTTTTTCATGTGAACTTCTTTCTCACACTGTCTCTTCTATCTTGTAGCTCTAAATTTAAATTTTTTGCACCCAAGGGCAAGACTTTACATTTATTCTTAGTAGATTTTCTCTTCTTGGATTCAGTCCAGTGTTCTTTCCAATTGAGAAGTTTTTGATTTTTTTTTAATCCATTGTATAAGGAATCTCAGCTTCATGTCATTTGCATATATGGCAAGGATGCCTTTCTGTCTCTTCCAAATGCTCTGTTTCCTTCCTCCCTCCCTCTCTCCCTCCCTCCCTTCCTTCCTTCCTTTCTCCCTTCCTTCTTTCCTTCCATCCATCCCTCCTTCTTACAGTTAGGAGACAGGGTCACGTAGTCAAGTGTTTTAGGTTGGATTTGAGCTCAGGTCCTCCCAACGCCACTGCTAGTGCTCTATCCACTGCACAAGTAGTTGGCCATCAAATGCTCTGTTTTCTTAAGTCTTCTTAAGCAGTCTTTTTTTTTAAAAAAAAAAAATTAGGGGCAGGTAGGTGGGGTAGTGGATAGAGCACCAGCTCTGGAGTCAGGACTTGAGTTGAAATCTAGCCCCAGACACTTGACACTCACTACCTGTGTGCTCTGGTCAAGTCACTTAACCCTGATTGCCTTGGCAAAAAAATTTTTAGCATTCATTTAAAAAAAATGTTGAGGTGCAAATTCTGTCCTCCCCACTTCCTCCCCCCTCCATTAAGAAGTCAAGTAGTATCAATTACACATGTGAAATAATGCAAAACACATTTCCATATTAGCCATGTTGCAAAATAAACAATGAAAAGCAAGAAACAAAATGAAAATAAGTATGCTTCAATCTCAGAGTTAATGAGATCTTTCTGTGGAGGTGGATAGCATTTTTCATCATGGGTCCTTTGGAATTGTCTTGAGTCATCACATTGATCAGAGTAGCTAAGTCTTTCACAGTTGTTCATCCTTAAAATGTGGCTGTTGCTGTGTACAATGTTCTCTTGGTTCTGCTTACTTTACTTTTCATAAGTTTTTTGGAAATAACCCTGCTTGTCATTTCTTATAGCACAATAATGACAAAAGAATTTTAAATGTAGTCTGAACTGGACTGGTGTCTAAACTGTGAATTGCCGGAGCTGAATAAAGCAGACCAGAGGCTGATGAGTCAGGAATCAAAAGCAGTTTAATTTCAGAGTGAAGAAAACAGATTTGGAAACAGAAATTTTGAGTAGAGGGGCCTGTGGCTTGTGGCAGTGGTAGGATTTATAAATTTGAAAACCACAAAAAGACAGGACCCAAAACAATCATTCTTAAGTCTTGAGTAAACAGTTCCCACAGCAGGCCCATGCATGCAGGCATTTTTGGGATAATAGAGGCATTCTTGTGTCCAATGGGAACAGTATGATCATTCAGCGGAGTACAGAGCCAGAGTTAGTATGGTGGGAACAGGAGTGCAGCCTCTGGTTCTGTTCACTTACTAGTTAATAAGCACAGGAATTGTTAGAATGTCAGAATGTCAGAAGATGTGATTGACCCCTTTCTGTTGCAGAGCATCAGCTGTAGCTATAGCTCTCAGTTCATAATGTCCTGGGAAATAGGAGAGCTCTAACATATCTAGATAGTATAGTCATTACACATATCTATTATTATGAAATCATAAGTCCCATGACAGTATTCCCTCCTTTCGGTCAAAGGCCAGAACATTCCTGTAGACAGCTGGGGAACAACTTCCCGAAACATGATTTTGATTTTATGTAAGATAGAAGTGAATGGGTGAGATACAAGGTGAATGCTAAGATAGGCAGCAAGGCACATGAGGAAGAGAGACATCAGACCAGAGGGCAGAGTGGGAGAATGCTTCTAAAGTTTCAAAGCAACCAGGAGAATGGGTCAAAGGAAGATAAAAGGGAGAGACATGCTTCAGTATGTTGAGGCCCCTGTTCTATAAATCTTCCACTAGCCTGTTTAGAGCACTAAGATCCTCCTGTTTGAGAGAGGACTGGTTGACATAGAAACAACATTTCTCCCCAGTGAAGGCAGTGGGGTGTCTAGCACCTAGCGATTTTGTAATACCATGAGGGCAAGTGAATCAGCCTGCTTTTGTGATGAGCCTTCCAGTGTGCTCCAGGCCTGCAGAGGGGTACAGTGTGCCAAAAGTGGCTGTGCTACCAGTCAGGGATCCTGTGGCTGCCAACAGAGCTACAATAGGCCGGAAAGTGAGCCTCTGCTGTCGGTGGAAGGACAGTGTTGATTGGGGAGGAGCTTCAGAGTAGTTCCCTAGAAGTAGGGATAATTTGGGTATGGTATAGACCAGGGCACGGAGCCCTTCCCAGAAGGGAGTGAGGCTATCATATAGAGTAGAATGAAGAGGGGTAATTCTACTGCAAGGGCGGGTGTGGCAGGGAGGTGTTAGAGGTTAAAGCCTGGAGTAAAGTGCCTCCAGGCATGGATGTTCAGCACTGGTATTGTTATGGAACAAGAGACCATTCTGGGATTCCCACACTATCTTGGAAATAGAATATATGCCTTTATGGTTATCTTTATTCTGGATAAAGGTCCAGAATCTGATGCCTAATTTGTTAGGGCAGGCTTCCACACTCCACTTGCTACAGGTGAGCATTTGTAGTGTTATGAGATGCCCCAGCCCCTGTTGGGGAAATCTGTGACCATAGAAGCTGGCCAGAGATGTTAAGTGAGGTGATTTGGGGAGCAACCCATGAGGAGTTCAGAATGAAGGTAGAATTACATTGCATGGGATTTGATGATCTAAGGTGGGGGCTCATATTGCTACTTGTACCCAGGATGTGGAGCAGAGCCTGATTTTGTAGAGAGACTCCTGAGTGCAGTGGATCCCATAGGTATAGGTCTGATATGCTAGGGGCCCTAAATTCCATGGTCTAGTTTTCTGTTTCTCAGTTAGGGTAGTATTGCGTCACAGTCATGTACCCAGTTGATGCACATGCTCTCAGTTTCCATTTGTTTGCTACCACAAAAAGAGCTGCTGTATTTTTGTACATATAGGTCCTTCTTCTCCCTTCCCACCCAATTAAAAAATCTCTTTGAGGAAACAGGTCTAGTGTTGGTATTGCTGAGATGAAAAAGTATGAATAGTTATTGTAGCCCTTTGGGCATAATTCCAGATTATTCTCCAGAATGGGTGGACCTGTTTACAACTCCACCAACAGTGCATTAATACTGTCCCTATTTTTGCACATCCCCTCTGGCATTTATTGTTTTCCTTTTCTGTCATGTTAATCAATCAGATAGTTATGAGGTATCTCAGAGTTGTTATCATTCTTATTTCTCTAAATGATATGATTTTAGAGCATTTTTTATGTGACTGTTGATAGCTTTGATTTCTTCTGAAAACTGCCTGTCCATATCGTTTGACCATTTGTCAATTAGAGAATGGCTCCTATTTTTATAGATTTGGCTCATTTCCATATATATGTATATAAGAAATGCAGCCTTTATCAGAGAAACTTGCTTTAAACATTTTCTTCCAGTTTTTTGCTTTCTTTCTAATTTTGGTTGTATTGGTTTTCTTTGTATAAAAACTTAAATTTCGTGTAATTAGAATTGAAAATATGAATTATCATTAATCGAAAGTAAAAAATTGTTTTACTTCCCATGATCCTCTTTATATCTTGTTTGGTCATAAACTCTCTCTTATACTTAGATCTAACAGGTAAATTTTTTCATGTTCCCCGATTTACTTTTGATATCACCCTTTGTGTCTGAATTATTTACCCATTTTTACCTTATTTTTGTATATTGTGGGAGATGTTAGTCTATGCCTAGTTTCTGCCAAAGTGCTTTCTAGTTTTCCAGCAATTTTTGTCAAATGGTTAGAGTTCTTGCCTCCACAGCTTAAATCTTTGGGTTTTCAAATACTGGATTACTACGGTCATTTCCTACTGTGTGGTGTTGAGTTTCTGTGTACTGTAATCCACTGGGGAAGGAAATGGCAAACCACTCCAGTATCTTTGCCAAGAAAACCCCATGGACAGTGTGGTCCATGGGTCACAAAGAGTCAGACTAAACAATTGTGTACCTGATTTATTCCAGTGCACCAGTATCAGATTGTTTTGATGATGATTACCTTACTTAACATTTTTTTCCATTGATTCCCTTGATACATTCTGCTATTATTTTTCCTAGCTATATAGAATAAATTTTTAGTAGTTTGGTATGGTATTGAATAATAATTTAAAGTAGGTAAAATTATCATTTTTGTTATATTGACTCAATACTTTTAATATCACATTCTAGAATTTTGACAGTAATAAAAAGTTCATTGGATTGTAGTTTTAAAAAATCGTCCTTCTTTTGAAAATCAGGTGACTTGTTCTTTAGTACATTACCTCACTTCCATATAAGTTACCAAAATCATTGAGTCAAGTCTGCTGGCATTTATTAAATACCTACTATGTACCACATGCAAACTGTTTTACAACTCTGAGTTGTAGTTTGTCTGGCCTAGTGATTTGTATTCATTTGAAGTTACTAGATACAGATACTCTCATTCTCTATACATGTTTTTCAAGGTTCTGTTTTTTATTAAGTTTTTTTTTCTTTATTTCTCAATTTAAAGATTTTTCTCTTTTGGTAGAGAAAACAGAAGAAAAATATAAGTATTTTTTCTTTCTTAATGTGGTCTTTTAATGTCCAACTAATTTACATCAGTCAGTTGCCTTTTGCTTTACATGATATTCCTTCTTAGCGGTTTTTCTATTCTTATCATTCTGGAAAGCCTCTTGGTCATAATGGAATTTAGCTTTCCTTACCATGTTATGCTTTTGTAGTCTCTTTAGTTACCTACTTTTGCTTTCCTTTTCTGTTCAGATCTTTTTTTTTATTAATTTATTTTGATTTATCAACAATCATTTCCATATGCTTTTGAGTTTAAAATTTTTCTCCACCTTCCTCACCACCACCCTCCCCGAGAAGGCACACAATCTGATATAGGCTATATATACATACATATGTACATTCTTATTAAACATTTTCAGATTAGTGATGTTGTAAGTAAAAATTAGAACCAATAGGAGGAACCACCAGAAAGAGGAAACAAAGCTCAACAGAAAAGGAAAAAAAATAGCAAATAGTATGCTTCAATCTGCATTCAAATTCCATAGTTTTTTCTTTGGATGTGGATAGCATTTTCCATCATAAGGCCTTTGGAGATGTCTCAGATCCATATGTTGCTGGGAAGGGTTAAGTTTATCAGCATTAGTCATCACACAACGTGGCTGTTATTGTGTACAACGCTCTCTTGGTTCTGCTCACTTCACTCAGCATCAGACCATACAAGTCTTTCCAGGTTTTTCTAAAGTTAGCCTGTTCATCATTTCTTATAGCACAGTAGTATTCCATTACATTCATATACCACAACTTGCTCAGCCATTCCCCAATTGATGGGCATCCTCTCAGTTTCCAATTCTTTGCCACCACAAAAAGAGCTGCTGTGAATATTTTTGTACATGTGGGTTGTGTTCAGATCTTTTGAAAAACAAATTATGATCTTAATACCAAATATCAAAACAAATAAACTTAGGAACTATTTGCATTTCAATTAATTTTTAGCTAATAGAACTTTTTTAGGCATTCCCTCTAGGCATGCCTCCATCCGAATTCTTTGTCCATTCAGTTATTCTGTCATTGTTTCATTAGACAGAGCTCCTTGAGAGGAAGGACTGTCTTTTGCCTTTCATTGTATTCCCAGCACTTAGGATGGTGCCTGGCACATAGTAGGAATTTGTTAATGCTTATTGGCTGACACTGTAGTTCTTTTATACTTTTTTTCTTAAAGTTCCTTTTTGTTCTTTTTGCATTTTTAAATAAAGTTCTTTCTGTATTCACTCATTCATTCATTCATTTATTCATTTATTTGTTTATTTGTTAGCTAGGCATTGGGTGGGGTAAAGTGACTTGCCCAGGGTCACACAGCTAGTAAGTGTTATGTGTCTGAGGTCGGATTTGAACTCAGGTCCTCCTGACTTCAGGGTCGGTGCTCTATCCACTGCTCCACCTAGCTGCCCCCTGGGCAAGTAATTTAATTTCTCTCCATCTTGATTTCACAATGGAAATGTGAGCTTGTATTTTAACAGAACTAGATCTCCAATTTTGTCAGTTAATGAGAAAACTCATTGGTTATCTGTCTCCAGAATGCATTGTCCTTTTCACCTTTTTGGCTGTTACTTACAAGAGCCTCCCTGCACAATATATATTCTATATTTTTCTTTCATTGTTCCTTATCTACCTCTATTCAGTCATACTTTCTTTATATTTATAGATTTCCAAAAAGTTGTACATCTTCTTGATAGGTAATGTTAATTCTATTGCCACTTTTTTTGTGATCTCTGTGTTCTTAGGCATAGACAATTCAGCATGTCCTAGATTTAGCATATTATCTTTTCTCTGAAATCTATCCTTTTTCCAAAGTCCCTCATTTCTCTTGAAGGCACCACAATCTTTAGTCATCCAGGTTCACAACTTGGGTTTTTATCCTCAATTCCTCACTTTCCCTCACTTTACATGTAGTTTTCAACCTGGGAGACAAGAGACAGCAGATAGGAGCACTCCCATCCTCACTACCTCCACTGTAACATCCTCCCTCTATATGGTGGTAGAGACACACAAGGACCTGAGCCCAACAGCCCTAGAAATAGCCATGCCCCCATATCAGTGATTCTGCTTCTAGCTAGGTCCCTGTAGCCAGCTTTGAAAAGAAGTAACACTTGTAGACAGAAAGACTACTGCTATCGCCTTTAGCTACCTACCAACTATTATCAGTGAATAGCTTAGGCCCAAGAATGTCAGGAAATAGCAGTGCCTCCCAGATTACCAGCCCATCTCCCACCTTGACGCCTAGCATCATCAGTGGTAATATCTGTTGAAAAGGGGCCTACTATCCCCACTACCATCAGTTCCAACTACCAGTGATAGGGCAGGCATGTCAGCCTAGTTGAAGTAGCAGAGGATTGAGTACAGAGGTACAACATGTGCCAGGCAATTCACACCGCTGCCATCATGTCTACCACCACTTCCCTTTAAAACCTAGCAGAGATAGCCCAGGACTCTGAACTTGTCATTGAAAGGAATAACTTGGTGGAAGTGGGGTCTGCTGTCCTTTCCACCACCAGCATCAACTGCAGTCTACTTTGCCTGGCTGCAGCCTTCATCCTGCAGCCATGATCCCAGGAATTGACCCTTGTGGAGATATAAACTAACTATTTCAGCAGTAGTTGAAGCCCCTGTCTCCTGAACAGCCACAACTGCTAGACACCTTGAAAAGAAAGGTCTTGCTTCTAAACCCCTTGGTGCAGAATCAAATGATTCACCATTAGAAATGCATTTTGTTTTTATCCATTGAAAAGGCATTAAAGAATATGACCTTTACATCTAACTTAAAGTTGAAACCTCCTATTATTATATGTCATCTCTCCCTTATTAGAATGTAAGTCTCTTGATAAGAGTGACTGTATTGTTTTTCTATTTGTATCTCCATTGCTTAGTACAGTGTATTATAAGCATTTATATTCTTTTTCATTTATTCAGGCAGCCCTCATCACCTCACTTCTTGACTAGTTAGTGGCACTTGGTCTTCCCGCCTCAAATCTTTCTATTCTCTCTCCTGTCTATCCTCCACAAAGTTGTCAGAGTGATTTTCCTAAAGTGCAGGTCTAACCATATCACTCTGCTCAGTAAACTTCAGTGGCTTCCTATTGCTTCTATGATCAAATATAAGTTTCTCTGTTTTAAAGTCCTTTACATTCTGGCTGCAGCCTACCTTTCCAACTTTATTTATATATTAATACTGCTTATTAAACTTTACAGTGTAGCCAGAATGACCTTTTTATTGTTTCTTTGGCATGACATCCCATGTTATTTATACTGACTTAAAATGTCTGCTAAACAGAAGCTAGAGAGCTACAGATTAGCTACAGGGGTGGGGAACCTGTGGCCTTCTAAGTCCTCAAGTGCAACCTTTTGCCTGAGTCCAAGTTTTACAGAACAAATACTTTTATTAAGGGGATTTGTTCTGTGAAGTTTGGATTCATTCAAAGGACTGCACTTGAGGTTGTAGAGGGCCACTTGTGACCTGGAGGCTGCAAGTTCCCCACCCCTGTAGCGTCAGCTGGTGGCAGCTTTTTACACCATCTGTTCCTCATGTCTAGGATGCACTTCTATTTTATCTGTGACTCTTAGAGTCTGTTGTTTCTTTCAAAACCCAAAATCCAAGTGACACCCATGTGAAGCCTTCCTGATTTCCTCTCCCCACTCCCCTTTGGTTGCTAGTCTCCCCTTTTCCTCCCATTTACGTTGTATTCATTTTGTATATATTTGTATCTATGTTGTTTCCTCTGACAGAATGTAAGCTCTAACAGGCAGATATTATTTTGCTGTTGCATTGTGTTCTCATTGTTTAGAGCAGTGCCTGATACATTGTATATTTTTAAATTGATTACTTCTATCTGTTGTCTGGTTCTAATTAGCTGTTGCATCCATCTCAGTGCCTGACTCTTAAGATTATTAGACTCAAGTGAGATGATCTGTGACAAACTTTTGGCAAGACTACAATGTAAATGTCTGTTGTCTTGAGCCCATCAAGTCTCTCTGATAACTTATGAGCATACTGTATTACTTTAAAATCTCAACTTCTGTTACTCTGGTTCATTTTATTTCTTAGCCATGTGTTGTGAATTGTTTTATTTACATCTGAGACCCTGGTTTGAGTTATTATTCCTCTTTTTGGATATTGTTTCTTTGGAATTGACAATTCTACTAACTGTTCTTTGTCAAATCTGTTAATGGCTGGTATCTGGTTTGGCTTAATTGTATGTGGCCAGTTTTCTTTTTTTTTTCCTCCTCTTCTCAATTTAAAGCCTTTGTGATGAAGTCTAGAATTATCTAGGCAAATATATTCTTACTCCTAATAAGATGCACTTCTTCCTTGGCAAAGAACCCATCTTTGCCATATGTAAAAGTATGGTTTCACCTTAGTTGTAATATCACAGGTCATACCAGAACATGACCTGACTAAAGGGAACATTCTGATTAGCCTACAATATTTAGTTTACCTACTTTCAGTTGATATGTCTTATTGTTGATTTTTACAGGACCACCACCTCCACTTCCTCCTTTGCAACCATCTGGTATGGATGCTCCTCCGAACTCTGCAACCAGTTCTGTTCCCACTGTAGTAACAACGGGTATTCATCACCAGCCTCCGCCAGCACCACCCTCTCTCTTTACAGCAGGTGCAGTATGGACTTTTTAAGATTATCAATTCAGAGAGTCATAGAATTTTAGAACTGAAAAAACTTAGTTATCATTTAATCCACATTTGAAAAGTCAAAGTGATTTTCCCGAGGTGGCAGTTCATGTCATAAAATGTACTGGTTTTACAGCTAGAGGGAATGTCTGGTTCAGTCTTTTTATTAACAGTAAGGAACCTAAGCCCCAGAGAGGTTAAGGGATCTGGCCAAGGTGACTAAGCTGATGAGTTAGTAGAGTTGTGATCATCCATGTTTTGTACTATTTGCATTTAGAGCTGGAATATTTTTCTTGGTAAAATTTCACAGTACAGTATAAAAATTGTCAGTTCTATAAACTCTTTGGGATATTTGTATGTATAGAGACACATACACACACACACATGCACCCACAGTGTGCTAAGTGGAACAGAGGATAGAATGGTGGACTTGGAACTCAGGAAGACCTGAGTTCAAATTTGGCCTGATGCATTTAATAGCTATGTGATCCTAGGTAAGTCACTTAACCTCTTTGCCTGCCTCAGTTTCCTCATCTGTAAAATGGGAATGATAATACCTACTTCTTAGCATTGTTGTGAGAGTAAACTGAGATATTTGTAAATCTTAAAGTGTTATATAAGTGGTTTTATTATGATTATATTTTTGATACTAGTGATGTAAGTGAATTGTTTTTGAGATCTTTTTAGTAACATTGTAATATATAGTGTCAGTATTTTATGTTAACTGTATGACAAAATATTTCAAAGTGGAGTTTTATAATTGTTGTTTAATTACAGTTTTTGTATTACCAGATACATATGACACAGATGGCTATAATCCTGAAGCCCCAAGCATAACAAACACTTCCAGACCTATGTATAGACACAGAGTGCATGCCCAAAGGCCTAATTTGATAGGACTTACTTCAGGAGATATGGATCTGCCACCCAGAGGTATTGTGACTAAGTTTGTTCTTTTCATCTTTCCAACGACAGAGATGAAAGGACGTGTACTATGTACCAGTTGCAGGTCTTGGGTCAACCTTTATAACATTGTGCCATAGCCAGTCCTTTGTGAAAGAAGCATGTTTCCTTCATCAGTTGTGAAGTATCAGAATGGACTGGTGATTGTGTTGTTGCTGTATATCCTTCTTTTTCGGTCCCACAGTATAGTAAAGATTGAGCTAATTCATAGTACTTATGATTGCTTTTTTAGTTAAAATTTTCTGCTTTCACATACTGGATTTAATTTTTCAAGCTATGTATATTCCTCAGTTGGTGTTTTCTTTGGACTTTGTATGTTTGTACCATGTTTATCTACTATGTTAGGATTTTCCCCCTTAAGACTTATATAATGGAACGCCTTGAGTAAACATCTCTTTAAATATTTTTGAATTTATTTTTTACCTTTAGCTTATTATATAATCTTTGTTTTGTTCTGTTTCTTGGAAGAGATGGGCATTTTCCAGAAGATAGAACGTGGCGTTTGCACAGATGAAGAATTAGGAATAACAGTCATAAGGGAAAATGTTGAAAAGTTTTATCCTTTTTCCCTTTTCACAAAATGCCTTTTAAACCCTCTTAAACTTTCTCTTGAGGTGTGATATTCTCCTTATTTCACACAGCCAGAAAAATCACTTCCTCATGTTCAAGAGGAATAAAAATGCGTCTGAGACTAAATAGGTAATAATATGTATAGTAGAATTTGCTTGATTTTCTAATGCTTTGGTTGTTTATTCAGCATTGTTCTGCACTTTTCAATAGTGTCATATGGCCATGATCATTCAAGAAATACACACATACATATACTTTATTTATCTTAATTCAAATATAAACTCTTTTTGAGAAAATAGGAAATAATGTAATTTGTGTTTTTTGGCTTTTTTTATACTGCATGGGGAACTAAAGTAGTTAAATATACTCAATTCTCTTCCTTCTTATTGCTCTTCTCACTTTAAAGTAGTTTTTTCTGTATTTTTTTCCTATTCATATTGCATTTTTGAGATGGAAGATTTGTTGTCAACATATATCCCATAGTTTCAGACATCTCTGCTCCCTGCACCACACTTCCTACCCCCTTTTGGTCCAAGTTTAACTAATGACTTAATTAGTATAGAGAATTTCCAATGTAGAAATTCTTTACAATTGCCGATCATGAACAATTCATGTTTAACTTATACTCTTCAAGAGTCACCTGGGACACACTGAGAGGGCAAGTAGCTTGCTAATGATCATAGAGACTAGTATGTGTAGGGAGAAGTACTTGAACCCAGGATCTTTGTGACTGCAAATCTATATCTTTTATTTGCTATACCAAGCTGTGAACATGGTTGGCATTCATTAAATGTTTATAATAATGGCGTTCTTTAGTTAGAATATATTCTGTGAAAGGTAGTGCATTGAAGGTAGGCTTCTCATTACAGTTGCAGAATTAATACTCTGTGTTTGTAATAAAATAGAAATTGTTAAGTTGTGCTATATGTTTGTTCCGTTAACACTAACTGAAAAAAGAACTCTTGGTGCTTTTACTTTTGAAGCCTTTAGATTTGATGTCAACTTCAAGTAATAAGTAAATTAGGAGTTAATAGCTATCTGCTTAGACACTTTAAGGAGTACTTCTACTAAATAAACTAAAGTATATTTCTTTTGGCACTTACAGTATCAGTGTGGCCCTGGGTGGTAGGGAGAAGGGTGAGAAGAGTGAAATAATCCATTCCCATTTACATATTCCTAAAGAGGTTTAGATCCTGCCATAGGGTCTTAGTTGGAAGAGACCTCCCCAGTTCGTTATCTAGTCCAGTGCTTCTTAAACTGTTGTGGTGCGCAACCCCATATGGGGTTTGTGAAAAATTTAGCAACAGTGAAAGGTTTCTGAACATGCAGTGACCAAAAATTAATTAAAAATCAAAAGTGTAATGAATCTGAAATATTTCTGGCAGCACTTGCCCTTGTTGCATCATGCAGCTTCACTGCAGCCATGGTTCTGAACACAGAGCATGTGCATTTCGCACTGTGCATGACATTATGCCATGCAACTGCAGCAAACACTGATGAAATGCAAAAAGAGATTGCAGGAGGAAAAACGTTAAGAAGCCGTGATCTAGTCTTGACTTGCCCTGAACATGAATCCATTTCACAGGAACCTGGTTGAAATGATCATCTGGCTGTCATTGAAGTCTTCTGGTAATGGGAAAGTTTATTTCTGAAATTTTTGATACAACAAGCTCATCTCATTATTTTGAAAAGCTCTGATTTTAAGAAACGTTTTCTTTATATTGATCCCAAATCTGACTCTTCTACAATTTTGAGCCATTATTCCTAGTTTTGCCCAGTGGAGTAAAGTAGACCAATTCTTTGTCAGCATTTCAGATCCTTTAGAATAACTATTTTGTCCATGCAGTCTCATGCCTGTTTCCTTCAAACTTTGTAATTTTTAAATAAATTTTTACAGATAGCTCCTAAAAATATTATTTAATGTTTTATTTTCTCCCAATTATATATAAGAACAATTTTAACTTTTTTTTTTCAAATTTTGAGTTCCAGTATCTTTCCATCCTTCCCCCCCCCGCCCAAGGCAAGTAGTAGTAGTTTGACATGGATTATACTTGTGTAGTGATGCAAAACATATTTCCAGAAAGAAAACAAACTAAAAAAACCCCCTGAAAAATAAAGAAAAAGTATTTTTGATCTATATTCAGTCTCTGCCACTTCTTTCTCTTGAGATGTACAGCATCTTTCATCATAAGTCTATGGATAGCTTTTAAAAAAATTATATACATTTCTCAATATGTTCCTTTTCTATCCCTCCCAGAGAATCACAAATATAACAAAATAAAAAGGATAAAAAATTGGCTTTGCAAAACTAGAAGTTGTCTGATATGTGCTGTGTTACATGCCCATGTTCACCCAGCTCTGCAAAGAAAGAGAGGAGTTAGTTGCCTTCTCATATCTTTTTGTTGGGGTCACATTTGGTCATTATAATTTCATGACATTCAGTTTCAGTTGTTGTTTCTCTTTACAGCCATTTAATTCCATTTACAGTTGTCCTACTTATTTTCTTAGTTCTGCTTACTTCACATCCATTCCTATGAGTCTTCCTTTGTTTCTCTGTATCTATTCATATTTGTCATTTCTTGTGGTACAGTAATATTTTATTACACTCAAGTGCCACAACTTTATCTTTGATAAAGATCTTCCCTAGTAGATTATAAAGAAAAAGGTCTCAAAAGAATTGAAAACTGTTAACTATAATAAAGAATGCTCCAGATACAAATAATACCAAGTTGGTAAAGGTGAAGAAGATGCCAGAGTAAGTAAATGTTGTAGAGATTTTGAAAAGATTCAGGCAGTATTGGTGAAACTATGGATTGTTCTAACAATTACAGGAAGAAATTTGGAGTTATTCTAAGAAAGTCACTAATAAGTCATACCCTTTGACCCAGCAATCCCACTGGTAAGCATATGTCTTGCCTTAAAGGAGGTCTGTGATAAAAATGGTTATAGAAGTACTTTTTGTAATAGCAGAAAAACTAGAAAGAAAGCAGATGCCCATCCATTTCATAATGACTCAATTAGTTATGGTACCTGAATGTAATGGAATATTTCACTGGCCTTCTTGCATCGTATAGTTTCTAGTCCTTTCATTAACCTGGTGATACTGTTTGTCACTTCCTTAAAAATATGGTGCCTAGAACTGAATATTCCAGATATGACCTATCTGATAAGGAAAGAGTACAGAGTAGGACTATTGTCTCATTTCTGCACTTTTATGGAACCTAAGTTGAATTAGCTTTTTTGGCTATGTCGTCACACTATTGAATCAAACAATTCTAGTTTATTTTTCATTGATAGAGTGAATTCTTCTGACAAGACAACATGAATCATATGCTGAGAGGCTGTTAAACAGTGTCAGGTGATATGTTTGGGAGACTATAGGAAGAGAAATAAGAAAATTCAATTCAGCAAGCATTTATGGAACAGGTGCTACATAGCACTGTGCTAGAATCTGGGGAGAAAAGAGAGCTAACTTTCTAGTGTGGAAGATTAAGATGTGTACATAATAACTTATGATGGAGACAAAATAAGGTAAGTGCATAAGAGAAAAAGAAGTGTGAGAAAATTTCAACTTGTTTTTAACACTATATAACTTTTTTGAGGATGATAAAGTTCATTGTTGAGAGAAAATATAACATCAGGAGCTTTGAAGATAAGGTGGTCTGATTTTTTTCCCCCCTCCACTGTCCATGAGAATTCTGAGCAAAAATTAAGTAAAAGGACTACCATACTGCCTTACTGTCCCAGTATCATTTATCATCTGAAAGGTGAGGGAGAAGGGGGATGAGAAAGAAAGCCTTTTTATTACTCTGCAATGATTTGGAATTTTGGAATCACATTCTACTTACTTATAGCCAGGTAGAAAAAGTGGTTCATCTGTGTCAGTTAAAAGCCATGGGCCTGAGAAATAAATTAGAAATTTTCTTGGGAATCTCAGTTGAGTATATAAATCACACGAGAGCACTTGAGCTCAGAACTGAAGTTCATAGCTTAAACAGATAATTTTATGAACCTCCCCGGAGTTGGATCCTTTATATTTAATCTACTTGTTTATTTTGCCAAATCAAGTTGATGTAGGATCAGATTACTTAAAATGTGTCTTCCACCTGCTATAGATCCATAATCTATAATTGTTGTTATATAGAAACATTATAGTATAAGGGGAAAGAGCACTAGATTTGTAGGTAGGAAATCTAAAAGAGTTCTTGGAGGACTTTTCAATCTCCTAATTTTACAGAAGGGAAATCTGAAACCCAGAAAGGAAGTAACTTGTTCAAGGTCACAAAGGTACTAAGAATTGAATCTAGCTCTGTCTTGATTTTCGATTCAGATTGTGGCCCCATTACTTTCCATCTCTGTGATTATCAACAGGTTACCTAACCTTTTTAAACCCATGTTTTATCATTTATAGTACTTGTATATCTGCTCGTTAGGATTGTATTGAGAAATGTGCTTTATAAACCTTACATTGATATGTAAGTGGGAGTTATTTTTATCTACATCCCCTTTGGGGCGTCTTGGCATATCATGGGTGGGAAGAAATATGGATGACATGCATCTATAAAAGGATTGATAAATGTCTGCTTGACTTTTTAAATCTAATGTGCATGAGTTGGGAACTTGATTAGCAATGTCTGTATGAAGAGCTTTTGTCCTAGTCAGGAATATATCTTTATACATGATAAAAAGAATAAGATCATAGCTGTACCTAAAGTCATACATCTAATTTCCTGGAGATCTTTGAGGGAGTAGCTGTTGCATATTGGCCCAGTAGCTGTTTGCCCTGTCTTTTTGCTACCATATAGTATCATAGATCTTAACAGCAAAAAGAGACCTCAGAGGCCATCCAACACAACCTTCTAATTTTACAAATGAAGAAACTTAGATTCATTTGATTTAAGGGACTTGCCCTCAGTCACACAGATAGTAAATGGTACATTTGAACCCAGATCCTCTGACCAGAACCAGTGTGCACATCACCTTTCCTGTACCATGAGGAAATCTGTGAAATCCTGTCAGGGCAAAGTAGACAGATATCATTTGGTAGAAATTCTTCATATTTTCACAACTTAAACAAAAGTTTTACCTTATTTAATAGGACAGCTATTATTTAATTGTTAATTATTTATGGACATTTGTCACAGTGTCTTGATTATAGCATCTTACTCTATTTAGATGTACTTAAGGTAGCTAGAATACTGATCCAGTGCTACTAATACCTAACCACCTTTTTCTCAGGGACATGAAGGCTGTAGATATATTAGGAAGAATTAAAAGAATCCTATCTTAGGCTACTCCAACATAATTAAATGTCCTGCACTTAATTAAATATAGCATGGATAGTCAGAAAATCTGAAAGAAACTGATGGTTACTGGTCAATTACAGAAATTCTGCGATAGACCTGGATTTTACATTCTTTATAAAAATTAGTTATGATAGTATCTTTTATTATTTCTATAACCACAGCATTCCAGTCAAAAATAAATAGAAAAAATTTTTAGTGGGATGAATTTATATCTGCTTAGCACATTATGTCTTCTTACAGTATAGAAGACTTTATGGTAAGTACAGTGCATGTACTATAGAATTTCAATGTCTTTAAGGTCAGATTTATTATTTTTAATTATTAAAAGTTAAAATAGGCCTACCTTTCTAAATTTTGAAATTTTAATTATTTAGATTATATTAAATTCAAAAGACATTAAGCAAAACCCCTGCTTTGTTCATTGTTAGGAGAAGCTAACTATAAGATTTAATAGCAACCTCAGAATACCTTCAGTACTTTAAAGGAAAATTACTTCTATAGTGAGGATTCTTACCTGTTTTTGTCCAGATATTTTCTATAAATTGGTACTAATTAGCTTTAGGTTTTAAATATAAAATCCTTAGTTCTCAAACGAGGGCCCAAATAAGTCATTCAGAAAACATTTCAGACAAAAATGATAAGAATTTTTATCCCCAAGGAGTTTACTATCAGGGTTACAAATATGAGGCTATGCAAAAATAAATACAAAGTACTTTTGTGTAGCTAGGTAGCGCAGTAGATAGAGTGCTGGTCCTAGGAGTCTCTTGCTAGAGACACAGGTCTTCATTTTCCTAAGTTCAAATGTGGCCTCATATGCTTATTAGCAGTGTGACCCTGGGCAAGTCAGCTAACTCTGTTTGCCTCAGTTCCTCATCTGTAAAATGAGCTGGAGAAGGAAATGGCAAGAAAACCCCAAATGGGGTGATGAAGTGTCAGACATGACTGAAACAACTGAACAACACAAAATTTTGTGCAGGAGGCACAAGCAGCTGCAGTATTCAGGAAAGGCTTATCATTATTGTTGTTATTATCATAGCATTTAGTTATCTGACAAGTATAGTATGGCCATCCCCAAAAAACAAGCCAATCTTTTTCATACTAGTTCAAGTAGTACTTTCTTGTTTTCACCTCGTATGTCCTTAGATTATATTTTATATTAGAATTTGTGCATTTATTATATCTCTAAGAGTTTGTGTGCTTCCCAAGGTCAGGAAAGAGTTTATTTTATTTTTGCATCTCCCTCCAATTTCTAGCATATTTAACAGGTGAATAGTGAATATTTACAAAATTAAATTGAAACATATTACCAACTATATTGTAGAAGATGTTGGGAAAGTGTTAGAACCTTATGGGTTGTGTGTATATATAAAATGTTTCTCAAGAACTCTACTCAACTGTGGTCATAAATAGACTAGGCCAGCATAGGTTAAATTGAAATAATTACCCATAAAAATAGTAATTAAATACTTTGGGTGAGGGAGTCCTCAAAGAATTTAGATTGTTGTAGGAATTGTTGCCAATGCAGTTTTATCTGCTCAATAATTTCCATTCTATTTAAATTTTTTCGTTTTGTGGAGAAAACACTATGCACATTGAATTAAGGGTTTTCTTTGAATGTACTTTTATCATCTGCGTAGTTTCAAAAGTTAGAACTAAGTAATGGATGGAATTTATAGAGGAGCAGATTTCTACTTCATAAAAGAAATTTTTCTAGCAAGTAGCTATCCAAAAAATAGGTTACCTCAGGGGCAGCTAGGTAGCACAGTGGTAGAATACCGGCCTTGGGGTCAGGAGGACCTGAGTTCAAATCTGGTCTCAGACCAGACACTTGACACTTAACTAGCTGTGTGACCCTGGGCACGTCACTTAACCCCATTGCCTAGCCGAAACAAATAAACAACAATAGGTTACCTCAAGAGTTGTAGTAGTGAGTTCTCCCCATAGAAGTTCTTAAAGTAGGGAATGGATGATCACTTGCCTTGAATGTTCAATAATAGTTGTAGTAGTAGTAGCAGCAGCATAGCTGCATTTATTTATTCTTTTCCTTTTATGGTCTGATACTTTTCTTTTTAGAGCATTTAGTTATCCGACAATGATAGTTTGACCACCTCAAGTCTTTCGTTCACAGGATTTATATAGCACTTTAATATTTGCAAAGCACTTTATTTGACTCACAGCAATCCTGTGAGCTAGGTGCCTATATTATCCCCATTTTACAGACAAGGAACTGAGGCTGAAAGGCTGAGTGACTTGCCAGTATCTGAGGTGGAATTCAGACTTAGATCTATGTCCAGCACTCTATCCACTGCTACTGAGGTCATATTATTACAAAAAAAATTTTTTTAAGGCAATTTGGGTTAAGTGACTTGCCCAGGGTCACACAGCTAGTAAGTATCAAGTGTTTAGTCTGAGGCCGGATTTGAACTCAAGGTCCTCCTGACTTCAGGGCAGGTGCTCTATACACTGTGCCACCTAGCCGCCCCTATTATATAATTTTTAAAACCTTAAAAACAAGTTTCATTTATTTACTTAGCATGAATGTGCAGATGTGGAAATATTGGGAGTACTGTTAGAAATCTTGTTGGTATTTAAAGGTGGTGCTAACTAGGCAGATCTTGGGATGATATTAACAATATTTTTGTCAATATGTTTTCTTTTGCTCTGCTACCTGGAAATGTATAAGAAATAATTGAGTGGCAGTATAACCTGATAAGTATGTTGTTCTCCTAGAAATAATCATAAAATATAGGCAAAATTGTTTTTGTTTCTTTAACAACACTCTCCCCCCATTCCTTACCTAACTTTATATCTTTGAACACCTTATTGGTTTTTCTTTCTGTAATTATCATTTTTTGGTGTTTTAAAAACATGGTTCTTCAGTATAGACCATGAAATGTACATATCACTCCTATGAGGACATATCTCTATATCCTAGAAAATTTCATAAAAATATTTTTAAGAATAATTATTAAATATATCCATTTAGAAACATCTAAGATACGGTTTTGCTTTACAATGTTTCACTAGATTATAATTTAAACTTTTAAAGATGTTTTGTTATTCTTTATGTAGAACACCATATTTCTTCAAAACAGTTCATTTTTTTTGAAGGGGAAGTTTTCTTGCAAAAACCTAAAAATATTTTTCATGCTCTATTGGAAGCAAATCTGAATTTTTGGTCAGTCATATATATCCAGAGATTTTTGTTTCTAGTGATTATTATTTCAGAACAGCCATTTTCTCTCATTTCCTATTTTAGTTTTCTCAAACAAGGAAGTGTTTTAGGCGCATGGCTTTATGTTCTTTGTGGATTAAAAGTGCATATAACTGGAGCAGCTAGGTGGTTCAGTAGATAGAGCAACAACCCTGGAGTCAGGAGGACTTGAGTTCAAATTTGGCCTCAGACACATAACACTCACTAGCTATGTGACTCTGGGCAAATCACTTAATCCCAATTTCCTCACCCCCCCAAAAAAATTACATATATAAGAACTTTGGGGGCAGCTGGGTGGTGCAATGGATAGTGCATTGGCCCTGGAGTCAGGAGGACCTGAATTCAAATTCAGCCTCAGACAATTGGCACTTACTAGCTATATGTCCTTGGGCAAGTCACTTCACCCCATTGCCTAGCCAAAACAAACAAACAAATGAAAAATAAAAAGTGCATGTAACTTAATTTGTGATAAAGGGAATAAGTTGCAATAATACAGTTACTTTATAATCACACAATCAGCATAAGCTCATTGATTATAGGAAGGTAATGAATGTATATTTGTAATACCTTTGTTTCTTTTTATATTTCTATGGACTTTATTTTGGGGTAGCCTATTTTCTTTTTAATCCACAAATACTTGTATCGTGAAAGATTTTTTGCAATGTAAATAATATCATTAACCCTGTTAAATCGAGACAAGGTTTAGGAGCTTGTTCACTGGTTCTTAAAGGGTAGTGTGTTTTCAAGTTTGTCATAATTGTTTATCAAATTCTCTAAGTTCTAGTCACACAAAATCATTTAAATTGAATTATATCACAGTAGATTATGCAGTAGTAGAACTCTTAATATTTTTTACAAATTGTCTTTCCATAATGATTTTTGTTTGTTTTCCTTTGGTTGTAACAAAAGGAAGCAATGGTATAGACAGATCATTGGGCCATTTTCCCTTAAAGAAGTGGTCCAAAGAGAGAAAAGTTTGGGAACTTTGATGCTACTGATATATAATGGAATTTTGTGGGTGAGGTTTTTTTCTGCATTGCAAATTAGCAAGTTTTAGTGGAAATTTTAAGTTTAAGGGATATCCCATTGACTTGAAATAAGTAAATTCCTGTCAGTTTTAAGATACGCTTATTTACCTTTATTTTTCTTTTGCCTGTTTTTTCACTATTCGTGTTTCAAGTGAATTTAAATAGTTTAATTAGTTATGAGATAAAGAAATGCCATTTGATACTGACTCTCTTCCCACAGAAAAGCCTCCTAATAAAAGCAGTATGAGGATAGTGGTTGATTCAGAGTCAAGAAAAAGAACCATTGGATCAGGGGAACCTGGAGTTCCTGCTAAGAAGACTTGGTTTGACAAGTAAGCCGATGGGGGTAATATTGAAGAATACTACTTTTCCATCTACTTTTAGGCTGTTAAAGTATTTATTTGAAGGCATGGCATTTTTTTTTAATGAAGTATTTCACATTATGTAATCATTCAATCTCTAGGTCATTTTTTTTTATTGTGAATCATTTGTTTGGAACTCAATCCATTTTCACATGGATAAAAAGGTTATAAATGGTTGTGAGTTTCTCAGACTAGTCCATAATGGCCTATTTTAATCATATTGTAGCTGAACTACAGTACTATCAGTATTCCAAGCTCTTTAGTCCTTTAAATCGTTTTGGGATTCTCATTTGTCTCCAGAGCCTTTTGGTGGGATTTCCAGGATGGGGTTGGGGATAAGAACTGTTATTGGCAGTATATCTACAGAGCATCAAGCCAGAGGGCTTTAGAGGCCTTTTCTCCCTCCATGTTTTCTTTTTTGCTTACATAGTTGACATCAGGGATATAAAAACTCCTTTGAAACCTGGGACAAAAGATATATAGGTCCTATTCACAGCTTTAGTCTAGCAGCCATGATGCTGATACAAATCTTATTTTCCTCCATCTTAATGTCGGTTTTTTGAGACTTTTGAGTGGAGTTCCATAGCTCTTGTTAGTGAATTTGTTCTGAGTATGTATTCCTGAAGCCTCTGAGATCTCATCTTCGCTCAAGGTTTAGGCTTTGCTAGATGAGAGAAAGTAAGAGTTGGAACAAGGCTGAGCAAGTCATTATATGTTGTGTGTGAAATTTTTTTATTTTTTGGCTTTTTGGAAGTGAGCTAGCCAGGATAAAATTTCACTTCCCAAATGTATTATAAGCTAAGTCATTATGATAATATTCCAATTGAGATACAAGAAGGGAACTGAGATGTTCAGGTAATAGATCTAATAGCATGAGGGGGTAGGACCTGGGTCGGACACCAAGGAATGCAGTGGAAATGATAGAATATAAGGTCACAGCAGTCCCACATAGGGTTGGAGAGGAATCTCTTTATTTCATTGCTTCCCGTGAGCAGGTTTGGTACCACCAATTCATATATTTCACCATTGAGTATGAAATTGGATTTTAATCTTTTTTTTTTTGCACATGAAGTAACTTTATATTTTGTTATAGGCCAAACTTTAATAGAACAAATAGCCCAGGTTTTCAGAAGAAAGTTCAGTTTGGAAATGAAAATACCAAACTTGAACTCAGGAAAGTTCCTCCAGAATTGAATAATATCAGCAAACTTAATGAACATTTCAGCCGGTTTGGAACTTTGGTCAACTTACAGGTAAGAGCTATAAAAGGATTCCATAGTCTTTAACTATCATGCCCAACTTAACTGTGCTCATAGATTTGTAATCTCACTGATATTGATAATTTCCATTAGTGAAGATTGCCATCTTTCCCATTCTTTTCTTCCTGTGCCAGATTGTTCATTAAATCCTCCATAGTGCATCCATGTAGCCTTATGGAGGCTTTCTTTAGGACATTTTGTGTCTTCAATACTCAATTGTTTGAGAGGGTTTTTTTTCCTTGATTTTATTATATCACTTCTGTAGATAGATCAATTGTTAGACAAACAGACCAACAGAGCCTATATTAAGTGCTTACTATATTCCAGGCACTGTGCTAAGCACCAAGGAAACAAATAGAAACAAAAAAAAGTTTCTGCCTTCAAGGAGCTTATATTCTGATGGAGGTAGATAACACAAAAAAGAACTGGGAAAGGGTGCTGGGGCAGGTAAGAGAGTTGGGAACTTTATTGAGTGTGCAAGATAAGGCAAAAGCTGACCTATCAGAGCAAGAGGGATCCATAGGCATTACTAGTTAGGGATGAGAAGGAGGGATGAAATGATTCCAGTAGTGGTTGAATATCTTGGACCAGGCCAAGAAATGTTTTTATTTTCTAGACATATGTGTCTTTGATGAAGTCTTTTATGTCATTTCCTGAAGTTGAGATAGTAGTGGTGAAGTACCTTTTCTCTCCTTTGAGTCAAGTGTTTGAGTCAGTCTTTGGAGATTGCTGCATTTCATTGTGTAAAAGCCATATAATCTCACTAGGAGAACATTAGTGTTGAAAATAGGGACTTTGGTGTCACCTTTTTTTGCTGGGGTGGTAGCTTGAGACCATGGAAAACTTCTTAGATAATATCTGTTCTTTTCTCTTCCTTCTTTTCAGCTCTCAGCTATCTGCTCGTATAGATCATTGTCACCTTTCCCCCCTACAAGTTTTATGGTCTTATATAAATGAGCCAGTAGAAGCTGTGTGACCTGGGCAAGTCACTTAACCCCATTGCCTAAAATAACAACAACCACCACCACCGCTTGATTCTAAGCAAATACATATAACTCATCCACTTGGTTTTTCCTGAATGGCTCCTAGGCCAACCTGTTTTTAGTGGCTATCGTACTTATTGAAGAAGACCTGACTACTGTAATTAGCATATACATACCTGCAAAAGAACTTCTGGAGAATTTCTGCCATTTACAGGAAGTCCCACTTCCATTTGAACTTTGGTTTAATACATTTGGTAACCACTTTTGATGAAAATGTCTAAGTTGTTCCTTGCTTTATAATTAAAAAAAAAGTGTTAAAGTACCCTGAGACTGAATATCAAGGAATCTTGTTTGAGAAAAAATGTTGTGGTCTATTGTGTTGAGTTCTTTTAGTAATCACCAAACAGTGGCCATAGTTGGATCTTGTGTTTTCTATCTCTTAGGTAATTTATGAATGTGAAGATTTGGTCTACTATAAAAATCTTCTGTGAAAACCTGCCTTTCCTTTTTCATATTTTGAATAGGGACACTATTAATAATAGCTAGCATTTATATAGTACTTTTTTTGGGGGGAGGAGGGGAGGCAGTCAGAGTTAAGTGACTTGCCCAGGATCACACAGCTAGTAAATGTCAAGTGTCTGAGGACAGATTTTAACTCAAGTCCTCCTGACTTATAGCATTTTTAAAGTTTGCAAAATGGTTTGCATTTGTTAACTCGTTTGCTTTGGATAACACCCTTGTGAGGTAGGTGCTATTATTAAATGTGATAATATTTGTGAAGCACTTAGCACAGTGCCTGGCATATACTGTGCTCTATATAAATGCTTATTCTGTGCCTTTATTATCTCGATTTTATGAATAAGGAAACTGAGACAAAGTAGATAAATAATTTGCTTTCAGTCTTCTGGATATATTCTAGTCGAGTCTTGGACTGAATGGAGGAACTTACTGGGTTTTTTAAAACTTTTGTCTTTTTCATTGTTTTCATTTATTTCCCTTTCAAATCTTGGCTGGATCATTTTGGGGAGAGCTGGGCTTTTCTAGGACCATTCAGCTCTCTGTTTTAAGCAGAAGTCTCTCCCTGTTTTACACCTCTAAACCGCTCAGTATTACCCATCATTTTCTTTGTAATTCCTGCCTCTGGTGAATAGGTAGTCCTTTTTCTCACCAAAATCAGTCCTCCTCCTTATGCTGTTAATTCTGTTCTTTCCAGTAGTAATGTATACTTGCAGACCCTCCCTCTCTTTTAAACCAATTCTAAGGAAAACTTAATTTTGAAATAGATGTCCACCTTTTGAAATAGATGTGGAAAACATTTGTATTTTAATTAAGCTAACACCAGATGGCATATATGGGAGTATAAAATAATTGTAGCTACTTGACATTAGACTTTGATTTCTTAATCTCTTGGCTGGCTTTTGAAAATATTGTATGCTTAAAAATTTTTTTTGACACTTTATAGTTCGTGCAGTGGATCCCTAGACCTGGAGTAAGGAAGACTTGAGTTAAAATTCAGTCTCAGACAGTTACTAGCTATATGACCCTGGGCAAGTCATTCAGCTTCTGTTTGCCTCAGTTTCCTCATCTGTCATATGGGAACAATGACAGCATCTATCTTGAGGGGTTGCTGTGAGTGTTTATGAAGTGTTTAGCACAGTGCTTGGCACATAGTAAGTGCTATTTAAATACTTATTTCCCTCCCCCTCCCAAAACCTGGGGAAGGAGTGAATGAGTTTAGAGAGGGGAATTCAATTCAAAGCAGCCTCTTCTTTTCAAGCCTTTAAAATATATATAAAGAATATTATATAGAGGGAATAAGTATCAGCTATTAAGGACTATGAAAATGTAAGATGATTTTTTCCTAGAGGACATGAATTAATGCACTCACAATAGTGAAGATTTAGATTTTCAAATTTAGTTTTTCCATGGTTGTTTATGCTTCTTGTTTCCCTCGGTTTATGCTAACTGTAGACAGACTTTTGTCATTTTCCATAAGCATCATCCATTTTTTGGAGTTGTTTTTATGAGGCTTTTTACCTCATTAGAGATGTGTATCCTTGTGGTCGAGGAGATCTAGCACACAGTCTAAGCTTGAGTCTCTATGGATAATGAAGTTTTTAGGTGCTCCTGTGTGTGGATTATAACATCCTGCTAGTGCATCAAGCTCTGAAACATTTCAGTCCCGTCCTGTCTTCCTCCCCTCCCCGGAAGAGTTCCATATCTGGTTTCTGAATTTTCCTCCCAGTTAGCAAATTTAAAATAGATATCCAACTCCAAATTTGAACACACACACACATATATATATATGAGGTTTTTTTAACTGCTTGTGTGTTCTACCTTCAAAAGAGTTTTTATTTAACATGTTGTAGCTTCCAGGCAAATTTCAACCAAAACAAAATTTTGAAGATTAAAATAGTTTTTTTGTGACATAATTGCAGTGTCCAATTGCTTATCTTTAGTCACACTGAGAGAAGCTTAATTGAGGGTAGATAGTATGCACATGAAATGATTTACATTTTTACCATAATCTGCCTTGGCAAAATTCACATGCTTATACCTTAGTATGGTTTTCATTATGTTGCTCCTGTGTAGTGAGGAGAGATTGGAGCTAGATATGAGGAATTTAAAAGAAGAACCTTATCTGAAAGACACTGATGTTTTTATTTTTATGACAACTAAGGGAGACATCTTGTCCTTTGAACTTGGAGGCAGAAGATGAATCCAAGTATTGGGTCTGTCACTTAACCTATTGTTAAGTGTTATTGTGTTATTTGTGAGGGAGGTTATTTGTAGACTGCTAGGAAGTATGCAGTAAATGTAGTGCCTTCCTACCTCTGCAGTCTTATTTTGTATTACTCTCTTTCACATACTCTTTATTCTAATCGAACTGAGCTTGCTAGTTTGTCTGTGTACAGGACGTTCCATCTCTCTTGTGTGTCTTTGCACAGACTGTCCTTCCTTCCTGAACTACACTCCCTCCTCACTTCAGCTCAAGAGACCTCTAGCTTTCTTCAAAAGTCCCACCTTCATGAAGCCTTTTATCTCCCTCATTTTTAATTTTCTCTGCTTCTTAAATTTACTTTGTATTTAATTTTGTTATTTGCTAATCTTTGTACATGTTTTACCCTTTCTTCTTAAGGACAACAATGGATTTGTTATTGTCTCTGTCTCCTTTGCATTTAGATTATTTGCTAAGAGTAGGAACTTGATAAATGAGCTTTTGGTCAATTGAACTGTGAGCTGTTTAGAGAGATTCATTTAAAATGTCCCTTGTCTTCCATTTTACATTTTAGGTTGCCTTTCATGGTGATCCTGAAGGTGCACTTATCCAGTTTGCAACATATGAAGAAGCAAAAAAAGCAATCTCTAGTACAGAAGCAATTTTGAATAATCGTTTTATTAAAGTTTATTGGCACCGAGAGGGGGCTGCCCAGCAACTGCAAACAGCTTCCCAGAAAGTAAGAGGAAAACTGTATGGGTGAAACAATTGTTTGCTGTTTAGTTTCTGCATGTACCTAGAAACCCAAGTGGAGGGGAGACTTCTTTTCTTTAATAGGTCTGTACCATGAAGATCAATATTGAGGGCATATTTTTTAAAAAAATTATTTTCTGGAAACTCATCTTTATTGATTAATTTTGTCCAGATAAGATCACAGTTTCTCCTAGCCTTTTAAAAGAAAAAAAAGTTATAGAGGAAAAGATCTGTAGGCACTTTTCTTCAAATTTAAAAAAATTTTTGTTACTTAACTTTAGACTTGTTCCAAAAGCATTTACAACTATGACGGAAATTTTAGGGTGGTTAAGTATGTGATAATTTGAAAGTCTTTGCATGCTTTAGTGATTCTCATTTTTACCTCAGTGGTGATGACCTTACAGTTAACTGATGTACAGTCTTTTTTTGTTGTTTTTAGGTTATACAACCTTTAGTCCAACAGCCCAGTTTACCTGTTGTGAAGCAGTCTGTGAAAGAACGATTAGGTCCAGTACCTTCAAGTAATATTGAACCTGCAGAAGCCCAGAGTGCTAGTACAGATATTCCTCAGGTATTCCCTATTGATTAAAATGATAGTTCTTTAATTTGTTTATTTTTTTTTAATTATCATTCTTATTTTAACCAGATTAAATACAGGTATTTTGGAATTTCCACAGAAACTTTCTACTAGTAATAACTCTCAATTTGGGTTAATATTGCCATGTAAAATCCAAGTTAAGGCTATAAGAATCCTCAAAATTTTCGGGGAAGTAAAATTCTGTTAATTTCTGTTTCCTTATTCAGTTTGAAATTTTATCACGTGTTATCATTGAAAATTTACTAGTTAAATAAAAAATTTTCAGGGAGGATTTAAAGATAGTAGTAGCATTATCTCTTTTGTACTATAGCAGTTAGCCTTTTCAGAACTTTGCATCAGCTTTCCTGCTCTGACATCTCTCTGTTTACCTGCCTGCCCCCAACCTGGATCATATGAATTTTTCCCATACATGCAGAGTCTCAGATTCTCTTTTTATCTGCAGTTCTAGTAATTGGTCTTACGTCTCTCTCTGTAGGGTTCAGTATTTGTATTGTCTAATTGGTCAATATTATGGTACCCCATTAAATTTATTGAAGATATTATAGTCTGAAAATACAATAAGTGTCTGACGTTAGTTTAACTAGCCATTTTTTGTGTCTCCAGAGCAAAGGGTTTTGGGGAAAATTTGAATGTTTAATCAAATTACTGAATTAGTTATTAAATTTCCCAGTTGAACACAGAGCCTGTTTATATAGGTTTAAGAAAAGAATATTTTATCTAGGGACAAATTTTTTTTTAAGTTTTAAAGCATATTTAAACATTATGAATTTTTAAAATTTACTAATTAAAAATTGCTAGTTAATTTAACAGCATAGAATCATAAAACCATAGATTTCTAGAGCCAAGTGACTTAAAAGATTCGCTAATCCAGTCTCCTCATTTAATATTTTTAATTCTCAGTGGTTTATTATAATGCATGCTGGGTTTTTTTTGTTGTTTTTCCCATACAATTTATTAGAAACTTCCAAAATACTCTTTCTCTTCTGAAAACAAAAACAAAGCAAAATAAAACACCATAAACATTGTTAGTATTGTCACACATACTAGTTAAGTTCAGTATAGACTAATAGATTTTAAACAGTGGCAAACGAAATGTTCATAAATCCCAACAGAATTATGTATGCTTGGGGAAACACTGAATGTGTTCATTTTAATTTTTTTAGAATGTAACTAAGTTATCTGTGAAGGACAGGTTGGGTTTTGTATCAAAGCCATCTGTTTCAGCAACTGAAAAGGTAAGAAGAATAGCATGATATGTTTTTTTTGGCTTCCTTATTGTTTTCAGTTATGATTTCAGGTGGCATCTCAATTTTTTAAAAAGTGTATGCGTTTCCCTTGTGTCTGGAAGCTATTGTTTTATTGCAGTTTTTAGTCTCGATTTTTATTTTAAAATTTTTTACTATCAATTCCATGAAAAATAAAAGTAACTCATTGTTTTCTTTTCTTTCCTTTTTGCATCCGGCTTTTAAAATACTTTTCTCCCACTCTGTACTTCCCCTGTTCTTTTTCTGTTTTCATTGTAGTTTCATCATCCACTGGATGTATGACCTTGGGCAGGTTAGTTAACCTCTCAGAGCCTTAGCATTATCATCTATTAAATGGGGATAATCAAAACTAGATTCTGTACAGTGTAGGACGGCTGTAAGGAAGGCATTTTGAAATGCTGTTAGCCAGACTATTGAGATGATATTACCCTCTTGTCTTTTTGTCATAAGATGTGTTCTAAAATATGTCATTGATAACCTCTTTGTAACTGTACATAAACCATTGACTTGTTCAATTAAATTAATTCATCATTTAAGTACAGGGAAAATCAGAATGGCAGAGTTATTAGTTAGAATGTTTTATTCCTTGACATATGTGGCCTTTGATGTAGACATAGTCTGTGTCTCTAAATTTGCACTTAAATTGCTCCTCTAGGATTTGGAATTACAGCTGAGACTTGATGTCCAGTTTGTGTTCCGGTCTCTTAAGATAATAGAATTTTGGGCTTGAGATTATATATCCCTCTTACTTTATACAATAAAGAAACTAAAGTTCAAATATCAGAAAAACGTTAAGGGACTTGCCTAAATCACATAGCTAGTTAGTTGGGAGAGTTGAAATGGTAATCCTCAGGTCTCCTGATTATTAGTCTTCTCATCTTTCTCTCACACAGCTAATAAGACTATTAATTGAACCTCTAGGTTTACTCTACTTCTCTCCCTCTTTGGCTATTCTTGAATTTGCCAGTTCCAGAATTTGGGATTCTCTTAATTACCAACTGGGCTTTCTCAAATGATCTATTCCTCCCACATTCCTAATCTCTGTCAGCGGTATTATTTTCTAAGGTACAAAAAGCTTCAGTGCCTTGGTATAATTTTTAATTCATTCTCCTCCTTATTTCCTATCACTTATCTAGTTGTTCTTTGTTTAAAAGTATCTTTGACTTAAATACCATTTCTCTTATACCTACAATATCTTCTTTCTATTACATTTGGATTATTGCAGTAGCTTCCTAAATCCAACCTCTCTTCCCCCTTCCCTCCAATATCTGCCTTCCTATTCAATACTATATTCCTGTGCCAGATTTATCTTCCTTAATCAACACTTTAGTTTTTGTTAAATTTTCTGTGTGCAGACCTAAATTACTATACTATATATTATTGCATTAAAATTTACATTCTTTCTCATGGCTTCCATAATTGGATCTGGCCATACCTAGTCAAATTCTTTCTCATTACTCAGTTTGCCTCCATTTTCTCACTGTATATTAACATGCTATGTTTATTTCTACCTCTGTGTATTCACTTAGGTCATTCTTCTTTAATTTTTTCTATTTTATCCATATCTAGTCATCTACTTATACTATGGGGCCTTCTTTAATTAGCCCTGCCTGTTCTGGTTTTCCCTTCTGTCCTGTCCTCAGAACTTCTACAGCATTTAATTATATTGCCTTGTGTCATAAACTGTTCTTTATAAAGGTTAAATGTTGTCTGCCCTGTTGGATTCTAGGCTCCTGAAGAGTGAGATTCATATTTCTTTACAAGGGATCCTAGTTTAATGTTCAGTACATATTAAGCACTCAATAAATACTTGTTTATTGATTACAGATGATCAGACCAGATTTCTGATTCAAGAAGTACTTCTGCTCTTATTGATGCTTTTCAGTCATTTGATTAGATTGAAAATCAAACTAAAGGTGATTTGTATTTAAATAGTTCACCTTCATTCTGTATTGTACAAACTACAAATTTGTTAAAAAAAAAACTATGCAAATAGGGTAAACTAAAATTTCCTTTGTCATTTTTTCTAAAGATTTCCAAAGAAAAGGGGGTAAACAAAATTGAGGTGAAAATATTATACATTTCTAAGAGAATGAGTTGCAACTTGTGAAAAATTATGTATTTACCCTCTTTACCTTACTTGATAACTGAAAGTTCCATGAATTAATCATACTAGGTACTACTCGTGTTAGTGAAACATGCGTTTTTTATTGTCACAGCATCTTAGAGCTAGAAGAGACCTCGTAGATTATGGACAGAAGTCCCCCCTTATAGCTTCCCTGATAAGTACTTGTCTAACCTTCACTTAAAGATCTTCACCTACTACCTTTCAGGGAAGCTTATTCTACTTTTGGACAGTTTTATTGTTTTAATTGTTAGATTGTGGGGCTTTTTGTTTTGTAATTGAGCCAGAAACATGCCTTTTTTGCAGTGGAAGGTGCAGAGATTGTTTTTTCCAAATTTTACAAAAGCCAGTTTGACTTTCTGTATTTTTTTCTCATTAGGACTACCATTTACATTGGGGGTAGAAAATAGGGTAAAAAGAGCAACAGAAAGATGGAGAATAGCAGACAGATGAAAAAATTTCATCAGTCCAAGAAACAAATTGCTATGATTCCTTCAAAAATATTAAGATCATGCAGTGGCCTCAATTTGGAGAAGGCTTTTAATAAGCCATTATTAACTTTTATGATTTAACACATGTGTGATAGGCATACTGTTATAATCAATTTTTACGTTACATTTATAACTGTGGCAATATGTTGTAATGGTAAGGATAACGGTATTGCAACTGACTTATACTCCCCTCTCTTACCTTATGTTTTCAATTTGTAATAAGGGAGATGTTAATAAACTGGACCCATAGAGATATAGTGGCTAGAGAGCTGCCTTAGAGACAGGAAGATCTGAATTCAAGTCCAGCGTTTGGCACATACTGATCATGCTTTACTGAGCATGTCACTAATTCGGCACCTTAGCCAGTTTTCTTAAGACTAAGTAACAGAAGAGTTGCTGATGTGATTTGCTAGATGGACTTTACTCACTGGAAGCTCCCTACATCAACAAAATCAGGTTTGGTCCAAAAATTAACAAAAAAGCAAGATAAAACAAATTTCTGCTGTCTTTGAAGAATTGTAATGAGGGAAGCAACATATAAATTTTACCTTGATCTGTCACTAACAAGCTGTATTACCTTTGGCAAATGAACTCATTGCTATGGACTTCGTTTTACTGTTCTAGAAGGTGAAGGGGATGACTTACTGAAAGGGACCTTCAGCTCTTAAATTCTACGAATGTCTGTTGTGCATAGTAGTGTACCTATATTGAAAGTGTTGCTTTAAACATTTTATTTTGAATCAGGATAGAGCTGGGACAGGGAGCTCCCTGGAGAGGAACTCTGCAACCTCTCTGCAAGTTGGTGTTTTTCCTTCTAATTAACAAGCATCTACTCCTCATTCCCTCTCTTTCTCATCCTCCACAAAACAAAACAAAATCCAGTGCAGCAAATACACATAGTCCAGCAAAACAAATCCCTACCTTGTCCACGTCCAGAAATGCATGTCTTAAACCTACATATCTGATCTGTCACCCCTTCTGTCAGAATGTGAACACTATTCTGTATCATTGGTCTTCTGGAATCATGGTTGAGCATCATACATTGATTGTAGTTCTTAACTCTTTGAGAATTGTTCATTTTCACAATGTTATAGTAGAAATTGTTTTCCTGGCTCTGTTCACTTCACTTTGTATTAGTTAAGGGTGAGGTTTGAGTTTCTCCTGCTCCCCCACTTATGTGTTTGTATAGATTTCTACTTGCACTCCCTCAGATTATCTGAGAAAATAAGTCATCCTCCCCACCCCTTTCCCTTCTTCCTAGTCTATTCTTTTTTTTCCCCTCCCTTTCCTTTCTTTTAAGATCATCACAACATAGCAAGGCATCTAAATGTCCTCTATCTTATTTGGTTCCCTCTATCGTATCAGCATTATTGTTCTTAGGGAATACTGAGAATAATGTGTAACACCCTCCCCTTTCCAGTAGAATACAAACAACTTTTTCCTCATAAAGTCTTTTCTACATTTTTTGTATTTACATTTTATATTTCTTTTATTCTGTGTTTTCATTTCTAAATTCATACTCAGTTCTGGTCTTTACATTACAAATACTTGGAGAAATCCTCTGTTTCATTAAAATTACATTTTCCCTCTTGTAGAATTAAGCTCAGTTCGGTTGTAATCCTGTATTTTATGCCTTTTGGACTATTATTCCATGCATTCTGCTCCCCTCTAGTAGTATCTGTCAAATCTTGTGTGATCCTAATTGTGGTTCCTTGGTACTTGAATTTTGCCTACTTGAATTTGTTCTTTCACCTAGAGCAGGCCTGTGCAACCTTGGGCATGCCGTAAGCAGCCTGTTAACTGCAAGTTGTGTAGATCTGATCTAGAGGGTCTGGATTTTGATTATCATGTTCCTAGAAGTTTCCGTTTCTGGATTTCTTTCAGGAGGTGATTGGGGTATTCTTCTCCTCCCTCACCCCCCCCCCCACACAACCCATGCCCCCTTTTGCTTTCTAGTTCTAAGATACCTGAGTATTTATGATTACTTTTTCACTATTTTTTTTAAACAAGGCAATTGGGATTCAGTGACTTGCCCAGGGTCACACAGCTAGTAAGTGTCAGGTATCTGGTCTGAGACTGGATTTGAACTCAGGTCCTCCTGACTCCAGGGCCAGTGCTGTATCCACTGCGTCATCTAGCTGTCCTTTATGATTTCTTGAAATATGAGGTCTGGACTCTTTTAGGAATGAGTTTCAGGTAATGCAGTGTTTCTTGTTTCTTACATTATTTCTCCTTGATTAGTGTTTTTGATTTGAGATACCATACATTTTCTTCTATTTTTCTATTGCTTGAATTTGTTTTAGTATTTCTTTCTGTCTCATAGAATTGTTAACTTCTGTTTGGTCCATTCTGATCATCAGGGACTCTGTTACATGGGTAAGATTTTGTACCTCTTCTAAGTTGCTAATTGTCTTTCCAAATCTCTCCTAGATAGCTCTCATTTCTTTTCCAGTTCTTTCCTTTATTGCTCTCATTTCTTTTATCTTGTTTTTAAATTCCCTTTTTAAGAAGTCTTACATAATTTCTTTTTAGCAATTCTAATTATTCTTATAGGCAAGATATATTTTCTTGGAGGCTTTGCTTATAGGTGTTTAGGAATTATTCTCCTCTTCTGCATTCCATGGCCTCATAATAGTGTTTTATCTTTTTTGTGTGGTTATTCTTCCAGTGATATGTTTTGGACAACTTGGTGTTGCTAACTGGGAAGCTCTAAGGGATGAATCTGTGTTCTAGGACACTCTGAGTGACCTGTTTGTCCCCCAGCTGCTTTTCTGGGAGGGGAAATCTCTTCTGGAAGAACCGAAGCTTAGAATTCTAGGCACTGAGTTTGAATTCCTTGGCTTTCTCGGAGACCACCCACTGTTGGCAAGGGTGGGGACCTGAGTCTGAGATCAGCTCTTAGTATCCCTGTGCTTCTGCCCTAGCTCCAGGCTATGAATGCTGAGTCAGAGTTTTTAGCACCTGTGGAAAGCTTGCCTAACCGGGAGGCTCTGGGTGCTGAGTCTGAGCTTCAGGGACCTCTAGACGACCTAGCTCTGCTGGCTTGGTCTAGGGCTGAGTCCAAGATCAGCTTTGGGCATTTCTGTACTTCTAGTCTTGCTCTGGGCCCTTAACACCATGTCTGCAGTATTTATCCCTCTGGCAGACAACCTATAAGGTTGCCTTAACTTGGGCCCTCTGGGAACCCAGCCCTGCTGGCCTGGGCAGGAACCTGAGTCTCTGAGATCAACTTTGGGCATTGCTGCCCTGCTGGCCTACTTCAGGCCCTGAGTACTGTATCCACATTCTCTGCCCTCTGGGAGTTTTGTGCTCCTGATCTAGCTCTGGGTTCTGGGCACTGAGTCTGGGCTCCTGGCCCTCTGAGAGACCCTTGCTTTTGAGCTGGGCCAGGGCCTAGGTCAGTGATCAGCTGTGGGTGTCCTGCTCTGTTGGCCTAGTTCTGAGCCCTGGAAGCTAAGTCCATAATCCCAAACTGCTTCTATTCCATAGTTCCTGTCTGGCCTCTTGTTTATAGGTCAGATTTGTGATCTTGGGCTGGACAAATAACCTTTTGCAGTTTTTTCCATTTCCTAATCACTTCTGGTCTGTCATTCTTTTTAGGTCAATGGAGTAGTTTTGGCAGGAGATGGGCTGCACTCCTGCTTTATTGGCAGGTCTCTTCTCCAACTTAACAGTCTTAAAAGAGTTGCCTAGAGCAGTGAAAGGTTAAGTTACTTGCCCAGGGTCACACTGCCAGTATATGCTAGAAAAAGTATTGGAACCCAGGTCTTCCTAACTTCAAGGCCAGTTTTCTCTGTCTGCCATGTCATGCTTCTTTGCTTTATCATGAACGTGGGTATTAAAATAGCACACCTACATATTGTAGCCATATTGCGATTTGCAACAGAGGCCTGTTTGTTTATGAAAGTGTGGTGCTTCCTTATTTTTAGATGATAGTGATAATGAAAAGGTAATATACATATGGTGCTTTGATGACTTAATTTGAGTCACACTTTTATTACTTTAAATTTAGTATTTGCAGAGTACTGTTTTCTTCATTTTTCTTCAAGAGAAAAAACTAGGTTTCTTTTCCTTTACAAGTTATTGCTGTATGGTTAACCTAAATCAGGTGTAGGTGATCCTTTTCCTGTTGAGAGATAACATTGTACAGTGTAGGAGGAAAACCTAGCACTCAGCCAAATTGAAGCAAAAAATATGTAATTGATTTTGAGGGAAAAAAATGTTGTGTGAACCTACCTGATTTTAAAAATTTGAACAAATTATACCACAAATATTTAAAGTACATACAACAAATATATACCACAAACATTAAAAAATATTTCAGTTCATATCATGGCTACTGATGAATGTAAAGGAAGGAAAAGAGGGAGAAGAAAAGTAGATAAATTTTAATAAAAGAGATAGGCATAAAGAAAAAGAGATAGATCAAAGAAGTAGGAGAAGAATAGAGTACCTGTTGGTTGGAAGGTATTAGTAAATTTCACATCACTCTCAGCATTCAAGAAGGTTTCTTTCTCATGAATTTCTGGAATACAAATTAGTCAAAACCAGAGTATGATTTAAGATCTCTCTGAAAAGGAGACAAAATCCTACTAAGGAGGTTGGGGAAATATTCTTTATTATTTCAGCTTTCATTTCACTACCTCACCGTCCTTTCCATTACCTGGGTACATCCTGTGTTCCTAGGAATTTAGAAAGCGCTGTTACGTTTCTTAAGAAAGAAAAATGTATTAGCAGAGTGATGATAGAATTTCTTTATTTCCACTTCCTGCCCTTGATTTGTGTTGTGACCTTTAGGGTGTTGTTGCCTCTGTTCCTTAGATATGTTAAAATAGCTGATACTCTTAAAGGCCTTTTCGTTTTTCATTAAGAACTTTAGAATTAGTATAACCATAGCAGGGGAAATTTGACTATGATCATAGTTTCTGAAACTAAAATGAAGTATATGTAGTCTTGAAATTGTGAATATCCAGGAAATGCCTGGGATTACTTTCTTTCTAACTTTAGGAGACAATGGTGAGATCAATATTAACTTAACATTTGATTCACACTCCAGGATATTTTTCTGTACTGTGCTAGATTATATGTATTTTACCTAATGAAGCTTTTTTGAGTTAATATTCTTTACCACTAGTGACACAGAATAAATTTGGTCCCTATTCTCATTTGGCTGTAGCACAATTAATGTTCAATTAGCAAACAATAAACAGAAAACTTATAAACAGTATCTGTGATATGTAATTCAGTTGTGGTAGAAGAATACACATGCTTATATTTTATTTCAAGATTATAATTGTAGTTTTAGATATCATTTGAATGAAGGTTTTCAGTAATCATATATATATAATATATATGTTATATATATTACATATATATATTATATATATGATTATATATATAGTTAGTGTAGTGATCAGACCTTTTTGCCTTCAAATTGTGCTTTTCTTATTTCTCCCTGACACTGCTTTCCCCCTCCCCCCAATCTGTTTTCGCTTGGATAAATTATTGTAAAATTTCTTACTTAGGGAAAATGTACCACTGATTTCCGTTTATCTTAAAATTCTTTAATGTGAAATTTGTGTTAATGTGATTTGTCAGTGCTATTATTACATTTAGATATCTAAGATACTCATTTTAAAATGGAGCATTAAAATGGAGTCTTAAATTTTTTGTAGGAAACAACAGACATAAGAGCAAATAATTCATTTGTGTTGTTAGGTGTTGTCCACTTCTACTGGCCTCACAAAAACAGTGTACAATCCAGCTGCTTTGAAAGCTGCGCAGAAGTCCTTACCTGCTGTTTCCATCTCTACATTAGACAACAGCGAAGCACAGAAAAAAAAACAGGTAAATCAAATTGAGATATTGCAAAGGTTTGTTTGCAGAAAGCATCTTTATAATTGGTTTTTATGTTTGTTTTCTTAGGCCTAATTAGGACAGGACCAAAAAAAAAAAAGAAAACCAAACCTTTTAAATTAGTGTGTAGATCTTGGGCAAGTCATGTTCATTTAAAAAACATTAGTTTTGGGGCAGCTAGGTGGCGCAGTGGATAGAGCACCGGCCCTTGGATTCAGGAGGACCTGAGTTCAAATTTGGCCTCGGACACATAACTCTTACTAGCTGTGGGCAAGTCACTTAACCGCATTGCCTAGCAAAAACAAAAAATAAAAAAATAAAAAACATTAGTTGTAATGAATTTGGCAATGTAGTGCATCTTTATAATTTTCATCTAGCATAGGAGCATAGATTTATAGGTAGAAGGGTTATCAAGTTGAACCCCCTTTTATAACTAAAGTCTTCTTGACTCCAGGTCCAGTGCTCTATCCCTTCTAAACCACATTGTAAACACAATAATCAGCCAGTATTTAGTAAGCACCTAATATGTGCTAAGTACTGTGGATATAAGCACAAATTGTGAAACATTGCCTACTTGTAGTGAACTTACTGTCTCTCTTTTTTTTTTTTTTTTGGCTTTTTGCTAGGCAGTTGGGGTTAAGTGATTTGCCCAGGGTCACACAGCTAGTATGGTTTGTGTGTCTAAGACCGGATTTGAACTTGGGTCCTCCTGACTTCAAGGCCTGACCTCTATCAACTTCGCCACCTAGCTTCCGGAACTTGTCTTCTAATTGGGAAAACAAGTTCATATAAAATCTGTACAGCATAAATATAAAGTTTATTTAGACACACACACACACAAAATAGTTAAATATAAATATGAATATAACTCTATAAGGGAGGTCATTAGTAATTGACATTTGTGTAGGGAACTGGAAAACTTTCATGCAGAAGATTGTGCCTCAACTATTCTTGACAGGACTCTGAGGTACAGTGGTAAAGATGAGGGTATACATTTCAGGAATGGGGGAACATCCATTGTATTAGCATGAAGAAGGAAAATGGACCATCATGTGTAAAGAATAAAGAGATGGTCATTTTGGCTGGATTATAACATTAATTATTTGTTAAGGTCTTACTATGTTCCACACACTGCTAAGAGCTGGCAGTGCAAAAAAGGCAAAAGACAGTCAACTTTCAAGGACTCATAGTCTAATGGGAGAGAGAACATGTAAACAGCAGTGTATGAGTGAGATTTATTCGAGATAAATTGGAGGTTATCAACAGCACAGACGGAACAACACAAATGGAAAGTACTAGCATTAAAAAGGACCAGAAAAGGTTCCTTATAGAAGGTGGGATCTTAACTAGGACTCGAAGAAAGCCAGGAAGGAAGAACAAGCAGTGAAAATGCCTGGGGTCAGGAGATGGAATGTTTTGTTTGAAGAAAGGCAAAGAGGCTGGTGTCAACTGGATCAAAGAGTATGTAGGGGAAGGGGGGTAGGGAAGAGAAGGTCATCTGAAAAAGACTAGAAAGGTAGAGAGGGACCATATTATGTGGGCATTGAATGCCAGAGAATTTTATATTCCATCTTGGAGGTGATATGGAGCTACTGGAATTTATTTCGGTGGGTTGGGAGTGGTGATGTGTTGAGACCTGTGCTTTAGGAAGATCACTTTGACATTGAGTGGAGAATGGGAGGCAGAGGGAAGAGACTTGGATCAAGTTACAAGACAAATTAGCAGGCTAATTCTGTTTTATAATACAGGCATGCTGCAGTGAGGGCCTGTAGCAGGATGATGGCCTGTACCAGGAAGGGGCATGCATGAGAGATGTTAGGAATATGGAAGTGGCTTGACTTGATAACAGATTGGATATGGTGCAGTAATAGACAGTGAGGAGTCAGGGATGACACCCAGGTTGTGAGCTTGGATGACTGGGAGGATGGAGGTACCTTCAACAATAATAAAAAAATCAGAAAGAGGGAAGGGTTTGGGGAAAAGATAATTCTTTCTTGAATATGTAAGTTTAAGATGAATATAGGGCCTTCTTTTTGAGATGTTTTTAATAGGGGATTGGGGAAGTAAGATTGGAGATCAGCAGAGATATTAGGGCTGAATAAGTAGATTGGAAGAACATCAGCACAGAGATGAATCCATGAGAGCTAATACAATTGAGAAGAGGAGAGGGCCGAGGATAACCCTGTGGGTACCCAAGGTACTATGATCTGAATGAAGATTCCCCCAAAGGATTCTAAGAAAGAGTAGTCAGCTAAGTAGGAGAGAGAAATGTCACAAAAGCCTGAGAAAAAATTATCAGAAGAGGGTCATCAGCAGTGTCAGAGGCTGCAGAAATGTTGAAGATTAAGAAAAGGCAGTTTGATTTGGCAAATAACAAATCATTGATAATTTTGGAGAAAACAGTTTCTGCTGAATAAGGGGGCCAATATCCAGACTAAAAGTAGATGAGAAAAGATTGAGAGGAAAGAAAGTGGAAACACCTATTGAAATGGCATTTTCAAAGAGTTTAGCCACAAAAGGGAAGGGAGATATGAGACAGTAGCTAGTTGGGGATTTCTTGATCAAATGAAAGTGTTTTGAGCATATGAGAGATATGTTTGTAGGCACGGGGGAAGTAGAGAATAGATTATGAGAGATTTGGAGATAAGTGAGAGAAAGGGGTGGATGGAGTGGGCAATCTACTGGAGGACACAGGGTGAAACGAGTTCACTTTTACTTGTAGCCTTGTCAAGGTGAAGGATCACCTCATCATGTGAGAGACAATAGCAGAAGGCATCTAGGTGATGTAGGATGAGGAAAAGGAGAAAAGTGGGAGCTCTCGTTTTTCAGTGAAGTATAAGGAAAGGTTTTCTCAGCTTAGTGGGTAAGTGAGAGGAGCTGTGGGAAGTTTGAGACAGGATGAAAAGCTGCTATGGCGAGTGAGTCAATTAGAGAGGTATAAAAGGATTGCCTTGTTGTAGTGGGGGCCCAGTGGAGATTATGTAGCATAAGTTTGTAGTGGATTCAGTCAGCAAGGTTATATAATTTTCTCAATTTTATTTGGCAACATATAAGTAGGAGTGAAAACAGCCAATGGTGGAAGTAATCTAGATTGCTTGTTAGGGAAAGAGCAGCAGTAAGATGAAAGGACAAGAAGTATCTGAGAAAAATACAATGTAGAATTGAACTGGTTCAACAAAGGGTTTAGATAAGGAAGGAGAGTATACAAGGTGCAGAGGTTATCATGTGGTAAAGAAATTTGGAGGTTAAGGGATTAGAGGTCTCAGTGAGAATGAAGAACAGGATTCAGAGATGTAACAGAGGGAGAAGTATAATGACAACAGACTGTGATCAGATTAGGGAATTTTAACATTCATAAACATGGAAGTGGGAAGAGGTCAGTCTAGGAGACCAGGGAGGCAATGGAATGGCATCTTTCTGTCTCATGCAGATAGGAGTGGTGCCCCACAAGTGGGAAGAGACCAGTGTAGGAGACCAGTACATGTTGGAATGGGTATCTCTCTTATACCCTGGGAGAAAGGAGAGCCAACCTAGAAGACCAGGCACACAAAGGAATAGGATAGGAGGAGCCAGCCTAGGAGACCAGTATTCATTGAATGTGCACAGTGTAGGAGAGGGGATAATGTCAAACAAAGCTAGAAAGAAAGGTTGGGGCCAGGCTGTGAAGAAATTTGAAAGCTAAATAAAAGGATTTGTATTTTATCCTAGAAGCAGTAGCAAGCTGTTATAGTTGTTTGAAGAAGAGAGTCTCAGGTTACTTGGTCAGCTGTCTACAGGATATACTAGAGTAGTGAAAGACTTGAGGCAGGACCACCAATTAGAAGGCTATTGTAGTAATCTAATAGATGAACCTGAACTAAGGTGGTATATATGATGTGTGAGTAGAAAAAGGAGTCCAATGAGAGAGATGCTGGGAAGGCAGAAATGGCAAGATTTGGTGTCTGATTGGATATGTGAAGTGAGGATGGGTGAGGCATCCAAGATAATACTGGAATTATCAATCTTAGACCCTGGAAAGATAGTGTCTTTGCAGAAATGGAAACGTTTGGAAGAGGAGAACATTAGAGGGAATGAGTTCAATTTTAAACATACTGAATTTTAGATGTCTCTAGGATGTTTGAAGTATCCAGTAGGCAGTTGGTATTGTAGGTGTGGGGACAATAGATTGGTGAAGCTTCTTCATCGAGATGATAGTTAAACTCATGGAAATTGATGAGGTTATTATCAGAAGAAAGGAGAAAAGAAGAGGGCATAGAACAGAATCTCAGGGGTCACACATAATGAGAGGGCTATAGGTGATTTAACGATAAGCCAGTAAGATATGATGTAGATGATAACCCAAAAAAGAGACTGAGAGGAGCAATCAGACTGGTAGGAAGCAGGAGAGATTAGAGTCTCTAAAACCCACAAAGGAGGGAGGAGACAGCAGTCAACTATGTCAGATGCAAAAAATAGGATGAGAAGAATGAAGAATGAGAAAGGCCCATCAAATTTGGCAATTAAGACATCATTAGTAACTTTGAAGTGAACAGTTTCAGTTGACTCATGAGATTTAAAGCTGAATTGATAAAGAATTGAAGAATGACGTTAATAAGAAAAGAGGAATTTGAGATAGCTAGTGTAGATAGTACTTTCAAGGACTTGGGCTGGAAAGGGAGGAGAGAAAAGGACATTAGCTCGAAAGGATGGCAGAGTTGATTGAAGCTTTTTTAGCAGATGGAGGAGACTTGGACATATTTGAAGGCGTTTGGGAATGACCCACTTGATCTAGAGAGGAGGGAGACTCATGCAAGAGAGGGAGATGATTATGTAGTCTACCAGAGAAGATGAGAGGGGAATGGCATCAAGTGCAGATATAGAAGGGTTGACTTTGGCAAGGAAAAAGGCCACCTCTTTGTCAGAGCCTGAGGGAAATGAGACTTTTCTTTGATTAAAATATGTAGCCAAAATAAGACCAAGCTTAGTAATTTGATGTTTATAATAAGTATGATTCTTAGCTTGGTTCAGTGCTGTTTAACATTTTTATTATTGATTTGGGCAAAAGGCATAATTAACATAGTAATCAGACTTGCAGATTATACAAAGTTGTGCGGGTGAGGGGTCAGTGAGATACTCAAGATTATAGTGACAGAATCCATGTAAGATATTAATAGGTTAGAGCATTGAGCCTTAATTCATTAAGATTAAAAATAAAATCCTGTACTTGGATTCAGAAAATGAACATCACAAATACAAGTGCAGGCAGGGGCATAATTATGCAACAGTTTATCTGAAAATGATATTTGGGTTTTAGTGGACTGTCAGCTCAAGGTGAGCTGTCTTGAGAGTTGTCTTGGTTGTCTTGAGGAGGCATAGCTTTCTGGAGTAAAGAGGTGCATCTCTCTGTACTCTGCCCTGTCAGACCACAGCTGGAGCATTATTCTTGATTCTGGGTGCTACAGTTTAGGAAGGACAGAGAAGCTGGAGAGTATCCAGAGGGAGGCAACCAGAAGGTGAAGGCCCTTGAGTCAGTGTCATATGAAGAGGTAGGCACAGAAGAGAAGACTTAGTGGGGACACCGTAGCTGGCTTCAAGTATTGGAAGGATTGTTATGTGGAGGGAGGGATTTTGTGTTTGAGGGCAGAACTAGAAGCAGTGGGTGGAAGTTGCAAAGAGGTTAAGTCATGCTTGATATCAGGGAAAACTTGGTAACAAATAGAGTTGTCTCTAGGTGAAGCTGTCTCCTCGGGAGAGGTCTTAAAGCAGCGGCTTGAAGAGTATGGTATATTGGGGGTTCTCTTGGTGCCTGGATTGGACTAAATAGCCAGTGTGTAGATTTTGGAGTCCTGTCAACTCTTGAACCATAATACATATACTTTGGAATTGCTATATTTTATATTTAATTTTATTTATTAAAGCTAGACTTGACCATTTTCCAAATTAATAATCATATTTTTTGGGAGAAATGTATATTGATACTTTGTGATTTTTTCCCCTCTTACTCTGTCTTTTCTTATAGGAAGCACTAAAATTGCAACAGGATGTGAGAAAAAAGAAGCAAGAGATTTTAGAAAAGCACATTGAAACACAGAAGGTAACATATCACTTTACTTTGAGGATACATTTACATGTGGTTTCTAGTTTTCTATGAGTTTTAATTCTACTGTAATAAGTTAATATTGGTTTTAAAAATTATTTGGAAGAATAGTGTTTATCTTGGTTAGATGCAACTGTAAAAGACAATAGTGAGAAAAAATTGGTAGTTTTCACGTGCACATGCTGTATTTCTCTGGTCCTTTGTTTAAAAAATGAATCAAGGCCACGTGGAATTACTGTACACTTCTTGAATTTCTGTACCATGATATTTATATGAGCATTTCTTGATTATTTGAAGTCTTAGCAAAAAGTGTCATGAGTAAGTTAAAATTATGAGTGGCCCCAAATCATTTCGATTTGTCTTTGCAATTGTACTTAATTTCATTAAGTGTGTGATTGATAATTAAAATTCACAGTTCTTTAAATGACTGTTCAGTTTTAACTCAGAAAACTATTTGAGGCTATTTGTAAAACTTTTAAATATTGGGGGGAAAAGTGAAGCCATCTTCATTGAGAGGGACTTGAAAAGGTATTTTACTTTCCTTGTCATCTACACTTCTGCCATGTTCCCTGTGTTAGGTGAAGAGTACTGCTCTTTTGATTAATTCAGAGCATAAGCTACCCTTTCCAAGCTTATTAACTATCTGATTCACGTTTCTCCAAAAAAGGAAGCAATTAAAGTTTTTGATTTGCAACTTACAAGGGAGGAAAACTTAAACCTGTTTTCCTTATGTGGCTTTTTCTGCATTCCAAATGGAGTAAAAATATGCAGAAAAAGTGACACCCTTATTAAAACTATGTAAAAACAGAACTGAGAGCTTGATTTTTGCATGCTTTCAAATTGTTTTAATGCCTAGTTGTTAAGAGGTTTAAAAAATCATTTTAATCCATTGAAATAAATTTGAACATTTCAGTTGAGGATCGTCCATCGTCTGAATTTACTGACGTTTTGATGTTTATATGTATATATTCATTTAAAATGTGTGTTCTTTCCTATTCTTTACTATACTATGTAAATACCTTCTTTTATATTTTCCTGTAACAATTTAACAAATTTAAAAATTTAATAGATGTTAATTTCAAAACTGGAGAAAAACAAAGCAATGAAGTCTGAAGATAAGGCGGAAATAATGAAAACTTTGGAGGCGTTGACGAATAGCATTACTAAATTAAAAGATGAATTGAAAGCTGTTTCATCTGGAGGCTCCCTTCCCAAAAGTGTGAAAACCAAAGCTCAGGTACTTTATTCAGTTAAAACTTAAAATGACTTGTATCTCAATCATCTCTGTAGCATGCTCATGCATTATCTGTAAAAACATGCTAATGACATAATGTCATTTTTAATAAAGCCATTCCCTAGGAAGTGCAGTGTAGTTTTCTTATTTTCATATTTTAGGTAATAATCTCATGAAAATGAGAGATGGTGTTATTCCAATTTTATTTTAAAAGTTTGGAGCTTCATGAAGGCTATTAAGTGAGTCAAGGGATAACTAAGGAGTAGAATCTAAATCTTTGGACTGTCTTTTTTCCTGACTTTAAGTATTAGAAATTACTTATAGTTTAGAGCTGTACGCTAGGACAGTCACATCCAAACTGGTCACAACCAAATTCTGTAACCCAAAGGACCTTATGGTGGAAACTTCAGTTCGTAGGGCTTTCCAGTGTGGCTTTGTTAGACAGTTAAAGGATTTCATTCTGTGATTTTACTGTGTAGAAACTCCCTCTGCTGTTGCACATCAGCAACTCATCTGTAACTAGAGCCTTAGATAATTGCCTGAGACACTGATAGGTGAAGTGACTTGTCTTTAGTCCTTATAGCTAGTTTGTTTCAGAGCCAAGACTTGTATCCAGATCTTTCCAGCTTCCAAGTTTTATTCACTTTACCTCTCTGGGGTACTACTAGTATTACAGAAATAGTTCACAGTCAATCCTGAGAAATTGAAGTTTCTAGTTGCATGCTGACATTATGATGTTCAAATTGAGGCAGTGGGGTTGTCACTAAGTCCAGTCTTTTCAATCACACCTCTGAGACTTGTTGGGTAAGTCACCTTACTGAGCCTCAGTTTCCATTTTCTTTAAAAGTGGTTTCTACTTCAGAGAGTTAGTGTGAAGTTCAAATGACATTTATGTAAAGTTCTTTGTAGATTTTCTGGTGATATATAAATGTCAGCTGTTGGTGATAAAATTATAACCATATCTACATTCCCCCATTTTTCACAAAATAAAAAAGTACTGAGTATATATGACAGCTGTTGTATGTCCTAGACTTGTATGCTATGGAACTCTATAGATAAATGAAGTGAAATCCTGAAGACCTGTGACTTCCTTCCCCCCCCCCCCCCCAGTTTTCTTTGTGGTAACTCCTGTTTCAGTAATGGTTCCAAAGCGCCTAAATGTAGGGCACTGTGCTAGATAAAAAAAAATTACATAAAGTAGTCCCTAATTACAATTTGATAGGGGAGATAACATGTCTATAGTTCTCTTATCTTTTAAGACCATATGTAAGTACCATAGAAATACAAAGGAAAAAGAGATGCAGGCTGTTGAAGGTGGAGTGGAATCTGGGAATAGTTGTGGAAGGAGTTTGAAGCTTTTGATTTGGGCCTTGAGGGAATAGGTGGTATCTTACTCCTTTAGGAATTCTCAGAAGCCCCCAGGCTACATGTCAAGAATGCCTTTATTTACAGTGTTAGATTGACCATATTTCTCTGGCACTTGATTAGTTTTGTCTCGTCTTTTTACATTTTTTAACCTAAAATGAGTACCAAATAAATTGACTTGTTAACCAAAAAGTATTTATTTAGCCTCTCCTGTGTGCCCAGGACTCTGCAAGATACTTTGGGCAGTGCGGGGTAGAGGGGGAGAATGCAGATAAAGTATAAGACTTGTCACTGAATGCAGCAAACAATGTACAGGAGAATGTAAATTAAGTGATACAGATTATAAGAACTATAGAATTTCAAAGCAGAAAATGATTAATGAATGCTGAAGTTGGCAGGGGAAACTTCATGAAGGAATTGAGCTAGGTCTTGAAGGGTTGGGTATGATTTTAATAGATGGGAGGGAGTTATAAATGTAAATTAATACCTCAACTGTTTAGTCTTTATAACATTTCAGATGCAGAAAGAATTACTGGACACAGAACTGGATTTGTACAAGAAGATGCAGGCTGGAGAAGAAGTCACTGAACTTAGGAGAAAATATACAGAACTACAGCTTGAAGTATGTTTCATTAATATCATAAGATAAAAGGATGCCTGTAATAGTCTTTTTCAAAAATATTGCTTCTGTATTTGATAGCAGTGATTAACACCTGCCACATGTTCTGGGGTATGGCACACCCACTGTGGCTTCACGTTTTCTTTCAGCATTTGAGTGTACAGAGAATTGGGGGACATAAAGTTTAAATTATAGGCCCTGTTTTTCTGGTGCCTAGATTTGTAGGGGGTAAGGAAGCAAAGAAGCACAAATATACTCTATGGCTCCAGTTTTCATGTTTTGGAGTCTGGGTTTAGAAGAAGGAAGTAAGAAAAGTATGTTGATAGGCTAGGTAGGAGAGAGGGATCAAAGTAGTGTCTTGTGTTATCATCTCAGTCCACACCTGTATTACTGTTGTTATTTTTTTACTTGTATGACAAACACATGTTAAGATATAGTCTTTGGAAGATCATAGTCCTATTTTTATTTAAAAAGAAAATAAACAATTCCCAAAATTCACACTAAAATAATTTAAGAAAAATGGTTATTGACTGTATTTATAAATGTACACCTTTGTAATTTACCATTTTTTAAAAAGAGAAAAAAAGGTTATGTACTTAACATAATGTCAGTGTTCATAGTTAAAGTTCTGTTGACATTTAATATCATCTTCATATAGTTTTAGGTGATATGTACATTCTGTGGGATCTGCTTTTTTCATTCTGAATCACTACATATAAATCTTATCAAACTCCTTTGAATTCTTCATGCTGTTTATTATGGGGCAAAAATATTCTGTTATTTTCATATCACAGTTTGTTTGGCTATTCTTCAGTTATTATTATAAAGTTGCTTTTAGCTTTCTTCATTTATAAATAGTCCACAGCTTATGGAAAGGTTTCAAGGTGTAGAAATGGCATGGTGCTGTTGACAGGGCACTAAATTTGAGGGCAGAACACCCATGTTCAAATCTTACCTCGAGACACCTTAATTGTATTGTGTTTTGTGACCTTGGTCAAGTCACTCAATCTCTCTATGCCTCAGTTTCTTCATTTATAAAATGAAGGGGTCAGACTTTGATATTTCTGGTCTCTTTGTAACACAGTGCCTGGCACATTGTGCTTAATAAAAATTTACTGAATTGCAGTTCTGAATCTATGACTGACTCTTTTTCATTACTACTTTGTGCTGTAATGTTATCTAAGAGGGCAGGGTTTCAATTTTTTCCCAGTTAGAAATTGGACTTTTTTTTTCCTCCCTAAGCTTTAGTAGCTTAGCACATAAGGTCGTCTTCACTTTATTTGTTGAATCATGCTATTTCCAGTCAATTTTGTATCATTTAAAATATAGTAGACTATTCATAGTGCTTAAGAAAGTTTTGCCTATAGGTGGTGCTATGGGTGTTTACAAAAACGAGACACAACACATAATTTCCTTTTGATTAGGCTACATTTTTTATTTACTTAACAAATTCTTAATTAATTTTATCACTCGGTTGCATTAAGATTCTGGAGTTTTAACAAGAATGTTAATTTTTTAAAATGTAAAATGAGATATGGCGTAAGAAAGGTAAGCCCCGTTCATGATATTTTCTACATAGTTTGCAGATTTTGTTTTATTGGTAGAAAACCAGTTAATATCTTAGTGTTTTGAGGAGGGGGAGAAATAATATGGGTTTCATTTTAAAGATGGAAAGGTTGGATGTTGACATTTTAATTGTGTTATATTGGTTTCTTATAGGTTAAAAAATGGAGCTCTAGATTTAAAGTTTTAGTTCACAGTTTCAGCAGTTGTAAATAAAGCATTTTAATTGTTACAGTGACATACCATGCAAACTTGCATTCTGCCTGTGTTGTGACTGAAGTTTAAATTGCAACTAATACTAACATCTCCAGTGAAAACATTATTTAGGTTTTAGTTGGCTTTGTCTAATTTTAAGATTAAACATTCTCCTAAGAGCTCAGACTGGTAATGCTACTCTTATTCAAAGTAATAAAGTTTATCATTGGTTTCCTTTATTGAAAAAAAATCTAGCGCTATTATTATTTTGTGATGATTTTTTGAAAACCAAAAATAAGGATAATCTGAGTTGCTTCTGATAAATTCTGGCTTTTGGCCCTGCGTAAGCACCCTAGGTACCATCAGCACCCTAGCTTCCAAGGCCAGAGGGCCAAATCCTACTCATGACCCGTTTTTGAATGGCCTACAAGCTAAAAATAGTTTTTACATTTTAAATAAAACAAAACTTTATTTTAAAATTAATAACCATTCTTAGCTCCAGGCCATAGTAGTTGCTAATCTGTGTTGATAAGATGAATTTCCTTTTCAAGAGTTCCCTACTTGTATGACATCACAAGTCTAGGTGGAAGTTTTAATAATTTGGGGATCTGAGATTAGAAGAGAACATAAATAATAATCTCAGACCTTAAAATAACAGTTTCATTTTTTGGATGGAGGGAAACTGAGTTTAAGAATTTCCCTTTAAAAGTAAAGTTCCAACTTAGGGGATCTGTAGTGCATGTCATATGTTTAGACAAAAATGTAAAAAAAACCCCACCATAATTGCAGTTTTTCTACCAAAACATAATATTTAAAAACATTAGTTTATTATGAGGCAGCTAAGTGGCTGAACCTGAGTTAGGAAGACCTGAATTAAAATCTCAGTTACTTAACTATGTTAAGCGTTTCCTCATCTGTAAAATAATAGCACCCATCTTTCAGAGTTGTTGTAAGGATAAAATGGAATAATATTTGAAAAATACTTTGTGAATCTTTAAGTGCTATATAAATGCTAGCAGTGATGATAATGTTGATGGTAAGTGACTGGTGTATTGTTTGAATGTAAATAAATGGCACGCATTTTAAAATTTGTTTTAGGCTGCAAAAAGAGGGATTCTTTCATCTGGTCGAGGGCGAGGAATTCATTCAAGAGGTCGAGGTACCACGCGGGGCAGAGGAAGGGGACGTGGTCGAGGGAGAGGCGTTCCTGGTCATGCTGTGGTAGACCATCGCCCGAGAGCATTAGAGATCTCTGCATTTACCGAAAGTGATAGAGAAGACCTCCTCCCCCATTTTGCGGTATCTAATGATTTTAATGACTTTTATCCAAGAAGATACATTATATTAGGGGAATTAAATTACATGTCTCATAGGTAATTTATTGGTGGCTAAAGAAAAGAAAAAAAAACACAATTGCTTCTTTTGCTTTTGAAACAGAATATGTGTTTTGCTTTTTCTGGCTATAGACTAGTTCTCTACAGTGCTCCACTTTTCTTTCCCTATGTGAACCTGTTGAGTACATATTATCAGTACGTAGTTTCAGATTGCTTTTGATGGTGATATTTTGGAGTACCATAAAAATGGCATATATTATTTGAATACTTTAAACATCACACAGTATACAAATAACTTGCTTAATCCCAACATTTTATTAAAAACATAAGAGATTCTTGCTGTTGGGTGAAGTTATCTCACTGTGATGAAAAAGCACAAAATCTGAGAGTTGGAAAGGAACTTGTACCTGAATTTAAAGTCCCTTCTGCAACATAATCGGTAAGTGACTCTGTACCCATCACTACTTCCTGAGGGCACCATACTACTTCCCAGTATAGCTTATTCTGTTTTTGGTTTGCTCTGGTTTTTAAGAAATTTTTCTCAAAGTTTTTTCACCGTAAATTTTACCTTTGCCACTTTTCACCCATTGCTCTTAGTTTTGCCCTTGGGGATTAACCAGAGCCATCTTCTTCTTAAGTAGTTTTCTGAATACTTGAAGATAGCTCTTATGTCCTTACTAAGTTATCTTCAGACTTAAATTGTCAAAGTTCCTTCAGCTGAGCTTCATATGGCATGAACTCAAAAGCTCTTCACTGTTTTGGTTGTTTTTAATATTAATTTTCTTCCTAAAATGTGATACTTAGGACAGGACACAGTACTCCCCGTGTCATTTGACTAGGGTAGAATATGACAGGACTGGTGTCTCCCATCTTGGACACTGCCTGTCTTCAGTGCATCTTAAGATAACATCAGCCACAATTTTGGCTCAGGTCAGGTTTGCGCTTGAATGATATTTCTGGATCTTGAGTTGCTTTCTAGCCATGTTAGTGTTAGTTTGTATTTGTGAAAATGGTTTTTGGATCCTCAGTATACAACTTGATAGAATATCAGAGGTCTAGAGTTAAAAGGGGACTTCAGAGGCCATATGGTCCAGCACCTTCAAAAGCACTGTGAATGTTTTCATATATGTGGTATCTTTTGTCTCCTTAGGTTATATGTCTTAACAGTGAGTTCTTGAGGTCCAAGAGTGTATAAATTGGACCAATTTATAGCTCTACCAACAATTCATTCATGTGTCTGTCTTCTGAAGCCCCTTAAGCATTGAATATTTGTCTTTTGATCTCTGCCAGTTTTCTGGGTATGAGGTGAAGCTTTTTAATTTACCTTTCTCTTATAAATGATTCAGAGCAATTTCATATACTTATTAATAATTTGTAGTTTTTTAGCTATTCATATCCTTAGACACCATATATCTATTGGGGAATGACTCTTGGTTTCATATATATTTATAGCAGTTTCCTAATACACCTTGATTTTAGATCTTTATATTTGATGTATAGTTTTGTTCTTAACTTAAGCCATATTGACTTGTTCTAACCATTGCTTCCTTTCTAGATGTTCATTAATAGCAGTTAATCCTTTAAGTAATAAGTTGCAGGATTTTCATTATATTAAGTCAATCCTTTAATAAGTTGCAGGATTCTTCATTATATAAGTCAAGGTTGCTGGTGTATAGTTTGCAGGCTCTACTCTTCTCCCACCCCTCCACCCCCGTTTTTTAAATGGAGACATTTGCCCTTTTCTACTTTTGTGTTCGCTATAGTCATTCATATTCCTGAGAGTGACTTAATAGTCATAGCTGCCAATTCTTTAAGTTCCCTGTAATACAAGTCATCTGAGCATTTAGTGATTTGAACTAATCAGAATAGCTAGGTGCTCTTTTTGTTATTTCCTTAGTTGTCTTCATATTTATTTCCTATTATGTATTGTTATTCTTTTTCTCCCTAGTTTTTAAATCTTTGGCTTATTTTTTGTTGGCAGAAAAATATGAAACAAATAAGAGTTGATAAGTTCTTTTTTATTATTTATTATCACATTATTATTATGTGTTATCAGTGGTTCTTCCCCTTCTTTTGTTCTCTTCTTTTCCCCAGGATAGCTGGGACATCCTCTTCCTCCTCCTTTTTTTCTTTACCTTTACTTGCTTCAGAATGTGCTCCCTGCTGGAGAATCCATCTCTTTTGCTGGTGTATCTACATCTCTCTTTAGTTACCTCACTATTAGAATTAGTCATTTTTGTGTCTTCAGTATTTCATTCTTGAGAGCTTCTGATCTCTTCTGTAGAATTTTAGATCCTTCCTTTATTTTGGACTCTTTCTATATTTTCTTGGAACCTTATTCTCCCAGAATATGGGAGTATATGTCAGACTGTAGGGGGAAATTAGATGGCTCAGTGGGTGGAACATTGGGTCTGGAGTCAGGAAGATCTGAGTTCAAATGTGGCTTCAGACACTTATTAGTTGTGTGACCCTGGGCATGTCACTCAACATCTGTTTGCTTTAATCTACTGGTGAAGGAAATGGCAAACCACTCCAGTATCTTTGCCAAGAAAACCCCATGAACAGTGTGGTTCTTGGGGTCACAAAGAGTCAGAAACAACTGAACAACAACAACGAAAATGGCAGACTATACCTATCTTTTCACCATACCATCTTTTTATTTTTTTGTTAAGTTTGAGAATAATTGTGTTACTTGGACAGGATCCTCATTTAGAAATAAGTGTATTAGAACAACAAATGATTGTTTTTGTGGGTTATTGTTTTATACTCAGATTGCATAAAATCTTTATGGTAACCTTTTTTAATAATGAATTTTCTTCTACTTTTTCTAATAGCAATGTGGGAATAAGTTTCAAATGGGAGTATTTAATACCCAAAGCTTTGTGAGAAAAAATATATTCTGGCATTCTAATTTTCAAAAATAATGGTATTTATAACAGTACCAAAAATAAGCTTGGAAAATGTATGGTTTCTTTTTGCAAACAGTGTACTATAAATGAAATCAGTTATGTTGATATGAATATAGTTTCAATTCAGATATGGGCTGTATCCTTAAACTGAAAATGGCTTTAAACAGAAATGTTGCACACACAAATGTATTTATGGTCTGGACCTATAGTTAGTGTTTTACACAAAATTTCCTCTGCTTTTGCAGCAGAGCAACCTGATTTGCAATTTTATACTCTTTGGTGCCTGCCGTTGGAGAGGTTAAGCAACTTGTTCGGGGTGTTATAGCTAATATGTATTGGACCTGGAACTTAGGTTTTCTGACTTTAAGGCTGGTGCTAGATCCAGTGTTATACTGTTTCTTCTCCTGCCCACACACATGTTGTACCCTGCATATGCTCACATGCATGTACTCACACATGCACTCAAATCAAGCACAAATCAAACTTTGCAAGAATGTTGGGACCAATATGGCATTACTGCTTCTTTTACTTTATTATGGCATGGGTTTATTTGTACGATTTTACATTTTTAATAATGTTTGATATTTTAAATTGCATAAGCATTTAAATGGAGACTTTTTTTTTAAAGCAATATGGTGAAATTGAAGATTGTCAGATTGATGACTCCTCTCTTCACGCGGTAATTACATTCAAGACAAGAGCAGAAGCAGAAGCAGTAAGTTCAACAATATTTTAACCATTTGAAAAATTCATTTTGAGAGTATTACTGGTGTCTTATTTTTTAGTACTGCCATATTTTCCAAATAGTACACTATCTTTCTGCCCTGTGATAGATTCTGCCCTTGTAACAAAGAAAAACAGTTGAACAAAACAGATACAGCAGTTTTCTCTGAGAACATATGGAGTGTTTTGCACTCCTAGTCTCATGCTTTTCTTCCCAAGAAGATGAAAGTATGTTTTGTTATCTATTTTCTTGGACCAAGATTGGGCATTGCATTGAATCTGAATTCAGCTGCCATACAGTTTTGTTTTGTTTTGTTTTTTTCTATTTACATTGTATACTTTGGTTGTCCAAACCAGATTCTTGATCTTAGGGTCCATGGACTTGTTTTTAAAAAATTTTTTTGACAACTGTATTTCAATATAATTTTTTCTTTCATATCTTTCATATTTTATTTTTTGCATCTAAAAAATTATTCTGAGGAGTGCATAGGCTTCACCAGACTGCTAAAGTGAGGTCCATGACAGAAAAAAAAAAAAAAAAACAATTAAGAGCTCCTAGACTGAACTCTTCTTTTGGTTCTACTTTTTTATCTCAGCCTAAGATCATATGAACCCTCCCCGTGTTTTTCTGAATTCCTCATACTTGTCATTTGTTAAGGTAGAATAATTCCATGATATGCATATCATTGTTTATTCAGCTATTCTTCAGCTGACAGAAACCAAATTTCTAATTCTTTTTTGTACCACAAAATGTGTGATACTTATGAGTATTATGATACACGTTTGACCTCCCCATCGTTGACTTTCCTAGGGTGCATACTGAAGAGTATCTTTTGGTTTATTGTTTGCATTTCCTTTGAAAACTGTTCCTGTTCTTTTATCACTTATCTTTTGGAGAATGTCTCTTTATCTAATATGTTTTCTGCATTTGTGACTTTGTTCAATTTAATCCAACTACTTAAAACAGAAGCAGAAGATGAATATATAATTCATACAATTCTTCAATTAGTTGAAAATTCATATTTAAGAGGCTCTGAGAAAAACTTTCTTACCTGAGATAAACATTGTTGACAGCTTAGTAAATACCTACTTTTTGATAGGTAGCAGATGAAATGCATCATAACAAAATATTGTCATTAAACAATTAATCATTCCTGACATGTGTCACTTTAAAATTTGTAAAATGCTTTATGTACAATATTGATTTTGATCCTTGCAACAACTTTGTGATGTTGGAACTATTGTCTCCATTTTATAGATGAGAAAACTGAGGCTGAGAGAAATTAAATAATTTGCCCAAGGTCACATATTAAGTGTCCAAAGCAGGATTTCATAGGAGTATAGATTTAAGAGTTGGAAGAGACCTTGGAGGTCATTAATCCAGTCTTATCATTTTGTAGATGAAGAAATTGAGGACCAGAGAGATTAAGTGACTTACTTATAGGTTACATATTAAACAAGTATCACAAGCAGAATTTGAACTCAGATCTTCTGACTCCAAGTCCAGTTCTATATTCTCTACCACACCCTTTTTAGCCCACAAAAAACTTAACCATTATCAATCTATTCTTAAAACAGTGCTTTTATTCTCAATCTACCCTCCCACTTCCCACCTCATTTCGTAAATTACCTAGCCTTAATCACTGAATGAGCATTGCTTCAGACAAACTGAGACCTGAGAAAAACCTTAGCTTAAAAAGGCCAAGGTCTGTCCTGCATCCAGGATCTCTTCAGTCATCTTGATCTGTATCTTGCCACTGGACCCAGTAGGCTCTGGAGGAGAAAGTGAGGCTGGTGATTTCACACAGCCCTCCTTCACTTAAATTCAGTTCACTTGTGTGTCATGGCATCACCTCCCTGATGTCTGGTCTTCTTCCAGAAGAAAGGACAAACAGTAACAACAACAATATCCTTCCTACTTCCCACCTGTTAATGGATAACATTTGGAAGAGAGCAGTTAAATTAATCATCAGTGGATAGACTCTGTACTTGAAACCTTCAGGACTTTCGAACAAAAAAATGCAGTATTTAAGTTAGCTTATTTGTTGTTTGGGTTTGCCCTACTTTCAAAAATTAGCTGTTTGCTGTGGTAAATGTTAAATATGGTAAAATATGGTAAAAATTAAATAAAAATCATGAAAACAATCTTCTCACCCTTCCACTTTCTGATGTTTTGGTTAATTTGATTGTTGATTTAGCCCATAGATAGAACTATTTTTATTATGGTGACATATATATTGAATAATAGTTTAGGTTGTTGTTACTAGACAAAGAGTTGGTAATGATTCCATTTTATAAGTAGTATTCAGTTAGCAATATGATAGTTTCACTTGGCCTGTGTAGTATATAGAGAAGTAGTATGGTGATAATAGAGATAACTACAGCTGCCCCTGGAGTAAGGAAGACCTAGGTTTAGGTCCTGTCTCTGAAAATTACAGTCTGTATATCCTGAGTTGGTTCACTCAACTTCAAGATGGCCCATGCAGCAGCTTTCTGAGATGACAAATTGCATATTAAGTGCTTATCAGCAATTGGTGTATTGAGCATTTGGATAAGGAGTTCCCTATACCAGTGAAATCACAGGTTTGGTTCACTAAACCACAAAGGTGTTACTGTATATAATATAATCAGTGTGGTCTTAAATAGTTTTCAGCTTTTTTTTTTTTTTGGAGGGAGGTGAGGCAATCGGGGTTAAGTAACTTGCCCAAGGTCACAGCTAGGGTCAAGTGTCTGAGACTGGATTTAAACTTAGGTGCTCCTGACTTCAGGGTCAGTGCTTTAGCTGCTGCGCTACCTAGCTGCCCCAGTTTTCAACTTTTTAAAAGTTTGGTTTCTCCTCTTTTTAGTGTACCTTGCTGACTGATATCCTCCTAGAGAGGTAATCTGGTGTCTACCTTTCCCAGTAGGTCCCAGGAGCTCTGCTGGAGAACTTACCGTGGAGAGGACCTGGCCAGAGGGTACTTGTTGACACATCAAGATTTGATTCTTGATGGATAAATGAAGTCTGGATTCCAGATCATTAGAATTAGCCTGGTCTCCAGAGTAAGAGCCACAATAGTCAAGGGTAGCCTCCTGGTATTCTAATTGTAATCTTCATCCTTTGGTCTAGACTTAGGGTCCTTCTGTAGACCTATAGGAAAGGATTTTTGTGAGCTTATCTTGTATCACACTGCTTCACTGAAGCTATTTTATTTGTAGGTTCTCTAGGATTTTATAAGCAGACCTTCATGTGTAAAGCCTTCCCTTTGGGATTATCTCTCGTTTATCTTGTATATATCTTGTTTGTGTATAGTTGTTTGCATGTTGTCTCCCTCATTAGATTGTCAACTCCTTGAGATCAGGAATTGTTTTTGCTTTTCTTATTCTCTCCAAAAAAGTTTCACAGTACTTACCACAGAGTGGGTACTTAATAAATCCATATTACCTTGGCTTGACATAGCTGAAAATTCGTGTTTTACCTAAGGATGTTTCCATATTAGAAGTTATTGAAGTACATGGTATAAAGCTACTTGTTATATAGTGTAAGGACTGGATCTGAGATTTCTTTAGTATCAAAAACTTGTAGATTAGAAAATTCCTTCTATTAGTTGTTGATTGGCATCTTCTCTTAGGTTAAAGGACTTGCCCTTGGTCACACTGCCAGTATGTATTATGGTCAAGACTTGAACTCAGATCTGCCTGGCCCCTAAGCCAGCTTTATCCATGCTGTCTCATTTATTACATAAACATGTTTTTAAAAATTGTATCAAAGAGTACCTTCTCTACTTTGTCCTTTTTGTCACTCCCTTGTGCCACCTTTTTACCCCAGGGGATTATATTAAAGGCACAGCTGTAGAGTTGCCCACCTAGGCAGGAAGTTAAGTAGTTAACATTTTCCGGGCTGTTTGGTCACTGATTTCTACACTGTGATCTCACATTTACGTACAGTAGTCAGAATCAAATTTCCATTCAGCCTCAAGAGACTAGAATTCTCCACCCTCTTTTTAGTGGGTGTGGTAGTCTTTTCCTTTAGAAGGGAAATTAACTTTGTTTATGGTCATGCTCTTGATAATTCAGAGTTCTTGAATAAGTGCCATACAAATAAGATATTTGGTGTTCAAATATATCAAAACATTTGTGGTGGGGTTGTGTTGATTATCTCTACACATATATTTATTACGTGACATGTTGAGGGTGCTGATTGGTCCAAAAGTAGTTGATTAAATAGCATTAAGATACATCTTACTATTTTTTTTTTACCAGACAAGCAGACAAGAATATTTGAATTTGCCTCCAGAATCCTTAGTATTGGAGGAGAGTAAAGCGCAGGAGAAAACATCAGGATTTGGGCTTGAAGGGGCAAGAAGGAAGCATTAAAGACCATGGACAGACAGAGAAGGGAATGATTACAGATAGAATATTTGAGTTGGAAATGACCTTAAATCCTTCATGGTGCAGATAAGGAAACTGAGGCTGTTGACTTGTCTTTGAAATTAAATAGTTGTAGTAAGTTATTTAACTACAAGTCCAGTTCATTCTTCCTCTCCCGTGCTGCTGCTTTGCCATGTCCCAAGAATTTCTTAGCTTACAGTTTTCTGTTTTGCTGCTATTAGCCTATAAAAACTGAAATTTTGATATGATGAGAGAAACCAAATTAATCTACATTTATTCTGTTAAATGATACAGGAACTGTACTTCCATCACTGCCTTAACCCTGTAGTAAAAAACACTTTTACATTTCATTTTGTTTTTTAGGGGGGAGAGAGATTTTCTAGTTTTTATTTCCATTTAAGCTTTATTTTAAAGTAACATGTAATTTCATGTGGACTTTTAAAGCTGTCTACTTTTCTATGTGTGTAAAATTTTTGGGAGATACTTTATTTTTCTTTATAGGTTGATCTGTTCAGAATCATCAGAGAGAAGCCTAATTTTGTAATTAAGTATTTATCTAAATGTTGGTACCCTGATTGAAAATCAGTAGAAGTTTCTTGGATGTTAGATTTCAGTGGGAGAATATGAAAAGTGTTTTTTTTTTAGAACTTTTTAGCTAATAAAAGTGTTGAGTAACAAAACTTTTATGTAAAATGGTTTGCAGTATAAATACTGTGTTGCATGATTCTATTTTACCTTAAAGTGAATATAATATTTACCATATTAAATTTTGGATCAAATTCATGCTTAAAGAAGAAACGTCTTAGAAGCTTATTTGGAAGATTATTTCATAGTTTTAGGCATCCTTATGCTTTGAAACCCAAATCATGACAGTGATAGCAAAGTCAATGTATTATAATATGGTGTTTAAAAAAAAAAGATTTTTGGCTATACTTTTATAACAGGTAGTGTGGTTTGTTGGGATGAGAACTGGACTTGGAGTCAGGACAAGATCCGAATCCCACTTACAACACTGGCTTGCTGTGTGACTAAGGGCAAATCACATAAATTCTGAGCCTAAGTTTCTTAATTCATAAAATGGTCATAGAGATAATTGTGAGGAAAGAACTTGGCAAACTTTAAAATATTACATAAATGTAAGTTAGTAAATGTAAGTGGAAAAATGTAAACAAGTATAGGAAGAATTTTTATGAGAGTTTATTTTGTAGAAAGTGTCATAACTATTTTAGCTTTTCCAGTGGGGAAAAAGGCTTGTTTTATGAGAGTTTATGTTTTAGCCTGAAAATAAGGTAAGATGCTTTACTATAAAATGTTGCATTTTTATGTAGTAGTCATTTCTTCAAAAGATTACAAGTTGTTCTTGGACCTAAATGTCATTTGTAAGTACATCTTAAAATTCCAGTTGTGTGACATTGTGATGAGACTCTGGACTAAAAATAAACTCCAGAGCTGCATTTTAATAGGCATGGAATCTTTTACATTTATCATAAATTTATATGTACAGATTTAAAATTTATACCTGGGGACTTTAATATCACACAACTCATGTGCAGATGTCATTGAACATGTAATTGTTTCTACATTTCACATTATGCTGTAGTTTGAGATTGTACTATAAATCTTTTGTGACTGTGACGGTTATTTCGGTATGTTGCTAACACTGATTTATGCTAGTTCATGTTACTTTAATTTGAACATACTATTTCCAAAGCAGCCACTTACTGCAGCTGGTACTTAGAAAGGCATGAATATCCCATAAGTTAAAATTTTTACGTTTTCAATTACGAAGACTTTACAGAAAATGGGACATTTTTCAGAACAGGTTATAACAGCAAAGTTAAATTCTTTTTTTCAACATCGAAGCATTTTATATTTGTGAAATTTGAGGCTTTTTTAAAGGAACAGTATTACATTAAGAATACAAACGATTTAATGTTAAATATGGCCTTTTGTCATTATATACAAATTGATACTCTAAAAAGTAAGGTCACTTTACTTCATATGGTATGATTGTGAATAGTAAGTTTCCATATGTGTCATGCATAAATTATTAATATTATCTACTTAGCTTTTATCTACCTACCCACCTGCCACCATCCAATCAGTATTAATCCCTAACTTTTCCTAAGTTCCAGTCTAACATTAGCAGTTGTCTGTTGGACATCTTGATTGGATATACTATAAGGATCTCAAAATCTGTGTGTCTGAAGCAGAATTCATCTGTTTTCCCAAATCCATTCCTCCTACAGATTTCCCAGTTATTATCAAGAGCTACAATCTGTCCATTCATTAAGATGAATGAATCACTCATCTCACTTATCTAATCACTTGCTAAGTCTTTTGTCTATACTCTGTTTCTTGTGTCTCTTATATTTATCCCTTTCTCTCTACTCACACAGCCTGTGCTGTAATTCAGGCTTTCATTACCTCTTGGTTGTATATTTAAATCATCTCCTTTAATAGATCTTCTTGCCTCTTCACAGTCTCTTCTCCAATCCATCTTCCACATACTTCCAGAGTAGTATTCCTAAAGTTCAAATCTGACTATCATATTCTCCTGTTTTACATATAAAATGAAAGGTAAACTCTTCTGTTTTACATTTAAGGGCCTTTACAGACACACAGACACACACAAACGCACACGCACACACACACTTACTCTCTCTGCTCTGGTTCAGCCGTACTGCCCTCTATACCTTTACTTGGTCAATTCCCCTGTGCTCAGAGGGCACTTCTTTCTCATCTTTGGATCTTAGATTTCCGTTTCCTTTGAGCCCATCTTAAGCATCACCTCCCACTTGAGACCTTCACTTTTGTCTTCATGCCTGACATATAGTAGGCACTTAATAAGTGCTTATTGATTGATTGATTGAGTGTTTTTAAAAAATGGAATAGCACCAAAAGGGATCATAGATGTTTTCTAGCCTAACTAGGCCCAGGGAGCTGAAGCCACCTGAAAAATTCAGAAAAACAAAACCAAGCACTAATACTGCAATTTAATAATATTTATTTTAAGTTTTTAATTGTCAGAAGAATTAGACTCTTTTTCAGAAGTATTAAACTAACATTTTTACTCTTTTTAGGCTGCAATTCATGGATCTCGTTTCAAAGGGCAAGATCTTAAACTGGCCTGGAATAAGCCTGTAATTAACATGTCAGCTGTTGAAGCAGAAGAAGTTGAGCCTGATGAGGAGGAAGTAGGTTGTTTTTGTCATTGTGTGGGCGGGAGGGATTTAGGGGGCATGTAGACTGTCAGCTTCAGAACTTAATTCTGAGCCCTGTGGTGGACCTAAGCAGTAATAGTTATGATACTTGAAAATAACCAGCCAAAAATCATGTGTCTAGTCTGTTCTCCAGAGGCAACTCAGCATTATATGAGGATGCTCATAACTCAGTGTTTGTGGTGCTAAATGCTTGATGGTTTCTGCGGTGCTTCCTGACCACCACCCTGTGATTAGAGAGAATAAATACTATTATGCCTATTTAGAAGATGAGGAAACTGAGGCCTAAAGAGGTGACATCACTTGCTCAGGCACACATAGCTAGTTAAGTGCCAGAGTTAGATTCAAACCCTTGCCTACTGACAAGAAGATCGGAGTTCTTTCCATTTTCTCTTGCCGTTCCTCGTTGGTTAATAAGAACTCTTAACAATCAATGTAGTTTTAGAGTAACTCTATACCTAGTTCATGTGACATCCCAGCTTTCCCTTTATTTGTCTTTCCCTTTCATAAAGTCTACATCCTTGTTTTGAAGCCAAAAAACCCAAGGTAGGACAGTTCTGCTTAGTTTGCTGCTTTATATCAGTGTAAGATGATTCTCTTTTTTCAGCATGTAGTTGTTCTGTGAGAAAAAGTTAAGCATGGGAAGGGAGGCCTGTTGGGGAAACTTAACAGTTTCTCATTTTTATCCAACTCAGATCTTTGTGTAGTATAGCTTTGATATCTTTTTTTGGGGGGGGGGATGGATCATGTGAATTCCCAGTTGATCAGATAGGTCCTTATTAAAACCAAAATACAGAAATGCTTTTTGAAACCAAATATATGTCATTTGGCATTATTTGATAATAATGTTAATAATAGCATACAATTTATATAGCACTTTAAGGTTTACAAAGTACTTCCTTCACAATTGTGTGAGGTGAGGAGGCAAGTACTATTATTCCCATTTTATATGTGAGGGAACAAAGTGTCGGATGGTCAATGACTTGCCTAATGTTTCAGGGCTATTAAGTAAGAGCCTAGGCCAGGCTCCAGTTCTTGGATTACAAGTCCTAGTGCATTTCCCACAATACCAAAGGATGTATACTTCTTTCCCACCTGAAGAATTGAATATTACATAGATATAGAATAACCTACAATATTAATTGCTTTTTTGGGTTGTGAATAGTAGAGGGATTAATACAAAAAGATACTGTCTGAGAAGCTTGTATCCACTAATGAAGGAATAGGCCCCAGGAAGTACATGCAATGGATGTAAATGCATTAACAGCTGTTGTGCACAAGTGCTAGAAGAGGCTACTTGTATGATTAGAAACTACTAGAGCATGATGGGCAAGCTTTTAAGATGGCAGGAACATTTGGTTAGGTAGGAGAGGGGAAGGTATTAAAGGCATGGTAATGGCATGTACAGACCTGATTTTATGTTTATTGCTCGTTATATGCATACCAATATAGGTGTATATACCAATAGGCTATAGGATCTCATTTGTCCGTTGTTTTTAGTGTCATGGGCTGAGGTTGTTGCTCTCCCCTCAGTTGTTGCTTGACATTTCTGTCAGATGAGATACATTTTGTATTCAACTCTTTGAGAAATATCTATATATAAAAGTTTCCCACTCTTTGTTTTGGTAAGTTCCTAAATACATTTTAACCTAAAGTTTCAGGAAGAGTCTTTGGTGGATGACTCATTGCTTCAAGATGATGATGAAGAGGAAGAGGACAATGAATCTCGTTCTTGGAGAAGATGATTTGACTCATCATTGATCTGCAAATGCTAGGACTCTACTTGTGTTTCATTAGTATTATCTAATGTACTTTTACATATTTGTAAAAACAATTTTTGGTAAAATGTGATGAAGATGGATTTCAAAAATAGACTAAAGAGAAGAAACTACCTTCTGGTCCTGTATTTTGAAAGATTGCTGTTTGAGTTTTATTTCAGTAAACAGTTGCTAAAGACATCACATTAGAAACATATGCAATGTTTTTATTACATACTTCTACTGAGCGTTACAGAATTCTTTGGGTTCTTTGTAATTTAATGAATAGGTCTGAAAAATATATGACCAATACTTGTTATAACTTAGAAGATTTTTGTTTTATTCCGAAGTATCAAATAGATTTGCATTAAAAATCTAAAATGAATGTTTCCAAAAATGAATAGATAACATAGTACTAAAGTTTTCAGGTTATGTATTCATAATATTGCATAGTAGTATGCTTAGGCTTTACTATGTACTAGCCTTTTGTTTAACTTGTGTATGTATTTTACAAATGGGTTTTAATGATAATGGTGTATGACTGCTTTGCATATAAATCCTTATGACTTTAAGATGTTTGAAAAAAATAAAGTGGAATGGTCTCTTAAAAAAAAAGAAAAAGAAAAAAGCAATAACAAAAAAAAAAAGCTAAGGCAATGTTCCCTAATTTAAAAAAAAAAAGAAAAGAAAAGAAAAAAAAATAAAAAAGACCATTCCAAATGGTGACTGCCCCTTTCCCCCAGTACTCACAAAAGGAGCTATAATCACTAATTTATTCATAACAGTAGTTTATTGGTACCTTTACAATAATGTGCAATCTGATGCCTAAAATATATACCACTTCAGTTTGGTTTGATCCTTTAAATTTTCAACAGATGTCTTAAAATTAAAAAAAACTTTAAAAACAGGCTGATTAGTTTGGAACTACACTTCAAGTAGACCTAATTTGATGAATAAGAAAACCATCAGATTACTTTTTGGATATATGAAAGAAAACTTGACCATGTGAAGATATATGAATAAAGAAATGTACTATAAATTAGTACTTAGGAAAACATTGTTTGGTAAGTACACCAACCTCAAATTTTTATAGTGTACATTTGTTGTACCTTTATAAAGATCCTTGACTTTTACAAAATCCTTACTTCAGAACATTCTTTGTGTAGCCATAATGAATCCAATTATCCAAATTTACGTAGTTTGAACTGAAAGGAGAAAATCTTATTACATTATTTCCTTTTAGTGATATAAATATTCCTTCTTCCTCCTAAACTGAGATTATTTTATCTTCAGAATTTTTTTTGGCTCTTGCCATTTCAGGAGGTTAGTTCTCAAGAAACTTATTCATTAAAAAAGACTATTATAAGAAATGGAAGAGATGCCATCCCAGGTGTCCTGAGATCCATTGATGCCTACTGTGAATGTCATTTTGTATATTTCACTTCCTTCTTATTGTTATGCTGAGGAAGTCACCCCTAAGTTCTCAAAGACTGTCTTTTGTTTGATGACCAGCATAGCTAAGATCAGAGAAGTTCATCCCTAGAATGTTGGCTACTGAGCAATAAATTTTTTTCAGCCTCAGCCAACTCATATTAACAGTTTATTAATAAGTCAGATGTTGTGATTGGCATTGGTGGCAGTGATACCTACACCATTAAAAATTTTCAGTCTTCAAAGTATATTTTACATAAGGTGCTTAACAGCAATTTTAGAATTATATGCCAGTTCCTGTCTTTTCCTCTCTGCCACCTTTTCCTGACTTACCCCAACTCTTCTCTTTTCCCACTACTCATCCCATTTTTACACTGCAATAGATGTCTCCGTGTTATTTTATTAACAGTACTATCTAGCTAAACATTTTGACTTCAAATTTCATATGCTAACTTTAGATTTCAATTAGTTTAATATTTCTTGCCAAATCTCATATATATATATATGTATGTATGTATGTATGTGTGTGTATATACACACATATGTGTATATGTATATACATATATGTGTGTATATACATATATATGTATATACATGTGCGTATATATACATATATATGTATCTGTGATATAGTTATACGTAACATTGTTATCTAGTCTATGCTTATGCTATTCTGGTTCATTAGGTAAGTGTGTTCTTTTTTCTTTCTTTTTCTTTTTCTTTTTTTTTTTTAATTTTAGTAGTCATGAAAGATGCCAAATTGACAGAGGCACAAGTTCCTTCTCTTTGCACCAAACAGGTACTACAGCAAAATAAATCTTTTAGCTTTAAAAGCCAGTTAATTATCCCTGGTGATTTTGGCTTTATTAATTTAAGAATTTTTGGTTAGTGGTTTTTGTATTTATTTATATAAACTACAGAAAATACTCATTTTCCTGGTCTAAAATTATATAATAACTTGAAGTTTATAAGTGCTTTTTGTATCCTCTTGCTTTGAGTTCATTGACCAGTAAGGTTTGAAGGTTATTGTATAACGAATCAAAAGATTTGTTTAAGTTATTTAACTTATTTGAGCTTCACTTTTTTTGACTCTCCTTTGGGCATAATAACTTAGAACTCACAGGTTTGTTGGCCAAGGTCATAAGAGATATGTGTAAATGTGTTTTTAACTGTAAGTAGTAATTTAAATGAGACCTGTTATGAAGATTTTTATTTTGATGGATGGATGGATGGATGGATGGATGGATGGATGGATGGATGGATGGATGGAGTGATGAGTGAGTATAACAGAGTGCATGTCAGTTCTTGACCTCAAAAATTATATCCCACAGTTTCACACCTATTACCTCTACGTGCAGTGCATGAGAGTTCTGGATTTTACTTTAAAGTAGTATAAATGTGTTAGGCATATTGTTAGATACTGTGAATCTTTCTCTCAGATCGTACCAATGTTACAACTCTGTTGTGAAGATTTTTACATTCATAGAAATAATGATGAAAAAAGTGGTTATCTAGTTATGTCTCCCTAACTTTAGTGAGAACTATATTGAAACAGTCCTAGAAATTGTCATGAGGTGACTATACAATCATTTTATACCATTATGTATTTTATGACCATTAATAATCAAAAAGTTCTTGAAAACAAACTATCCTGAAATCTTTTTTGGGGGGTGAAGGGGTCCATGTTGGCTCATCTTTGGAAGAAACAGCTTATATTTGGTCATAAAACTTAAATAATATCTCTTGACATCTTTAGGAAAAGCTTTCTAAATTCCACATTTTTATATTGATTTAAAGTTTACACTTCCTTCACAACTCTATAATGTAGGTAGTAAAAGTATTATGATTTGAGCTGTCTACAAATTTGCAGTACACCTACAGAATATAGATTAGTACTGACTACTCACTCCCCAAATTAAGTACTGAAAGCCTCTATTACAACATATACATCAATATCATCAATATTGTTTTACAGATACAAAGAATATTTCAGTTCTTTAGGCTGTATAGACCCAGTTACCTTAGTGTTTCCCTTTATCATATACTACCCAAAACTATAATCATGTTTGTGACCCTACAGAGTTTGCAACAAATTCTTTTGTCTTATGCTGTAGCATGTAGCCTATCTGTGGTTGCACTGATGTAGATGTACCTCCACAGATACAGATGGCAGCTTATCCATACCCAGCCATCCTGTGAAACTTTTGTTCATGTTCTGTTATGAGTTCTCTTCACGTAAAGTAATGTGCTGGAAAGCTTTTGTGTACTTTTCCCTGACATGGTCAAGTAATCAATCTATAGAACACTTACAAATGATTCCTTAACCCAGCCACATGACTACATATCATCTCTTTTGCTTTTATGTTCCCCTAACAACACTCTTTACTCAAGTTATTGGAAGATTCTTATTCATGCTTATGCTTACCATATAACCTCTTTATTGCCCATTGTGTGATTATAGCCAGCACTATTGTATAGTACATTATAGTTTTAGTATGAGATATTTACATATATACACATACATACCTACATACATACATACATATATACATACATATACACACACATGCATAAACTTAAAATAATCCTTATACCTCAGTGTCTGTGAGGTAGGTAATTTATTATGCCCGTTTTAAAGTTGATGAAAATGAAATTGATAGATTCATTTGCCTAAGATCATATGGCTTATAGGGATGGAAGAAGCCTTGAGTCCCATGACTTTGGACTCCTGAGTCAAAAGCTGGCTTTTTCTAATTTGATAGTAGGGTTTGTTTCTGTGGTTATGGATATTAGAGATGTAAAAGAAGTTATAGTTTGAGTTGCTTACAAAAGATTTGAACCCATTTTTTACTGGGAAATTTTTTTGAAAGATTAATTGGAATTACCTCATGATAATTGGTTATAACACTTTAAATATTTTTATCTTATATCCCTTTTTTCAATTTCTTTAAAATAATAATAGCAATAATATGCTTTTTAAAAGCAGTTGTAATAATAGTAATAGCATATTTATAGTGATTTACAGTTTACAGATTGCTTCTTTCATAGTAACTTTGAGGTATATAACCCTAATAGTATTCTCCCTTTGCAGATAAGCGAACAGACATTCAGTTTAAATGACTTAAACACATTTACTAAGTTAGCCTGGAAGCTGATTTCAAGTCCTTTGCTTTTTTCTCCATTACCATGTTGTTACCTCTTCTTTAAATATTTGTTGCCTTCCACATCAAGAATATATAATACATATGTACAATAACATTCTTCTGATAGTGGGAGATTGCTGTTAATATTGAAAGGAAAACCTTTCCAATTTCTAGGTGATGATTCATCATATTAAAAGTTATTGGATCTTGTTAAAATGAAATTTTCTATTATCAGAAATTCAGATAAAATATTCTTTTCAGTTTTATTCTGAATAGTAATAGAGACTTAGATATTGTTTGTCATAATGTTATGATTTCCTAGCATATTACAGGAGCCTTATCCGTCTCCTTATTACCAGAAGCATTTCTAAGGTGTTGAATAAAGGAAAGAATTGATCTAAAAAAAAATAAATTCTGGCTAACTACCAGTTAATTCATGGTTCCTTCTTCCCCTTCCTAAGATGTAACAGCCTTATGTTGACAATAAGACAATTATTTGCAACTTGATTTATGTGAAACCACCCACCCTCCCTTAGCTCCTTACTCCTTCTATCTCAGCCCCCCCTCCCATGACATTACAGAAGCTTATTAAATCAACAGGTAACCACATAAATCATGGATTTGCCTGTGTAGACTAGTTTAGGAATGTGAACCAAAGACCTGCAGAAAATCTGAGTTCTTTCAGAATGTTGACACAAACAAGCAGCCTCTTGAAAGTAACATGATACAAATGAATATGATCTAAATCAACGTGGCCAAGTGCCCTAATTTAAGGAAAAAAAAAATCATCCTTATAAATAGCAGTTTTAGTTACTATTTTGATAAATAATTTTCTTGCAGTTCATTGATTTTTTTTTATGCTTGCTTTGATTTGTCCTGACTCAATTGTATCTTTTTTCCTTTAGACAATTCATTTTTTCCTATTCTAATTAATTGTTATTTCTCACTACATTTGCCCTCTTTTCCTAAATCTCACAAATTACATTTCCTCTTGGTTTTCTGACTATTCTGCTTTACTTTTCCTGCGTAGGCTTTTATTTTATACAATATGTTTATAAAGCAGAGCAATTTTATGGAGCAACTTATCATGAAAACCAGTTTCATTTTTGTTATTAGTCAACATTGCATACATAGATTTTAAAATAAACTTGGAGAATTTTTGAGTGATTTCTTCCTCTAATTCTAATGGAGATAAGATAACATCAAAACTTAGAGAAAGAAGTAATTCAGTGAGTGACAGTTTTCAAAAAGAATTCAGGCTAGAAGGGTGGGTTGAATTTAATTTTGAAATCAAATAGGAATTAATGTAAAGTCTAACATTTCTATTTTTAAAAATGCACAGAATGGGAAGAGATGGGTAGAAAGTAATCCATGTGAAATAAGCTTGGGATTTTAGTTGGTTGCATGTGCATTATGCATGGGTTTAACGTAACTTTTCTTAGGTTATATTAGAATTAGGGTCTGTAATGTTAACAGTCACACTGTTACATAGTTCTGACCACTTCATTTTAAAGATTTTGACAAACTGGAGTGTTTCCACAGGAGAGTGACCAAAATCAAGAGGAGAGTCCAACCCATATCAGGGCTTTGTAAACCTTAAAGTGCTAAATAAATGTGAGTTATTAATACTATTATCAAGGGGGTTACTTCATGGAGTTGGGTATATTATTTACCTGGAGAAGAGAAATTAGGTGTTTAGAGTATAATCATCAGATAATTAAAGAACTAATGTGGTATAGTGTCTAAGGGGTTTCTCCGGTAGACAAAACCTAGACCAATTGGTAGAATTTAGGAGAGGAAGGTAGATTGTCGTTAATATGAATAACTTTCTTTGAATTAGAGCTTTTTAAAAATTGGGATGAGCTGTCTTGTAAAGCTGCTCTCAAGCATAGCTTGCTTATTTATCAAGGCTGTAGAGGTGATTCGTTCATGTAATAGCTAGGAAATTGTACTAAATGTATTTCTAAGGTAATTTTTACTTAAAAGATTATATGACATGAGTTTGTTTGGCTTATTTTGTTGGTTAGAATGTTAATTTTGTTACATTTTTAAAATTTAGGTCTATCCCCTCTTCTGTATTTCTTACCAATTCATAACATTGGCTAGATTTTTTAAAATTTGAATTTTAATATAGCATTTTAGTATTGTTCCTTTTTGTCTTTGAAGCTTATATCTTGTGCAATATGATGCAGTGAGAGTTTTAAAACCACTTTTGCCCCAAGTAGTTCTCTTTATCCTAAACTTTGTTTAGTTTGCATTGCAGTTTTGGTTGGGCTTTTACAATTATTTGTATATAAACATACACACACACATACATACGTACATACATACATATATATATATATGTATATATATATATATATGTGGAGTTTTTAAGTATTTTCTGTTACTGGATTGATTAATTGTTTTCTTTTTCTCCAGCAGAGTTCTATCAATATTGGCTGAACTTTAGCTTAGAGGCTACATTGGCAAGACTCGTTCCTGTCTGGAAGAAGACCATTATAATATGATGTGATACCATTGTATGCTTTGTCTCCTGTTAGCTTGAATTAATGTTTGGTTTTGGTGCATATTAGCTTTAGTTCTTTGGTAGTATGAAAGACTACACCTGTTTATCCCCTGAGTTTGTATCTGAAGTTTTGTCATTGGTAAACATTATCTTTGAATAACAATCAGTTTGGATATTTATGTTCTTCTTTTAAAATCAGGTTGCTATTATTGCAAACATATAAGGGAAAACTTTTAACTTTAAATTTCTTAACATCAGATATGTTAAACATCAGTCAAGTTGGAAAGAGCTGTGTTTATGAAATATGTTGGCAAAGCCATTCTTTTTTTCTGAGCAAATGGGAATAACGAAAATCAAAAAAGCTTAAAGTGGCAGTTGGTATGGAATTGGTTTGGATTTTAAGTTTTCTCTGTTTAATGGGATCTGTTTCTGGAAATAGGGTAGTGACTGGCCATCAAGATTTTGTTTAATACCTTGACAAACTTCTTCTAAAAATGCCAAACTAGCTTATCTGGACAGTTGTTTCTGAGTCATTAATCCTTCAGAACAGAGAGTAACTTCACTGTCATTTGAAGGGACATGTTAAAACCTAGGGAATCATAAGTATTTTGAAGTGTCAGATTAGCATCTGTGTGTGTACTTGAGGGGTTTTCATTAAAGACTGAATCCCAGCAGATGCTAAGTGAAGTAATGGGTTTTTTTTAAACATTATATGCCTCTTCTGTTTCTAAAAGTGTACATTTTGTATAGTTTTTAGAAGGAATGTGGTTTTAATATTATTTTGGCTTTTTTTTTAGATTAAAGTAATATAGTATACTTGTATAAAATCTCAATTTAAAGTCTCAACCTCAGAATGTTTTCAAAGTATAACTTGTGAATAGTGATCCTAGGTAAATACTTCTATAAATATGTTAAAGGATGGGAGCTGCACATATCAGGATGTTAGAGAGAGAAAAATCAAATGATTTTCCAATTCCTGTTACCATGCTGTTTTCTAATTCACTTGCTACACAAAGACTGCTTAGGAAAACACTCAGGTTTTTGTCGTCTTATTGCCTAATTTAAAAAATGCATAAATATAGAAAATGAGAATTTTGAAAATATTTGTCATAATGTGGATGAGTACTTAATACTGATTTGCAATAGTGGAAAACATGATATATTTAGGTTAAGAGACTAATAAATAAAGTGCCTATTTTAGATGGCCATCAAGTGAATTTTAATTATAGCCATTGACTTAGCCTACATTTGTGAATCAGCAGATAGTCCGTAACTCATAGATTACTTACGCAGTTTAGGCAAGATAGCTGGTGCTTTAGAGGTTTTATTCTAAATAAAAATTTGGACACAACCAGGAACCAGATAATTCTGATTGTTTGCTTTCCATTCCATTTTGGGCTTTTAAGCTGGGAATTTTCATTATGATCAGTGTTTCTTGTTACTAAAAGGTCACTAGTTTTAGCTATACCTAATTATTGAAAAGCAACAATATTGTCAAAGGATGAGGATTTGCTTTTATCAATATAGTTCAACAGGATTCTCATAAAACTGTGTAGATAACTGCACAGAATCACTTGATTGAAGTATTTCATCTCCACGTGACTGAGTCATAGAAGTCTTTTTTTTAAAAAAATTTAATGTGTTTCACACTTTTAGCTCCTGTAGCTGTGCTATGTATTTCTGTTTACATTTTTACATAGTGAATTTCAAAATATTCTCACAAAATGCAAAACTGTAGATTTCTGAATAACTTCTGTCTTGCTTGCAAGATAATTATTAGTCCACAAGTGAGGCTTCCACACAAATGTCAGAAAAATTTTGTTGGTGCTACAAACAACCCTCCCACATTTGTTTTGACTCAAATTACATCACTCATTTACTTCAGCATGCTCTTTGATCCTTTTAAAACAATATTTTATATAACTACTCAGTTTGTAAATTGGGTAAAGTTTTCAGCCTTGTGAACACCCAGTAAAGGGACTAATGTAATAATGCAAAAATAACAGGAAATTTCTTCTTTTTGATTGTGTTCCTGCCTTCTCAAAAAAGACTTTAGTTTGTCATTAGATCCTGTGTTAAATTTTCTAGGAGATGTAAGGGGTGTTAATCCTGGTCTGATTCCAAATTGAATAATATTTCCACGCCTGAACCTCCTTACAGTACATTAGTACTAATGTTTATTTTTCTCCAAACTATTATGTAACTCAGCATTCTATGCAGCTATTACTTCATGCAGTGGTAGTTCTTGAGTACATATTTTTAAAAAAACATGGACCAGAGGGTTGTAAGAAATTCATTAATATGTTGTTGGGTTTTGTGGTTTTTTTTTTTTTTGTTAAGAATTCTCAATTCAAAACCTTGCAAAGAATATTTTCATAAATCATTCTTACGGATCAGTAGAACATTATGGATGTCAAACTTAATGGTGTTCATAATCCTAAACTGTAGTTTGTTAAAATATTTGACACAAATTTTTTCATGCTTTTTGTTTAATTAAAAGTCCCAACTCAGTGTCTGTGGATTGATGAATTCTGTACTCCTGAATGTCCCATTTCAAGAAAGTCTCCTGGCATGGGAAAATATTCCCTACTCTTTGAGCAGAGCAAAAGTAATTGGTTAAGCTGTACCAGCTTTTTTGTTGTTGTTGGGGGGGGGGGTAGGGGAAGGGAGGAAGAGTTGTATTAAAAAGTAGTGATAAAAACTTGAACTAGAATACTAATATTATTTGCTTACAATACAGTATTGTTTGGTTTTGTCAGTGGTTTTGTTATTTATAGCTGAATTTGTTTTGCTTGTTAAATATTCATGTTTGTTATTTTTATATTTTGAGAATTTTTGAAATAAAATTTTCCTGAAAACTGTTCTTTAGTGAAGTTTTTCCCCTTCTCCAGTGCTGCCACATGGTGACTATTTTTTAGCAATACCAAATGATGGGAAAAGAAAGATTGAAGAAAAGTTAGGTCCTGATGAGATACAGATAACTTTCAATCTCTCTGCACCTTGATATACTATTTTTCTCCACCCTTATTATATGAGTAATTTCACTCTTTCAGTGTGGGAAATGAGCCAACATTTTTTTCAGCTCTGCTTTTCCTATGAAACATATTCATATTGCCTACTTTTCTTTTTTAACTGCTTACAGATCATGTAATTCCCCCTTAGGTAGTATTTTTCACACATACATAGACATCTAATTTTTTTTTCAGATTTATCTCCCTCAGAATATTCCCCTTCCTCACTTCTTTTCCTTTTGTGAAACAAAACTGAAATAGCCCCAATCCTTGTTAGGGTTGCTAACCCAGGTTGAGGCTGGTGGTACATGTATGTTTTGGGGAAGGGAAAAAATGACAATGAAATTATAAAGCAACTTCTAAAGCTTTTGAAAGTAGCCAGACTTATCTCATAATCATGAGAAGATTCTATCAATCACTTCATTTTCTTTTGATTAGAACTTTCCCCTTAACTATTGTTAAAAGTACATTGAGAAATGACTTTTTTTTCAAATTACCAGTATCATAATAGATTTTCTACACTTTCTTTACTAATGCATAGTATTTTAATTATGTTTTGGATCATAAGTCTAGAGCTGGAAGCAGGTTAAATGGAACTCTCTTATTTTAGGGGGCGGGGGGGTTTGTCTCCTTAATTATTTTTTTATCTCCCAGGTTAGAAGTGTTGTGGCCACTCACAGTCTTTGTTGCACTTCTGCTTTCTTTTTGACTTAATCACTTTGTCCCTTCCTGAGGCATTGAGGTGGCCAGCTGGCTCTCAGAGGCTTACCATATTGATAATTTAGTGCAGATCCTCAAACTGAATATCCCCTGGCAGCTCAGAACTTGAGAACTCAAGAGATCCACCAGCTTTACTTACTTTTCCCAGTAGCTGGAGTTGTAGACATGTACCACCACACATGCAGCCTCCTCATTTTAAAAATGTGTTAATGGAAACGGATTTAGTGACTTCCCTAAGTTTACCAAGAGGTTAAGGTATGCCAGGCATAGGATTTGAACCCAGGTCCTCCGACCCCAAATCTAGCACTCTACTTCTCTGCCTTTTAGCTTTAGGAGAGTTATCTGGGAGCCTCACCACTATTTAAAACTTTATGAAGTGGAGTTTCCAAGTTCCAAATGAAAAACTAAATAAATTTTAAGAACAATCAACTTTAAGAAAGTTTTAAAAATGCTTCCTTTATTATCACTTTTTTTTCTTTTTGGTTTTTTTTTTAAACTTTTAGGCAGTTGGGGTTAAGTGACTTGCCCAGGGTCACACAGCTAGTGTCAAGTGTTTGGTCTGAGGCCGGATTTGAACTCAGGTCCTCCTGACTTCAGGGCCGGTGCTGTATCCACTGCGCCACCTAGCTGCCCCTTTTTTTTCTTTTTGGCAAGCCAAAGAATTGTCCTAGGGATATTTTGCTTAATAAGCTCATATAGGCCTTATTGAATATTTTAAAAAGTTAGCGAAGATCTACGTGCCCCTTCTCAGAATGTTTCTAAAATACGTAAAACCCACAGGATTGAAAAGGAAACCAATTATATCGAGATAGCAAAAAAATAAAAAAGACTACCTTCAGAATCTGCTTTATTGGAGCTATAATTTCACCTGAGTTTGCCTTCCAGCTACATAGATCACAGCCCTTCCACATCTGCTTTGTGGATTACAAAACTTATCCAGTGAATGAATCAATGAAAAACTATTAATCATGTGCTGAATACTAACAGGTACCTCTGCACTTAGCTAGGCTGGTCCTTGGATTACAAATGTCGTATGACATAGGTCAGAGCCATTCCAGCAAGCGTAGGGTATGCCAAGAGCATATGTTCTAGTTTCATTCTTGAAGGATACATGGTCACTTTCATTCTGGGAACAAGACTTTAGTAGTTTAGCTGCTCTAGTAAATAATTGACTTTTTTTTTCCCTTGGGGTAAGTGTTACTTGCACATAAACCCAGTGACATTTGGATTGGAGTGGGATCCCTTTTCCTCTCCATACCTTCCCTCCCCCTTGTGTGCCCCACGAATAATTATATATACAAAGCATGAAGAAGCACAATGATTTCATTATAGGGACCTTCTTAAAAACTCAGTTTAGGCCAAAGTGCCAAAAGACTGAGGCTGATGGATTCCTTGAGCTTGGGAGTCTTAAGCTGAATGAAGTAGGGCGAAAGCCAATCAAGTGTCCACACTAAATCTGATATTAATATGGTGAGATTTGAGCCCAGGGGCTACCAGGATAGTCAAGAAGGGAAAAACTGGTCCAGGTTGACACATCAGAAAAGGTCAAAACTCTGGTGCTGAACAGTATTAGGAAAGGGTCTATGAGTGGCTGCTGCACTTCTACCCTGGGAAAGAGGAGACCCAGCCTCAAAAAATAAAAACAGTTCAGGAATAAGGCATGTGTTGGAGATTCCTTTTGTGCCAACTACTTTGGAATTTATTTAGGTGAATGAATCCCCAGATCGTTTTTAAATGAAGTAAAATTCTACTTATTTTAAAGATGGAGAAATTTTCCTATATAGTTTACATGAGCAGAACTTGGGTCAAGCAGGAGTTGTAATTTCTAAATAGTATTAGTGATTTTCTTTTTCTAAATTGTCTTACACTAAAGCATGTTAGAAGCCCCTTTACAAAAGTAGTTTATTCCAAAGATTATATTTATACCATGAACCCAAATCACTGCTCTATCTGGAGAGGCAGTATGTTGTATGATCTATAAAGAGAGGGCATCAGGATGATCTGGGTTCAAATTCAGTCTCTGGCACGTACTGGGAAGTAACAGCCTCTCTATGCTACCAGCAATAATTTCTCCCTGCTGTCGAGCAGGAGCTGTTCTGCATTGGTAGAGGTTGTTTCCTCGTAGAGAACCCCCCACGTTGATGAAATTACAGGTCTGGTGTAAAAAAAGTGAAAAGTGAGCATTTCTGGATTGAGATGCTTGAAATAGGGCTAGCAGGGACTGGACTTGTGATTTCAACAGTTTAAAGAACTGGGTGAAGGAACTCCCTTGGCCAACGAAGTTCCTGCCTTCTCTGCAAGTCTTGGAGAGTTGCCTAGAACAGTGATTAAGTTAACTTGACAAGGATCACGCAGTCTAGTATGTATCAGAGCCAGGATTTATCTTAAACCTTTGTTTCAAAGATGGCATATAAGGTTACTTGTGATATAGTTAGAATTTTGCATTTCTTAAGGTTAGCAAAAAGTCATAGCAAAAAGGCACCTACCATACCATCGCATTTGACTGGGGAAGCATGAGACTAAATTATAACTCAGCAATATTCCTTTAGGCTTTTTTGTTTTGTGCTTTACATGAGAAAAAAAAATTGTAAGCTTGCTTAATATAAATGGTAATGTAGTAAGCTAGAAAGTCTACTTGTTCATATGTAATTCACAACTTTTTTTTCTTTCTTTTTTTTACAGTTGAGCTATGTCATTTATTTTAGCAACCTCCAAATTGTATTTTATCTGTGTACTACAATGATAGGTTTCTGGTGAGAACACAGTATCATCAACTCAAGAATCCAATTAAAAAGTCATCTACAGAGCAACAGCAATCACAGCACTAATATGACATGAAGGTAATTTCAAACTTGGCATCAAGTTGTTGATAGGCCAGTTTCCTTTTTCTGCCCTTCAAAATTGAGAAATGCAACTTTTTGAAGATTCTATAATATTTCCTCTGCAAACATTTTTATGAAAGTTTTCAATCTCATCCTAAAGTTCTTGCTTAAAATAAGCAAACACTAAGACTGAAAGTCTTAAGATTTTAAATGTGTTTATTTTGCATTTTGCTCTTAAAGTAATTAAGCATTCATAAGCCTTCACCTTAAGAAGCTCTACTTTGTAGTGAAAATGTTTCTCTTTGATAGAAACAAATAATTGGCAAAGTTCTTTATTTCTAAGAGTCAAAGTGATCATTCTCATTCTTATGGTTTGTGGATATGTAAATTTGAATTTAACCAGTCAATATTTTTGATATCTAATTAATATCAAACTACAATAATGATTCCAGATCTGTTTCAGGGTCTGTAGGCTCCAAGGAAAATACAGCTAGGGTTCCTTTAGCTTTAATAGCTTTGAAGGAGAAATGGGAGAGCCAAAATTTCTCAATGTCTCCCATAGATATAGGAATATTGAGTCTTGGACTTGACTATATGAAGTTATTTTAGCTACTGGGGTTGTGGAAGGAACAAATGAACCTGAATACTATGAATTTGGAGGGAATATCTTCCCAGAAAGAAAAAAAAACTTTAAGGTCAAGGAAACAGCTACAGGGCTATTTGTTCCTGACTGATAGTATTTAGGAGTAGATCTCTACTAACTTGGAGAGATATATGGCCCCTAACGGGGACATTCTGATGAGATTAACTGAGAGAATATATTATCCCATTGGAACAAACCGGACATGTGACAATTCAAATAGGGACTGCAGCAGGGAGAGAACCTGGAGCCCAGTGACAAGAGGAGTCCCTGGACTCCAGGAGTTTTTTAAAGAAGGCACACAATCTGACCCATTCACCATATTCAGAACCCAGCAAGCCCTCCTCACACCTTTCAGTTCCAGAGCTTGTTTCACAAGCAGGCCCCCACTCTCAGCAAACCAAGGAAAACTCTGACCACTATAATGAAGTACCTTTATTTGAGAGATGCCCAGAGATAAACCTCAGAGAAGATGAGGCCCTACATGTTCAGGTAAAGTCCCAGAGGGGGAAAAAATGCCCTGGCTACAGGACCTGAAGGAGCACCTAGAAAAAATGAAAGAAGAAATATACTTCTTGCATTCTATGGTTCTCGTAAGCTGGCTTTGTCAGCGTGTCTCACACACAGCACTCCAGCTACATCTCTGTTCCTTTGCCCTGGTTGTACTCCTTTCCTAGAATACATTCCTTCCTCGCTTCTGCCTCAGAACATTTCTCTCTTTCTTCGAGACTCAACCCAAGCACCCCTTTCTATATAAAGCCTTTCCTGATCCTCCTAGTGCTGTTCATCCCGTACTACTCTGCATTTAACCACCTTTATTTATTCCGTAGAGTATTTTTATCTTGTTCTCTTTTCCATTGGAAGTTTTTGCCTTGCTTTCTTTTAAAGCATGATTCTTAGCAATTGGGTTGTTGCCATTTCTGGAATGCTTGTTCATTTTTATGAGTCTCACTGTTGATTCATCTGCTTGGAAGCTGAGTTTATATCCTAACTTTCTTGGAATTTTTGTCTTTCAGCACTTTCCCTCTATTATTCAGATATTTTGCAAGGTACACCTCTGTGCAGTTTGATACTTTCCCTTCCATCTCTTTGGCATTCGTGTTTTCTCCTGTCCAGATTTTTTTTCCTCACTCAAGCTCGCCTGAAGCCAGGCCATCTCATCATCTTCAAGTTGGAAAGTATGGAGAGTTTGGCTGGGGTCCCTTTCCAGTTTAAATTCCACCCAATTGTATTATCTTCTGGTCCTCATTTCTCCATCTTATCTATAGGGATAGTATGAGAAACTGTGCCAAGATTTATATAAACTATTTGTCAAAGTATGATTATGGCACTACTGACTAGTAACAACACATAAATAGTAATAAGGTTATTCTGCCATGACCTGTACTCGATTAAACCATACTGGCTCTGTGTAATATATATATTTATATATTTATATATATTTATATGTGTGTATGTATGTATGTCTATATGTCTACATACATATATGTGTGTATGCATGTCTATATGTCTACATATGTGTGTGTGTCTATATGTATACATACATATATGTGTGTATGTCTATATAGTGAACAAACATCCAATATAGCTAAGATTAGAAGCAAAAGAGTTAAGTGGAAAAAAAACCTTTTGCATCAAGTTTCTCTGTCTAAGGTCTTAATTTAGTTATTTCAAATTTAGGTTCAGAATAATAATTCCCCTATATATCTCTTCTACATTTTGAAAGATGAAATTATCACTTAAAGCAAGCAAGCTAATATATTTTATTAGCTGCTCTGATTTTGGCTGAGAGGCTTGTTGATGTCTCCCATCAAAATTGTCATGTTTCTGTGCTAGACTTGTGATCTGTTTCCTGAACTCCTTATTTATTTAGTGCTCTTATGCAGGTGGTCTGTGGTGTACTCCCATGACAATATTGCTTTCTTTTCACTTTGTGGATCTTTAAGTGCTTTCCACAGTGATCTCTCTGGCTCATTTATTTTCTTATAATCATATTTTATTAACATATAGTGATTCTCTTTTGGAATAAAGGTATATACTTTCAGAATCATATTTCAATTTAGAGTCCCATCCCACTAAGGCAATCAGTCAAATTTCTCTTCTTTCTAATTAACCACACTTTGTACATTTGTGTGTAAACATCCCAGGTCATAGGCTTTTATTGTTGTTTTCTTTATTGGATTTAGTGTTACATGAATTACTGGGAATCTCCATTGCTTTTCTTCTTTTGTATCTCTCTTTAGTACCTTGCCTTGGTATATATGCACATACATTATCTACCTATCTACCTGTCTATCTATCTATCTATCTATCTATCTATCTATCTATCTATCTATCTATCTATCTATCCATCTATCCATCTATCTGTCTATCCAGCATTCTTCCTCCCTGCTTACTTCTATAGTAGTTTACAATTTAAACATAAATCCTCTTCATGTAGTGTTATTTTGGGAGGAAAATAAGCATGATCAGAAATATGTGTATAGGAAAATTCTCATGTAGGTTGGTAGTTTTCTGTTTTCTCTCAGTTACTTTTTCTGACTATTAATAGGGTTGCAGATTTTTTCAAGTCTTTGGTAATTATCCTCCATAAAATATCTAATGAAAGAATCTTTTGGGAATTGGAGCCCTCACATCTAGGATTGTGCAAATGTGGTGACTTTCCTGTCCTTGATGTTGAAAACAATTTGTTATAAAAATCTTTGCAAATATTTTCCATTTTTCTTCTGTTTGCTGTCTTCCTTCACATTTTTATCCTCAAGTCCTCTAGGGATGACTTTGCTTAATTGGGCCTCAAGTCAATTTTCCTTTAAATTGGCTTCCTCTACTTCTGTGTGCTTTATTAGATAATACTATCTGCCATCTTCTATAGTCCTTCTTTGTAAAATTTTACAAATTAGTTTCTATTATATTCTAAACCAGTGTTGTCTTTAGCCACCATTTCTGTCCATTTGCAAGTAAGATTGCCTTGCTGAGTGAGATTCTTTTGGCTGTTCTTTTAGTCTCTTTGTTATGGCAAGTGATTTATATTTGTTAAACTTCTGTGTGAAAATATTATGATTGATGTCTGTTTCATTTCTGCCATCCATTACCAATTGTTCACTATCAATAACTTGTTGAACTAGGTCAGGATTGAGTTGGTTCACTGGGATGTCCCTTTTCTCCTTTTCCTTGTTTCTTCTAGCTTTATACTAAACCTGATCTTGACTCTAAGAAGTTGGTTGCCTATGTAGGCAGCTGATTCAGGGATGATTCCCACCTCAATAATGAGTCCTTTCCTTTCTGTTAAAACATAATCAATGTTATTTTATGTGATGTTATTTGGTTCCTATCACATCTAGTGCCTACTAAACTGTTTCTCAAATAAAGTATTAATGGTGTAGAAGCATTAAGGTTCTGTGTCCGAATCTTTGACCTCTTTTATTCCCTTTGACAATGGCTATGACAGTGGCATTAAAATGGATTTCCTGAACAGGCAGTTTGGATCACATGGTCACAGGTGTAGAGCCAGAGGGGATCTCAGAGGCCAACTAATCCAACCTTATTTTACAGACATGGAAACCTCTTACTTTTTCCTGTGTACCAAAATGTCTCTGAGTAGTATATCTTCCTATCCTGCCTCTCACCTCCCCTTATCAGTGTCTTAGTCTGGAAGAGAAATATGATTTAGATCCAGAAAAAGCTCCAGGAAGCCTGGAGAACATCCCCATTCTATTCTTGCATTGTCTCTCCTAATATATTTCTGTCTAATAAAAGCTTTGAACTTTTGTTGTATAAGTTGTCTCTGCCATGGTCATAAATTCCTCCTGCTGGTTATAATTGAAAGACACAAAATACCTATTGTCACAAATGTGCACTAAAAAAACCACATTATATGGAGAAGATATGGGAAAATTGGAACACTGATACATTTTTGGTGGAGTTATGAACTGATCTAGCCATTCTGAAGAATGATTTGGAACTATTCCCAAAGGGCTATAAAATTGTGCATACCCTTTGACCCAGCAATACTGCTTCTAGGTCTCTATCCCAAAGAGATCATAAAAATGGGAAAAGGGCCCAATATATAAAAATATTTATAGCAGTTCTTTTTGAGGTGGCAAAGAATTGGAAATTGAGGGGATGCCCATCAATTGGGGAGTAGATGAATAAGTTGTATATGAATGTAGTGGAATACTATTATACTATAAGAAATGATGAGCAAGGAGACTTCAGCAAAACCTGGAAAGGCTTATATGAACTGAAGCTGAGTGAAATGAGCAGAACTGGGAGACTGTTGTACACAGTAACAGCCACGTTGTGTGAGGACTGACTTCGATAGACTAACTCTTCTCAGCAATGCAAGGATCTAAGAGAACTCCAAAAGACTCATGATGGAAAATGCTATCCATATCCGGAAAAAGAACTATGGAGTCTGAATGCAGATGTAAGCATGCTATTTGCTCTCCTTTTCTTTTGTTGTTTTGTTTCTTCTTTCTTATGGTTCCTCCCATTAGTTGTAATTGTTATATACATCATAATTAATATGAAAATATGCTTAATATGAATGTATAAGTAGAGCCTGTATCAGACTGCACACTGTCTTGGGGAGGGGGAAGGAGAGGGAAAGGGAGAAAATTTAAAACTCAAAATCTTATGGAAGTGAATGTTGAAAACTAAAAATAAATTATTCAAATAAAAAAACTCAAAACATTATTTTAACTAAACAGTTTGTTAGTCAAGTAATTACTAATTTAATGAATAATGTTTTATTATTTTAACCTATAGAAGTTTATAATTTAAGGTGGGAAATAAAAGATACAAACATCTATATTATAAACCTTAAATTATAATTCCAAAGAAGAAATATGAAGAAAATAGTAGGAGAGATCTGAGGTTTATTCTTGTTCATCTGTGGGTCTTAGGGAAGTCTTTATATAGGAAGTGGCACCTGAGCCTTTAAAGGCAGGATCTCATAAGAAAGGAATTTGAGAAACATACGTGGAGGCCTAGCAGAAATTTTTCATTACTTTGTTCTTAATATTGTCCATCTATAGCCACAAGGGCTCATTCTTCAGTTTCTACATGGGGACCTAGATTTAGAGTTGGAAGGGACCTTAGAGGCTGGTAGTCCTGCTCCCTCGTTTTCCAGGTGAAGAAAGTGAGGCCCAGGAAGGTCACACACGGAGTGAGCACGAGCTCAAATTTGAGCCCAGGTCCTCCAACCCGAGAGCCAGGGCTTTCTCCCCTGTACCGCACACACTGTGTAGAGTAGGGATTTTCCTTCTTTTTATTTATAGACTTCTTTTAAGCAGGAGATGATAATTCAAACATATTGCCCAAATCTCAACCTGAGAGCCAATGAAACTAGTTTTCCTTTATCCACAAAATCAGAAATCTTACCCACATCACTATTACTGACTGTCATTTACTATGTAATTCTTTCATCTCTTATCTATTAGTGATTAAACTGTTTGCTCTCCCTCCTCCAAGTAACTTACTTGACTTCTTTAATCTCTTCTCTGACACTTGCTGTGTTGCTCTTCTCTGAAGTCCAATTCGTTTGCCTCAATATGTCTAGTAATGAGGTATCCTGGGTGTTGGTTCTTTGAGAATTTACTTATATTTTCTACTCAAAGAAGGCGGGGGAGTGAATTTAATTTTAATTTGTTTCCATTTTTTTTCTTTTCCTCCTTTATGCCACTTTTGGAACACTAAGAAGAAACTCATTTATTCGTTTGAGGGAATTTTAAACTAGTTTTTAGGAAATAAAAACAAGTGTATTCTAATTATTCCTCAGGATTTTTCTTCTTCCACATAGACATATCATTGTGTAAGGGGTGTGAGACATGGGCAGTATATGGATGATTCAGAGAAGAGTAGCAAGTGTTTTGCTTCTTGCTGCTTCTTGCAGACTCCATCACTAGACAAATGGTGACAACTTGAGAATGAGAAGAGTACTGATTATTTAATAACTAGAAAACACTTAATCTTAGCTAAGGTTACTGTGGTCCTAGCAAAGTGATAGGTGTGCTTAAATGAGTCTCCAGGTCAGAAGTTTTTAATCCTCTGTGCTTCACTGATTTCTACCCAATGTCAAAGTCTGGCTCACATCTTTCAATGCATAATTGATGGGGTACAAGTCACCACCCACAGCCAAGAAGCCAACAAAAGCCAACTAGAATGCCCCCAGGATAATATTAATTCTCTTGTTTTTGCTATTTGCTGCTGGTGCTAATTCTAAATATATGGTCCCAATTGACTATCTGATTTAGTATTACAAAATTCCTTTTAATTCTTGTATGACTCCTGATAGGAATCCTATGCTCCCAAAACCCATTCCCAAATTCTGTTACCCCCTTATTGCCTCTCCATTGCTTCCACCTCCAAAAACAAAAAAACAAAACAAAATTTTGTAGAACTTGGGGAAACAAAGCATACTTTCATCCCCAAGTTGTTTTTGATTATCATGCAGATGACAAATGGAGTAAAGCAATAAAAAATAGCTAAGGAAAAAAGCAATCCTGGTATATAGGAACTGGTTTTCAAGGCAGGAAGACTGAATTAAAATCCTACCTTAGACATTTACTTGCTGTATGACTGTGGCCAAGTCACAGCTTTTTTGGGCCTCAGTTTCCTTATCTATAAAATGAGGAATTTGGACTTGATAATCTCTATGATCCCTTCACCTCTAGATCTATGACCACTCTATTTTCCTGGATCACAGTTCTGTTTTTCTTCTATATATTTGCCAGCAGTAACAACTATAAGGAAACCCCAGGTGTTTATAGTGAACTCTGGCCGGTGTCCCTTTACATAGATAAAGAGCTAGACACTGCTGCAAATGAGCTTGCTGATCCCATCAGCTCCCATGGCGTCAACTCTCATCTTTAAGCTGATAATTCCCAGATCTTTAGATCTTTATGTTTAGTCCTAAACCACTCACCAACTCTTTCTTGCACATCTTAAACTGGATATCCCATAGACATTTCAAACTCAACTTGTGCAAAACAGAACTATATCTATCCCCCCAAACGTGCCCCCTGTTCCGAACTTCCTTGTAACTGTCCAGGGTACCTCCTCCCTCCCAGTAATGTAAGCTCAAAACCTTGGTGTCATTCTCTTTGATCCCACTCACCCTACATATCCAATATGATACCCTGCCTTGTTTTTACCTTCAAAATGTCTCTCATGTAAGTCCCTTTCTCTCTACTCACAGTCACTACTATGATGTCGTCCTTGACCACCTTATGCCTGGACTGTTGAAATAACTTTTAGGTTGGTCTCCCTAACTCAAATTCCCCTACTCCTGCCAAAACTGTCACCCCTAAATTCAAGTGGTTCCCTATTACCTCCTTGGTCAATTATAAAATCCATTGTTGAGATTTTAAAGCCCTTTATAACCTATCCTTTTCCTACCTTTTCAGTCTTCTTATGCTTTATTCCTATGACTAGACTGCTCTCCTCCCTCAATTCTGCTTCCTGGTTTCCCTGGCTTTCTCCAAGACTCAGTTCAAATTTCACCTCTGCAAGAGGCATTTCTCAGTCTTCACATCTCCCCTCTCCTCCCCAACTCCCAATGTCTTCCCTGTGATTTTACCTTTCATTTACAATGTATGTATCTTGTATTTGTATTTTTCAGGTCTCCTTTATTAGAACATCAGTTTCTGGAGTTTAGGGACCATGTTTTTGCCTTTCTTTGAATTCCCAGGGCTCAGTACAATGGCTGGGATATAGTAAGTGCTTAATTAATGCTTGCTGATTCATTAGTTGGCCAAGAGAGGACAGAGCTTTAAGGGACACCTATGGTTGGCAGGGGAGTGTGGGTGACATGGATAAACATACAGCCAAGAAGATTGGGGAGTGGCCAGACAGATATGAGGAGAAGCAGGAGGGAATGGAGTCATGAAAACCTAAAGAGGAGGAGATGGTGATCAGTAGTGTCAAAGGTTGGAGAGAAGTCAAGAAGGCTGAGGACTGAAAAAAGACTATTAGATTTGGTAATTAATATATCATTGGTAATGTCTGGCAAATCATTTTGGAGAGAGAAGTTTCAGTTAAATGATGAGATCATAAGCCCAGTTGTTGCAGGTTTGTAAGTCAATGAAAGGAATGTAGATGGTTACATCTAGTGAGGTTGGCTTCCTTAAGGAGTCTAGCCAAGAAATGGAGGAGAGACATCATAAGAAAAGCTAGCAGGAATGGTCAGATCATATGAGGGTTTTTTAAGGATAGGAGAGACATGGATATGGTTGTAGGCAGCAGAAAAGGATCCAATAGTTAAGGAGAGATTTAGGATAGGGGAGAGAGCCAGGAACGACAGAAGAAAGTGACATTCACGATCTTGGAAAGTAGAGAAGTTTCAGATGATGCTAAGATGAAAGGGACAGGGCATCTAGCAGTTAGGTGAGGTGGAGTGGCAATGGGGTCATGTGTACCTCCAGAATGTGGTTTGAGTCCTTTTCTCCACAAGAACCTATCACAAAAGATACATCTTGTTTTCAGTCAGAGGAGTTTGTTTACAAAAATGTTTAGCTAATATTTTCAGACAAAGCAACAGAAAGGAAGAAAAATAACAAAGAATCTGTACCCATAGCATTTCAAGAGCAGGGCTTGTTGAGTTGTGGAAGTAAGCAATAGGTTCTTGTTGATAGGATAGAGACAGAATTAGCATCATGACCTTTGTGTTTCACTTTCTATGCATCTCTTGCTTAGCAGATCAGCCTTATTAGTTGAGTTTATGTTGCTGGAGTAGGCTGACCCCTTTCCTGCGTGGATCTAGTTAGCTGAGGTGGAACGGTTTGGTTTTACCCATTTATATGGTGAGAAAGTGCATTTATAGATTAAAAATGCATCACTGCTTTTGTTTTTCTTCTAAAAAGGTAAAGCTAGATGTGCTACAGGAATAGAAATGTAATTCAAATTCTAAGTATTGTGAAATGAGTGCTGTGTTTGTCACATGCAATTAGGATTTTTGGACAGATGTACTGTGTGACTAAAGGCAGATATCCTTCATAGCAAACCACTGGGCGAATTTATCATTCTCTAGTTCAGTTAATGAACTCCTGAAATAGACCTCATCAATGCTGACTGGTTTTGAATACCACTCCCATCTCTACAAATGGGAGCTCTGGAGTAGGAGCATAACTAGGAGGAAGGAGCACTTGTATTCTAATTGTGGCATCACACAGAGCTCTAGCTGAGTATTTGTTGTTTTTAAAGCTTTTCTGCCTTGATTTCTCCTTCTGTAACATAAAAGAGAAGTTCATTGGGGGCAGTGGGAATTCTTTGCTCTTTGTAAAGGGCTTTATTTGGCACTGAGTGCTTCATTAATGGTCCAATTTCAACTTTTGTTTTATAAGGTTTGATATCTCTTATTTTAGTAGTTGTTTTTTCTTTTGTACAAAGAACAAGAATCAGTCTTTTTCTTTTTTTAAAGGATTTGGTATGTCTTTAAATATTAATAATATGTGATACTAGTTAGTATTTTCTGAATTTCTTTATAGTAAATTCCATAGCAAAGAATTATGTGCTTGAGGCCCATGCTAAGGTCTCTCTCTCTCTCTCTCTCTCTTCTCTCTCTCTCTCTCTCTCTCTCTCTCTCTCTCTCACACACACACACACACACACACACACACACACACCTGTCAAAACTTGATTTAAAAAATGAATAACCATAAATAGCCAGTACCACTGTAGCACTGGCCATGCCCTCTGAAGTCCTGTTTTCATACTGGTCCTTATTTATTTATTTCTGCTTTTGAATTCATCAGAACAGTGTGCTTTTGGGGTTTGTTTGTTTGGTTTTTTTGCCATCTTATCTCCCTCTTCACTTCTTTTCTATATAATGTAAAACAGACATTAATTACAGATATGCAGTTTCACACATCTATCTAAAATCACTAATATCTTTCCTCATATATCGCATGAAACATCTCTAAAAGCTAGAAAAAGAGCTAGATAATACAGAAATCAGTCACAATCTTGTAGGGATCAAAGAATAGCCCTACTTACATATAGGGCCAAAGTTAAACCATTCAACACACCAAAACCTTCAGTGGTATCCCCAGCACTTAGCACAAGGCCTGGCACTTATTAAATATTAATTGAATTGAGTAGCTTCCCATTACGGAGACAAATTCCAGTTCCCAAGCTTGGCATTTTTGATCCTTCTTAATACATCCCAGGATCTCTCCAACTTTTCTCATTCCTACCTCTTATCTACCCCGTGCTCAACTAAATTATGTGATAATACCCTCAGTTTTGTTGAATTTTTACTATCCTCTGTGTTCTGTGCTTCTGTGTTCTTATTAGCCAGAATCCCCGACATCATTCAAGACTCATCCGAAGGTCTACCTCTTATAGGACCCTTTGCCTTGTCCTGTCCCTTGGTCTAGGGCTATTTTCTTCAACTTTGTATGGATGTTGCATTTGGATATTGTAGTGATTTATGTATATGTTTTCTCCTCCACTAGAATATTAGAATGCAAATTCCTTGAGGACAAAGAATGTGTATATATGTATGTGTATATACGTATTATATGTAATTTTTTTTTTGCATCCTTAGCACTTAGCACAGTTCCTGGAGTGCCCGTGTATGTGTACACACACACACACACACACACACACACACACACACACACACTCCTACCTCCAATAGTAAAGTGATGGACTATCCATTTATTTGTTATTATCATATAACAAAAACCACCTGTACAACCTCCATTTTGGGAGATTTCCTTCCTCAGTGGGAGCAGCCTGTGAATCAAACATAGGTATGGAATGGTAGCTAGATGGTGCAGTGGTTAGTGTATTGGTCATGGAGTGAGGAATTCAAACCTGGCTTCAGAGACTACTAGCTGTGTGACACTGGCACAAGTTACTTAACCTCTGTCTGCCTCAGTTTCCTCAACTATAAAATGAAGATAATTGTAGCACATACCTACCAGGATTGTTATAAGGAATAAATGAGATAAAATGAGTGCCTGGCATTTAATACATGTTTAATAAAAGCTTATTCTCTTCCCTAGCCCTTTTTGCTTGCATTTTTATTTGAGAATAAATTTTATAACATCAAATGTTTTTCAGGTCAGTGATGACAGTGGGTGTTAGCAGTGATTTAATTCTTTGGATATCTTAAGAAGCAATTTCTTTGAAACTTGAGGATAAGTTTACAAAATATATTTTATTTACTTTTTAAATTGTTATTTTGTTCTTATGTCATCTTATTTCTGAATATATCCCTCTGCCATCCCCTATCTAGTAAGGTATCCCTTGTGACAAAGGATAAAAAGGAGAGAAATTAAAAAAGCAAATAAGTAAAACTAATCCACACATCAGCAGAGTATGATGGTTTATGAAATGTTCCATCCCTGTTGTCTAATATCTCTGTAAATTAAGGAAGGAGATATGTCTTCTCATCACTTCTTTGGATCTACCTTGGTTAATATAATTATATAGCCTTTGGTTTCATTTTATTTTTGTTGTTCCTTATATTTACATGTTATAGTTATTGTATATATTACTTTCCCAGTTCTGTTTACTTTAGTAAGGATCAATTCCTATCATGTTGCTATTGTTTGTGGTGTAATATTTTATTTACATCAATGTGCCACAGTTTAGCCATTCTTCTTCAGTCAATAGGCATGTAGTTCTTTGCTACTGTTGCACACATATGTTTGGCGCTGACTCTCTCAACTCCCACTAATGCTGAAAGGTTGGGTCCCTAGAATTCAGCTAGCCACAACTCCCATCAGGATTCTAGGAGGTACTGAATTTGAGGGTGTCAATTTATTTATTTATTTTGCTTTTTGGTGAGGTGAGCAGGGTTAAGTGACTTGCCCAAGGTCACACAAATAGAGGGTGTCAGTTTTTTAAAACAAAGTTTTTATTGGCACATTTGATTTTTATATCTCTTATATTCCCACCTATATTCCCTTTCTTCTCCTTCCCAGAGAGCAAATTAAATAAAAAAAAAGAATTTAAAATATTTTTTTAAAGAAGAGAAAAAAATCAGAAAAAAATCGATCAATAGATCAAGAAAAGTCTGGAAATATTTACAAACTTTTTTCAACACCCATGGACCTCATAGTCTTCAAAGGAATTGGGGGAAGTATCTTCTTTAGGGCCATGATATTCTTTGTAATTCTACAGTATTCACTTTTGATTGTTTTGTGGTTTATCCTTCCATTTACATTGTTGTATTATTGTGTATATTGTTTCCTTAGTTCAGCTTACCCTGCATTAGTTCATGTAAGTCTTTCCATACTTTCTGTAGTTGTATTTGTCATTTTTTATAGCATAATAATATTCCATGACATTCATGTGCCACAATTTGTTTAGACATTCCAAATTAATGGGACCTACTTTTTCCTCCAGTTCTTTTCTACTATAAAAAGTGCTTTTATAAGTATTTTGGGGTATATGGGTACTTTCTTTTTTATCTATGACCTCGTTGGAGCCTCTCAGTGAAATCTCTTGGCCAAATCTATGAATATTTTAGTTAATTTCCATAATTCAAAATTACTTCCTCAAAAGGCCGTACTGATTCACAGTTATACCAGTAGTGCATTAACATGTCTGTCTTTCCACAGCCCTTCCAACATTGACTATGACCATATTTTATTATCTCTGCCAAATTGCCAAGTGTGATGTGAGACTTCAAGGTTGTTTTGAATTTCTTTTTTGCTCTATAATGCTATAGAGCATGAGTTCACATCAGGTGTATTCCCTGCAATATAATTTGTCCAGTCAGTCAGTCAACAGGTCAGTAAGCAAGCATTTGTTAAGCGCCTAGTATGTGGTAGGCACTGTGTTAAGTGTTGGGGATACAAAGAAAGGCAAAAGACAGTTTCTGTTCTCAAGGAACTCACAGTCTAATGGAGGAGCAACATGAAAACAATTACACGCTAACAAGATATAAGGAAAGAGTAGAAATAAGGGACAGAGTGACAGCCTTAGCATGAAGGGGCATTAGGAAAGGCTTCTTTCCTAATAGTAATGTAGGATGTAGGATTTTAGTCAGAACTAGAAGGAAGTCGGGGCAGGAGATGAGGAAAGAGAGAGTTCCAAGCATGGGAGACAGTCAGCCAGTAAAAATGCCTGGAGTGAAGAAATGGACTATGTTATGTGAGAAACAGCAAGAAGGCCAGTGTCCCTGGATTGCAGAATACATGGGAGTAGAAACCATTATCATTTCCCCAATATTACTTAGCCTACTGACATCTCCTTCATATCTAACCAGTGATACTGCCTCTACACCATATTTACCATTCGGCATCAATAGCTTTTACAAAAGGATATCTTTGGAAAGATAACAGAACCAAAGTACAAACACCATCTATCTAAAGCTGCATCTACCCTAAGTGTCTGGGAATAATTGGACTCAAACTTGAAGTTGGTTGCTGCAAGCATTTCCTCCATCAAGGCTACTTCTGTCTGTTGCCTCGATGATGGCTAAATCGCTCCTGTGCTTGCTGGACATGTTGTCTTGGTTGTTGGATGGATTCACTGCTAGGCTGGAGGGAAGGAAGGGAAGGAAGGAATACTCTTGCAGATTACTCTTTAGGACTGGCTCTTTAGGGACCATGGCTACTGTGGCTATGGACTGACTTTGCCATGAATTTATTGCTAGACCTCTGGTTGTTCTTCTAACCTTTTGAAGCCTACATGGTCAAAATCTGGTCCATCCCTGCCCTGAATTCCTTCACCAAATGTCAGGAAGGAAACTCAATAAAGACAGAAGAAAAAATGCTCCATGTGTTTTTGGCCACATGGTGATCAGGCGAAGGAGGGGCTCCCCACCTATGCTCTGTTACAGCATTTCTTCCTCCTCACTTGAAAGCAAGAGAGACAGAGAGAGACAGAGTAACACACAGAGGGAGAAACGAGATTTTTGTCCATATGTATGTTCAGTTCTGGCTTAACGTCCAATTTCATCCCCAAGACAAGTTGACAGGAAACAAAGTGAGTAACTATTCCCCGCATTGTAATGTTTGTGAGAAGCCTAACTATAGGCCATACTGTATCATGTGAAAGTAACACTTTCCTTTTCTAAGACCGTCCTTGGATAATTGAGAAAAATTGCCTACTGCAGGCCTCTCGTCCAAATAATAGTTACTTTTGTGTCAAAGAAAACTTGCTCAAAAGATCAAATATGATTTCAGAAAGACTGACCATGATCTTAGCTACCAGTGACCTGGCCAGTCAGCGTCCCCTACATCTAAAAGACCAAATCAAAATCAAGACTTTCTTGCTAAGCTACATCAGAAGAGAAGCTTTTTCTCTGAATGAGGAAGGGCAAGTCACCCCTCAAAGCACAGTGACAAAGATTTGTCCTTAAATCTCTCATGTGGATACTGGCACTTTGTATTTGGATGGCTAGCATAGGACAAGGGACTATACAGGCCTGGAGGAATGTGCTTCTTAATTGAAAGCACTCAAGAGGTCCCTCACAGCAGTGACATTTTGCTATCCATTCAGAACTGGCTTGTATCATTTCCTTCAATAAATCTCACTGTAAAATACACGAGTTCTACAATGAGATTTGCTTTTGGCTTTTATTAGTGCAGTGGTGATGTTCACTTTGTTATTATCCATTTATGGTACAACCATTGATAAATGTTGGAGGTGTGGGCAAGAGAGCCTAATCATCTCTCTGGCTGCTCTGGATATCTTATATATCTCTGCATTTTTGATTATTCTGTTCTCTTTACCCAAAATACCTTCTGCCAGCCATTTCTGCCTCCTGAAATCTTATATTTTCCAAATGATACTACTTTCAGAAAACCTTTCCTGAGCTTTTGACTAAATGTGATTTTTCACTTTTTTGAATCCATAGTATATTATGAACACTGTTTACTTTGTCCTAGAATTCTCATGGCACTTATTGTAATCTGTTACAGTAATTTGTGAGCATGTTTTATCTCCACTATTAGACTATGAGCTCCTTTGTATCCCCCATGGTGCCTAGCATAGTGTTTTGGTCACAGTAGGCGTTCAGTAAATATTTGTTGAATTAAATTGAAAAATCTCTAGGAAATATAATTTCACCACTCTCCTTGGTATCATACTAGATGATAAACTCCTGTGTTTCCTAAAGCTTAGAATCTTTTCTACTCAGTAGGCTACAGACATCATCAAAAGTCCTAGAAATGACTGCCCAGGAGCTGATATATGCTTAAAAGTGCTCTCACAATAACTGTACAAGAAGTCATTCTCATAGTTGTGATGTGCTTTGAGAAATCATTGTAGTTTTATGAAATCATGATCAACTTAAAGAAAATCAAGATCCCATACCAATATTGTACAGGGAGCAGCCTAGCCAGCAGCATCCCTTTAAGAAGAAACAGGAGTTCTTTAATTATCTTTATGCTGTGCCTTACTTTAAAATTTTTGCTTTTATTGCAGAAGAATTCTGCAGTGTAAAGATGTGGTTTTCCAATCTTTTCTATTTTCTAATGTGCAATAAACATGTTGCGTTGAATTAAATTATAAATGCAGATAATATTAATTTTCTGAAATTTATACTCTTCTTTTATCTTTTTATTTTTGACAGTTTAGACTGGGACATAAAGCATAATTATGTTCTGGGCATCCTCCCTTAGAAGTTTTAAATCAGTTCATGAGGCTTTCAGGGAGGCTCATGTCATTTATCCATCAGCATTCAGTCCATTTAATTCAGGCCTCTCAGCTGTACAGACCTAGCCCCTGTTGTGAGTGATCGGCCTGCTTCAGTGCTCCCAGCTTCTCCTGTCACATCACATTTGCATAAAAGAGGACGGATAACCAAATTTGAGCACACAAATGAAAATGCTAAGCGCTGAACCTGTCACAGTTGTTGTTCAACTAATTGTGAAAAATTTGATTTGCTAGCCTTTCACTGTTTATCATGTGGACCCCCTTCTCCAATGTGCCTTGCCTTTTGCTTCTGTACATGTGGCTTTTAAACTCTCTGCACAAGCAACCCACCCTAGGGATTACTTACCTCTCCTACCAGCTTTTAATGTTGGCTTATCTACTGGACTAAATTAGGCCACCATGGCAAACAAACACATAATTAAAAACATAGGAAAGACAACTATGGTTGCACTTCCTAAATTGATTTTACAATTTGGTACTGGTGAGTGTCTTCATGTGCTCTCCCAATTGATAATTGTACTTCTTTCTATAACCCTGTGGGTAGGGCAAATTTATGAATAGGTTGGTTAGAATAGCTATGTTTTATTCTCAGACTGCATGAAAATGCTTCTTAGCTTCTACTAGTCAAGCTCCAAAAAATTGTATAACAGGTCTTGAAAAAGCATATTCCAATTCCTTAATAACATACAGCAGCCTGACATACAAGTATACATTTTTAATCAAGGTTTCAAATGGTTCCTTTTGAAATGGTATTAAAAACATTGGATGAAGTTCCTGGGTACACACCACTAAATCAAATAAGCCTTATTGAATGGTATGTAAGACGCATGTTTCCTAAGTCCTTCTGTGTATTATGTCCAGTTTGATTCAGGATATGCTATTAACTTGCTTCAACAGTAAACCCTTTGCAGGTATTACAATAAGAGCCTTTCTTGATGTCCATTTGAAAGCTATGAGGTGTGACTAGAAAGCAATAAGACTATTTCCCATGACTCCAGAAGAAAATCAGGTTCTCTTCTTTGTAGTTGCAGCATATCGACACAGAAACTCACTGATTACTTCAACTTGAATTCATATAAACTCTTAATGTGTTATATGTGTAACGTTAAATCAACAGTGAAGATGGTTTTTACCAAAGATTTTCAGTTAAGTATGCTTTTAAGATGGTGCCAGGATAGGTGGGCTACCTTATAGCTTTTTTTTTAAACACAAAAGAGAATTCTATAAATTGTGAGTCTTTATTTCATACATTTTGCTTTTTTTTCAGAAAGTATATAATGAATGCTCTGTTACTTTCAAAACTGTTCTGATTGTCTGTACTTCCTTCTAACTTCCTGTTCTCCTCTGTGCATTATAATAAATGTTATAATGTTTCTCTTTTTTCATTACTATTGTTAGTCTCCCACCAGTATCTCACCCCACCTCCCAATAAAAAAAAGAGAAAAATAGAAAAAAAAGAAAACTTTGTAACAAATAAGTATAGTTAAGCAAAATAAATTCACACATAGACCATGTCCAAAAATGTATATATCCCTCAACACCTTGAGTCCATCAGCTGTCTGTCACAATGTGAATAATGTGCTTCATTATAGATCACGTGGAACATGGATGTTCATTGCATTGATTAGATTTCCAAAGTCAAAGTTGTTTTTCCTTACTTCACTCTGTGTCAGTTTATGCTACTTAGGAACCGCTAAAATCATCTCCCATAATTTCTTACACTGTCGTTATATTATAAATTTACATTATTACATTATTATATTTATATAGCACAATTTATTCGGTGATTGCTCAAGTATTTAAGAGGAAATCTAATGTACCTGCTTAGATTCCAGCTGTTTGTCTCTCTCTCTCTGTCCCCTCTCCCCTCCTTTAATTCTTTCTTCGTGATCACAAAGTTTGCTTGGCTTGTAATTATTCCATCCCCAGTATTATCTTTCTTCTTAATCCCTTCCCCCCCCCATACCAACCTCTCTTATTTTCCTGTTGAGATTGATATATTTCTATAGCAAACTGTTTGATGAGTGTGTTCAACCATTTTTGTCTTTTTTTGCCCATTTAAGAGTACAGATAAAAGCAAAGTTAATCTGGTGCCTACTCCTGTCTCCTTTTCCTCCATGTTTATATATTCTTCTTCACACATCCCAATTATGAGAAAATATCAAGTTCTTGCTGTTTCACAGAGTCATTGGTATCTTCTTGGTCTATTCGGTTTTTGAAGGAGTTTATTGTGGGGATGAGGTTTACAACTTTCTCTTCTAAGCTACTTATTCTCCTAACAATTTTTATTTCATTTTTGCTAGTTACTTCATTTCTTCTAAGTATTCATATGTCCTTGATGCAAAATAATTTTTCCTCTTTGATTCTCTACATACAGTTGTCATAGAGTTATTCCTTCTTTTGGAGGGATCTCTAATTTGCAATAAATTTTAATACTGATCAGTGTTTTTCTTTGGCATATTAATCTCTCCAGCTTTCATTCTTGAATTAGAGCTTTTTTTTAGGGATAGACTGTACTCCAGTTTTGGGTGAGGTGGCCAGTCCTGCTTGGTTTTACCCTAAACCTTTGGGATTCCTGCACTGACCTCCACCTCCTGAAGTTAGGCCTCCCCCTGGATCTTTGATAGATCTCTCTGACATCTTAGGACAGAATGTTAGGGACCTCAGAGCCATGGGAACTGGACTGCTTTCCTCTGTGTACTGCAGCACCACATCGGTCACTGCCGCTGCCCTGTTACTCCCCAGAGCTTCCAAGGTCCTCATCATAGGGCTGCCTCATGTGGACCCTCTGCACTTATTGCCTCCAGACATGGAGACTTGAAGGCCACATCTGTCCTTGGTGTTGTGGGTCGGCTATCCTGCAATGGTGCTGTATTTGTTGTTGGAGCTCCCTTTCTATTTCTCATAGGTCTCTGGCTGATTTTTTGCCTAGTTGTAGGATGGAAGAAATCACTTGATATAATTTCTCATTGAATTTATTGTTTATTACTCAGCTTGGTGAAAACTTCAGTTTTGCTGAAGTAGGTATTTAGGAATCGAGAGGTCTGTGTCTTCTAAACAGCCATCTTGACCAGAATTTCCTGTAGCTTGCTTCAGAGAAGATATTGAGATGCTAGCAGCTACTGTTTTATAATTCTGAAAGATTACTGAGTTTGTTGTTTACAGGAGTGCATTGATTGCTACAGAGTTTATTTTAATAGGTCACCTGAAATTTCAGATTAATTGAAAGATTTATGGCTTAAAAAAATCTTAGTTGTTTACATCTTAAGGAAGCTATACTATATTTTTCACTAAGAAATCAATCTGAATTTGATTCAGTTCAACAGACAAATTAAGTGTCTTGCAATAATAAAGCTAGGTGCTAAGGAAACATAGTGATACAATCTCTTCCCTCAAGGAGCTTATGTCCTGTGAGACATATACACAATTCTGAAATTACATAAAATGATTAAGTTCATTTAAAAAGGTCAAATAGAGTGAACTGATTGATTCATGGAGGAAAAAAGGGAGGGATTCCTTCTGGCTGAGAGAATTGGGTAAAACATCATGGAGGAAGTAACTCTTGGACTGAACCTAGAAGGAGAAGGATTTCCATGGACAGAGATGAGTGCAGTGATACAGAGTCTGTTCCAGGAACAGGGACCTGCATAATATAAAGACAAATACCACAGAAGGTAGGAAAAGACAGGATGAGATCTGGAAGGACTTTGATAGCCATTGAAGATTTCTGAGCCAAGGTGGTTGTATGACCAGACCTGTGTGTTAAGAACATTACTTTGTCATCAGAGTGAAATACAGGTTGGAGTGGGAGAAGATTGAAAGTAGGGAGACTAGTTAAGAGGAAAATAAAGTGTAGGCAAAAGAGAATGAGGGTGAAAACTTGGGTGGTAGCAATGGAAGTGAACAGATATATCAAGATGTATTTTGGAAGTCAAAGATACTGTGCATGTTTTGAATCCCAGATGTTATCATAGTGTTATCTATGAAAATAAGCAAGTTAGGAAGATGCGAAAGAAGTGCCTTCCAAACATAAGAAAGGATGAGTCCAAGTTTTACAGAACAAATCCTTTTATTAAGGGGATTTGTTCTGTGAAGTTTGGATTCAGTCAAAGGGCTGCACATGAGGACCTAGAGGGCCACATGTGGCCTCGAGCCTGCAGGTTCCCCACCCCTGGTCTAGCAATTAGCTGTTGACTTGTATGCCTTTAATCTCTTCCATCCATTTTACCCCAATAATTGAAATCATTTTTTTTAGTCATTATTTAACTTAAATTACTCTTACAATATTCCTTCAGTGGTTCCCAATTCTTTCTCATCATGGGCTTTATGACTATCTACCAATTACTTTCTCACTTTATATTCAAATAACAACATTCATTTTCCACCATGTCCCAGCCCATGCCTTTGAGTGACATTATTCCTTGTACACATTTCCCTTTTGCTTTTTCCAAATAATTCTTCATACTTTTAATTCTTTCTCTTTTCTTTCTGCTGAGTTATGTGCTCTTCTTTTCCTTTTAAACTCCATTTTATTATGCCTTTCTAGACCATTCCCATCTGAATTGGGCAATCATTATAATAATTTCCTGTCTTAGTTTAAGATTCAAAATTTGCTGTAATGTATCAGAAGATATCACTAGTGGGTGATTTTATATATTAGGTACTTAAGGAGTGAGGGAAGCTCCCTTTTTGAAGCAGAGAACTGGGAAAATTCATGAACTAATGAAAAAGTGAATGAGAGTGATTCTTTGTGAATCTCTTTCCCTCTTGAACAAATACATTTTGTGCCTGAGTGGTCCCAAGTGGTCTAGTATGACCTTAGGACATTCCTTGCCTAGAGAATTTCTATGCCTTGGATTGGTCAAAGAGTCATTTCTGCAGTTTGATTCCATACTCATGGAATCTTAGGGAAGATCACAAATATTGCTGTAGGCCTAGGCAGGGTTTTTGGCAAGAGACAATAAGAGATATTTTGTGTCTTCCCTTGAGTTAGAGAGGATTTAGGGATAGTTGTGTTCCTGTTTTGAAACTTCCCAAATAACATTTTCTTTTAAATTTTTTCATCCTAATTTCTGAATATACCCATTGCTTCCCCTCCCCTCACAAGTCTTCCTAACCCTAAAGGTTAAAATAGGAAAAACAAAACAAAGCTACATGGACTACATTTGACAGCATATGCCACATTCTGCATCCATAGTCCTCCAACTCACCAATGAAAGGGTAGAAGTTTTCTCACTTCTTCTCTGGGGCCAGGCTTGGTCATTATAATTTCACAGCATTGCTTCATAATTTTTCTTTCCTTTTAAATTATTGTTGTTACTGTTTATCATTCTCCTAATTTTTTTGTATTTCACTATGCATATGTTACCCTATATTACTCTGAATTCTTTGTATTCATCAATTCTTGTAGCATAGAAATATTCAATTGCATTTATATACCATGGTTTTATTTAACCATTCCAAATAGATGGGCATCTACTTAGTTGTTAATTCTCTGATATCACAAAAAGTGCTGCCATAAATATTTTTGTGTACATGGGATTTTTTTTTTGCTCTTGATCTCCTTGTAGTGTATGCCTAGGGTATTTTCTTCCTATTCCTCTGCCTCCCTTCCCCACTGGGTCATGGCATCTTAACAACAAACACCCAAAACCAGCAAAAAAAAAAAACCCCACCCAATCCAACAGTTTAAGAGTTTGTTGGTTTCAGAGAATTCAAGGTAAAATTGATGAAACAGAAGTTCACTTCAAATAGACAGGGATGTCAAAAAGCAGTCGTTTCAAGGAAACTGACCCTCAGAAACTGACTCTCAGAAGAGAGCTAGCTAGCTATGAACTCATGAGAACTGCTGGGCTCTGCAAGGAGCAGGTGTTGGTATCCAGTTGAACAATGTTGTCTCTAAGGTGTAGCTTTATGGAGACTTCAGAGGAGATCAAAGGACTTCTAGTAGTGTCAGAGGAGTGAGTAGTCTTGGTCACATTTCTTCCCTTTGTGTTTCCCTTGCTATTTTGTTCTGTTCTCACTTTTCCAATGGGCACTGTATATATTTATGGGAGAGCATGCCCCATATTTAAGGGGCCATGTTTTGTTGCTACACTTTTTAGTATGTCATTTTAGTAAATGACCCTGCTAAAATCTAATTGTGTGTACTGGCTGACTGTTAAGGGACAGCACACTGGATGCTATAGCAGCATCACTGAAACACGGGAAAAGGAAGTTTCAAGAAAGGGGGCAGTATATGGAATCCAAAGTTATAGAAAGGTCAAAATGTCCCACAGATAGCTTAAATGCGAAATGACCAGAATGGAGTGCATTACATTCCCCCCAAAGTTATCCCTTTTCCCAGCTTCTCTATAGAGGATACCACCATCCTCCAACTCACCCAGGTCTTCAACCTTGAGGTGATCCTTGACTCTCCCTTTTCTCTCACCACTTATATTTAATCAGTTTCATTGTCTTATCTATTCTACATCTAGACTATTTCTCAAATCCATTCCCTTCTCTCCACTCACATTGGTACCACATTAGTTCAGACATCTGAACGAAATACCTTATCCTTTCTCATCTGGACTAATATTCTGATCATCATCTCTTTATCAACCTCTCACCTGTACTATTGTGAAAGCCTCCTAATAATTTTCTCTTCTTCTAATGTCTCCCTTCTCTCTAATTGATCATTCATATAGTTTAAAAACTGATATTCCTAAAACACATATCTGATCATGTCACTCCCATACTCAAAAATTTTCAGTGGCTACCTATTGGTCTGGCTTCAATTTAAAGTCCTGTGTAATATGACTCCTTCTTATCTTTCCAGTTTTATTTTCTACTACCCTGCTTTATATACTCTTCATTATAATCATACCTCTTTACTGGTTTCCAGAACACCTGCTTCTATTTTCTTTTCCTGTGTGTTTAAACAGGCTGTCTCCCATTTCTGGATCTGTTTGCTCCTTACATTTGCCTCTTACATTCTCTACGTCTCAGTTCAGATGCCACTTACTGATCTCAATTGGTAGTGCCACCCACCACTTGAAATGACTTTATTGCTGTGTATTTTGTTTTTTGTATGTACTTTGCATTTATTGCATATTGCATACATATAGCATATATTTTTTAATTTTTGTTTTTATTTTGTATCTATTTGCATTTTGTATTTCTCTCGGTGAGACATAAGCTCTTTTGGAGCTAGTTCAGTACCTTGCCCTTGGTAGGAGCTGAATGAATATTTGTTGAATTGAATTCAATGATGAGGGAAAAAAAGGCTCTGGATTTAGTGTTTTGGAAGTCATTGTTGACCTTTGACAGTGCAGTTTTTGTAAAGTGCTTGGGAAAGATAACTGCAGGAATTTAAGGAGAGGTTGGTGAGGAAGTAGAGGCAAAGGGGTGTATAGATCACTTTTTCAAAAAGGTTTGAAATTAAAAAAAATAAAAGGAGAGACATAAGGTGGCAGCTCAAGGGAGTACTGGTAAAACTAGCACATACAATTTTTTTTTTTTGCCAAGATAGAGAAGGCCTATGAATATATGAAGGCAGAGGAGAAAGAATCTATGAAGAGGGTCAAGGATTTGCTTCCAGTAGGGACGACCCTATTCTGTTTACTATCCCTAGCCTGTTTCAAGCTCTATGATACCACTGGAGTAATCACATATAATCTTATGTCCTAGACCTGGCACCATTTTTGCTGCAGGCGCCTGATAGTTCAGTGGATAGAGAGCTGGACCTAGTGTCAGGAAGACCTGTGTTCATTCACATTTGGCCTCAGACATTTCCTTGCTGGGTAACTCTCTGTAAGTCACTTAATCACTGTGTGCCTCAGTTTTCTCAACTACAAAATGAGGAAAATCATAGCACTTACTTCTCAGGGTTGTTGTGGGGATCAAATGTAATAATATTTGCAAAAAAAAAAGTGCTTAGCACAGTCCTTGGCACATAGTAGGCACTTATATAAATGCTAATTTTCCCTTTTCCCTTTCCTCATTTTGGTAGTTGTGGTAATCAAGTCTTGGGGAACCATTGGTGGGTAGGAAAAGGAGCTTAATTAGATATGTGACAAATAGCTAACATAAAATTTTTGAAAGAGAACGTGAGTTCAAGACACATTAGTGAGATTTTTCATGTTTTTTCCTTGTCCAAGTTGTTAATTTCAGTAATTATTCAGCTAATAACAATAATCTGTTGCATTTACATAGATCTTTAAGGTTTGTTAATCACTTTACATGTTATCATATTTCATGTCACAATAATCCTGTAAGGTAGGTGCTATTATTAGCCTCATTTACAGATGAAGAAATTGAGGCTAGGAGATTAAATGACTTGCCTAGGGTCACACCACTTGTAAGAGTCAAAATTTGAACTCAGGTCTTCCTGAATCCAAGTCCAACACTCTATCCACTGAGCCATGCCCCAGGAGATTTTGTTGAAAGTAGACTTCAGCACATTGTCTGCCCATGAATGTGAAATAGCATAAGAGATAGCTTCAGAGAGATATGAACAGATATGACCAGGAGATTGATCAGACATCTCTGATCAGTCATTTATGTCAGACACATAAAGGGTAATGGACAATGTGATTACTGTACTGGTATCACGAAATATTAAGGAACCACAGAGTTCTTCATTGTGTTGTCAGCATTCTGTGGAGGATTTATGGAAGGACATGGACAAGAATTATGCAAGAGGAGAAGGCATGGATAACTTGTGACCCAGATCAGTGGAGACCAAACTGATAGCAAAAACAAGTACAGGATTCCAGGAAATATCAATTGGTTCTGCTATGTTAAAAAAAAAAGCTAATTTTCAAACGAAAATCTAGCAATATTACCATTAGATGGTTTCTTGTGCCAAATTTCTATCAAGTTAAAGCAACTTCAAAGAAATTCTACAATCAGTAAGCTTTCTTTTTAATGGCATGAAATGTTAATAATAATTCAAGATAGTGCCTCTTTTGATTCTATAGAAAGAAGATGAACTTACATGACCAGAAGAAATCAACTTAAGTAAGGCAATGCTGATGTCCTCCAATCTGTGACTTGTAAATGTGTGAACTTAGGCCTTCTCCTATATTCGTTCTCAGTTACTTTGCAAAGTTTAAGGTTCACATTTCCTGCTAATTTTTGTAACTCTTGGCCCAGAGCATATGTTCAATCTTGTTGAGGTGGTTTTGTTTTTCATGAATCACTCTCTTTAGCTAGTGACCCCAAGAAGGGTTTCACTGGGAACATCAGAATTTAGCTTATGTTTAAGTATCTACAGAAAGGACCATCCATTCAAAAACTCAGGCTTGGATATTGGACAGCCTTCCTTTCATAGCAAAGTCCATAAATTGTTAAGACAACTCACTTTCTCTCTTTAGCTTTACTCCCTCTAGGGACTTATGCAGTCTTCCAGTCTGCCTTATGATTGAGGCCCCTTAGAAAGAGGAATGACCTAGAGGTTGATAGAAAGTTTTTCTTTCTAAGATCAGGAGTTCTTAACCTTTTTGTGTGTGTGTGTGTGTCATGGATCCCTTTGTTAGTCTGATAAAGCCTATGGATTTAGAATAATATTTTTAAATGTATAAAATGAAATACATAGGATTACAAAGGAAACCAAATTATATTTTATCAAAATATTAAAAACCATATAAAGGACTCAAGGTTATGAACTTCCCTGCTGAAGACTGTTTTACTCCATGTAAATGGAATTCACAGGAATAACTAAAGGCAAAGTCTGGACTTGATTCTATAATTCATGATTTTGTCTTTTGCTGATTTTTTTTTTGATTCTAGAATATTTTGAAAACTGTATTTCAACATACTTTACTTCCTTTATAATCTTATACACTTTATTTTATACATTTGAAAATTATTCTATTAAAATGCCAAAGGTGTCCATGATACAAAGAAAGAACTTCTGCTCTAGCTCTTCCTTGCTTCAGAGACGTCCTTTTCTCTTCAAGAGGAATTCCCAGAATTCCTTTGTTTTCCCAGGAACTCCTCTGTGGCTCCAACACTGTGTCTGGCCACTGCCATCTCTCTGACCATGGAGTCTCTCTTCTACTGAGACGACATGGTTTTGTGCAGGAGTCATTCATGCAGGCTTTCCTCCAGGGAGCAGGAGTCTGTCTCTCTTTCTCCCGCTTTTCTCTTTGCATCAGTTAAGTCTAGTTCTCTCTGTCTCTCCAATGTGTCTACTCTCTCTCCTTTAAAGGACAAACTTGGTCGTGACTCCATTAATCATCTTGAAGGTGGTAAAAAGAGGTCAATTAATCCTTGAGACCAGGGTAGTCTTTCATAGTCGATCAAGTCTCAAATGTGGTATAAATGGGGGTATTTATACCTCCTACAGGGAAATCTCTTCAATTTCAGAGCAAAGGCATCTTCCTTTAACCTTGTTATCCTTGAAATGGTTCTTGCCCACATGCTCTACATCTGTGTACATTCAAACTTACTTGTTGGTCTATTCCAGCTTGAAAAGAACTCTGTTGGTTCAACATTTTAGATACTTTCTCATCCTAGGGGTCCTTTGACTCACTTAGGAGACAGTATTATATGTTTAGGGTAAAGGCTCTAAAGGCCTACACAAGCAATCTCCCTTGAGTTCTTTGGGCCCCCAATCTATGACTTGTCTATCAGAGATGGAGTATGAGGCTTTTCATGTGGCATTGATCTGATAGCATATTTGATCAAGTTGGACTACTTGAGTTCCCTCGAACATGTTATATACTTTCTTATCTCTCTACTTAAGGAGACAGTGTGGTATAGACAAAAGAGCACTTGGTTTGGAATTAGAACACCTAGGTTTAATACTAATTTTTGTACTTACTATCTATGTTGCCTTGGAGCAGTCCTTTAAAATCTCTAGGTGTCTACATCTGTAAAATGAGGACTTTGGGCTATAAAAATGCTCAGGTCCCTTCCAGTTCTAAATCCTACAATCCATGAGTCTACAATCTCATAATCTTCCTCTCCTCATTCTTTACTCTCCCTTTTTCTTCTTCAAATGATACCTTGGCCTGAAGACTCCTCTGCTCCTTTGAGCTAGAATTGCTTTCTTTTTCCTCAGCTCCCATAGCACCTTGTTAAATTTCATAGCACTTAATCATACTTCATGTTATAATAAAACATATTTGTGTGAATCTTATTTACCATATCATATTAAAAACTACTTGAGGCCAGGCACTGCATCCCCTTTAACATCTAGCACAGTATCTTGCACATAGTAGGTGTTCAGAAAGCAGTTGATGAATTCAGTTATTTCTGTAAGTGTCTGTAATTCAGAAGGTAAAAATGACCTGTTTTTCAGCTTTATTCAGAAACAAACAAAAAGAAAAAAAGTGATTTATGCTGCAAATTGAAAATTTAGGTTGGATGGAATTGTGAAAATAGTTATGTGAAGTTCTGCAATCTTTCTTATTAAGGTCTTTGAAAACATTTTTTTTCTCTGTCTAGACATTTAGGTGCCACTCTAACTAAAAAGGCAAAGGAGTAGACTAGACTACTTCTTGGGATTGGCCAGCCCTATGATTCTACTGATGTCTCCCACTCTGCTGAACAATAGGGGATGAGCTTACTTAGTAAACTGGTTTGATTTATTGGCAATAAGTTATGGTAAGGATATTTCTGGAGGCTATACAGAGTGAAGCACCTTTACACATTTTGCTTAGGTAGCCAACATAGACACTTGTGAGCTGTCTCATTTGTGATATACTATGGTCAGAGGTCATTTACCTATAGGTATGGCCTATTTTAAGAAAACCCTGATACAAGAAAATCCAAAATTTCAAAACAGATAAACTAGGGATGATTATTTACGTTGCAAAAGTCTTTTTTTACCTTTCATTCAAGTCCTGCTTCTGTGATCCTGGGCAGGTCATTTAACCTCTGTAGGCCTCAATTTCTCCATCTGTAAAATGAAGGAGTTGGATTAGATCAGTGGTGTCTTACTCAAACAGAAATGGAGCTACTAGATAAGGTACTAATAAGGAACCCTGCAGGTGTGTATTAACCTAGAAAACCACATATTAACATAATCTATGTCCTCATGTGTTTTTATTTATTTGGTTAAATATTTCTCAATTACATTGTGATCTGGTTTGGGCGAGTTTGATGCTTCTGGACAAGATGACCTTTAAGGTCCCTTCTGTTTTTAGATCTGTGACCTAAGCAGTATCATCCCCTAATACATGGAGGAAAGGGATTTTCACTTTTCTTTTTGTATTCCCAGCACTTAGTATAGAGCCTTGAATATATTAAGTGCCTAATGAATGTTTAATTGAATAGAATTGTTTGTTGATTTCAGTTTACTTACAACTTTTCAGTATTATTATTAATGTATGTAGTGAGGCATACACTTTGGATATAGAAGTTAACAGGGTGTGTATTTAAAATATGAGAGAATTACTTCAAATGAATGTGGAAGTATCATCTCTGTCCTTTCTTTCTCTGTCTCTGTTTCTAATGAATTATAGATGAAAATTTGTAATTTAACATACATATATAGATGTATAAATGTAGTTGTGATTTTAAGTACAATTTACCGTCAGAGAATTGTTGTAAGTATAATGTGAATTCCTGAATGACAGGGACAGCATCCTTTCAGTAATGTTGCGTAGCACTTGGTAGATTCTTCACTAGATGCACTAGGTTTCTTTCTCACCTCTGACAGTCAGTCTACTCAACCTCAGCCAGAGAATCTCCCTTTAAATTCAGGAAGCTCCAACATCTCTTTGGATGATGCATTTGCTGAAGACACCATCTAAATCTTTTCTTCGAGTAAATAATCCAAGATAAATAACAAACTCACTCCTGAATTGTTAAATTGTTGATTACTGGGACTGAGAGAGAAAAATGAGACTGTGGAGTAGAGAAATAAATTATGGGGAGCGGCATCTGGGTGTACTTGTCTGGTTTTGAAATGTATAGACAATTTATCAGCCATTACATTGTAGTTAAGCACTAATCAGGTTTCATGGTTTTTTGCTGCCAAGTAATAGTGAATAACTTTGATTGCCAAGGGACACTAAATATATTTCTTACAAGGTCCAGCAATACTTGTCACTTTAATTTCTATGAAAAACGTATGTTTATTGTATTTAAATGACAGATTCATCAAGGTCATACATCCCAAATGGACCAGAATATTCAAGTACTTCAAAAATAACTTGCAAACTATAGACTTTATATTCTATTAGGTTCCATTTTCTAAGATTATTATTTTTTTCAGGGTGGGGAAAGAAAACAAATTCTCTTTGAGCCTTTGACATCTTGAAATGATGGGGACTCCAAACATTGTGCTCTGGAGAGCCCAAATGTACTCTAGTCCCACTATTCAAGCCTAGACATCATTCATTATCTTTGAAATTAAAAAAGAACAATCTAAAATTACAGCCATGCTTGCATTTGCTTCTGGGAATGGAACAGTAATAAAGAAAAGAGTATATGCAGCCATGTCCAAGATCAGCTTTGGGGGTCAGTAATATTCAGGACCTACTCTTGAAATCCCCCAGGAATTAAATCACCTTGCCAAACACTTAGAATAATGGAATTATTATACCCACTATTGAACGATGTGTGGCTGTCCTTGGAGCTAGCATGAGGTTTTTCTCTCCAGTCAGAGAGAAAACCCATGGCTTGTCAGGAAGTCCGCACATGTCAATTGTTTCTTTTTGATGGTACCAAGAAAAGTAAATTGTCCAGAGGCAATTAAATAAATCTACTATTTTGTAATTTGACCATATATCATTTTCAATTTCTGTATAAACTTTGGAGATCTAATCTTAATCATCTTTTTTTTTTTTTGGAGGGGGAAGAGGGGAAGATGTTGAGGGCTTTGTTTGCAAGGCATTATTAAAATCAGAACTAATTTCTTGGTGAGAAGGATAGTCATTGTCTAGCAGGCAGTCAGAGTAAGTCTTCCTCCATGGCCTGTAATATTATAGTTTCGGTTTGGAAAGCAACACTTAAAAGCTATTTAGATGGAGGGGAGTAAATAGGGATGAAGAGACCAATTAACCAATTTTTCTTGGCCTTTCCCTCACACATAGACACATTCTGTACAACACCCCGGTTTTGATGTATTATTTTAATTAATCCCAGTCTTTTGATTCCTGCAAAAAGAAGGTTAGCAAATGTAACAATGCTCGAGAGTTTCTTTATCGTAAAAGACACATAATTTCAAGCATTTAATAAGGTAGATTTATTCTGGGTAGTTTGGCTTGCACATTCACTCAAACAGCCCTCCCCAAAGACAACATTAAAAATGTGATTAGTTAGCTGCCATCAATAACACAAAATAGGAAAACACTCTCTGAAGGGACAGCTTTGTGGAGGGCACTGCACAGTGTGTAGTAAAAATATATGGCCTAATAAGTTTACATTTGCAGGCTCATTTGTTAAAACTCTTGAATTTCTAATTTGTGTCGGAAAGATAAATGGATGGAGCCACAGTAAAGTGTGAGATTAATACTGATGGATGGGGATTCAGTTTTTTGCTAGCCTCTTAGTTCCATACAACCCAGTAGGCAGTTTATGGGAAAACCAAATGTAAATAAAAAGGAGGGCATTATTTACTCTGGCCAAGGCCAATTACCAGTTATATTGTTCCTTTCATCTCCACAGTTAAGGGATAATTTTGAGCTAATCTAATTAATATATTTCAGTAATCAAAACCCTTCCAATTTACAATTAGATGTTCATAAGATTGGCTATTGGAAACCCTGAACCATTTGTGAAATAAACTCTGCTGAGCAGGTGACTCCTGGACTTTCTTATTGTCCAGCTCCATTGCAAATATTTCCCAAGTCATGTTGGACTAAGAAATGTGTTCCTGGTAGAATTATGGGACGAAGACAAGGTTCTAGGAAAGAATGTGGATACAGAGTATTGTGGCTTTCTTCCTGGACAGTAACTTAGAAGGAGGAGGCAATTAAGGTGGTATAAGGTGTATCTGGTAGCTCATTTTTACCCCCTTAAATTCCTCCCAGCTGTGTAGCTGGGATATCCCATTGAGCACCCCTTTGCTCTATGGTTTTCTGGGACTTTCCTACTCTTATTTTCACAATGGCTGTTAAAATCCATGGAGGTACGTTTGAGTGACATACATCGAGGAAGAGAAAACATGATTTGAAACTAGCTAAGATCATCATATGATACTCAGAAGTGAATCTCAGACAGAGGTGGAATCATCAGCTCTCCTGACAGGTCAGACCTGCCTTATTACTGAATGCTCAGGACTATCTTATAAATCTTGTAGAAGATCTTCCTGTTACAGGAATCTGCATATCCTTACCCTCTGCTGAAAGGAATATAAATTTTGATTGCTGAAACCTCGAAAGATATCTTGGGGCTAGATTTCTTTCTTAAGGACCATGCCTTAAACTCAATTCACTCTGGCTCTCATTGATTGGACAACAATAGGTCCCAGGCCAAGCCCCACTAAGTGGTCATTCTTTGGCCCCTGATTGGCTCAAAGTAAGTGTAAATAGCAAATGTTTCTGTTTTGCCCAGAAATCCTGAGAGTCTTCCCCTTCCAGATAATTATACATACATATATAGATGTATAAATGTAGTTGTGGTTTTAAGTACAATTTACCATCAGAGAATTGTTGTAAGCATAATGTGAATTCCTGAATGACAGGGACAGCATCCTTTCAGTAATGTTGCATTAACCCTTGGTAGATTCTTCACTAGATACACTGGGTTTCTTTCTCACCTCTGACAGTCAGTCTACTCAACCTTAGTCCTGGGAAAGATCTTAGCTTAAAAAGGCCAAGGTCTTCCTCTGCATCCAGGACCATCTCCAGTCCTCTCGAAGTATATCTTGCCTCTGGATCCAGACGGCTCTGGAGAAGAAAATGAGACTGGTGACCTTGCACAGCCCTCGCTCCCTCAAATCCAATTTACTTGCAAGTCATGGTATCACCTTCCTGAATGAAGGACAAATAACAACAATAACAACAACAACACTACCTACTGTTGCCTACCCCACCTGGTGGTTGTTGTCCTTCATTCATGAAGATGATCAAAATAACATCACTATGTTAGAGTCAAGTTACACTGTGTCTGACTATGGCTAGTTAGGATCAATATGAGCCTGGAATGCTCAACCACAGTTCAGGCACAAATAGTTCATGTGAACATTTGGGGTTGATTCTCTAAATTTGTGAATCTCACATTTCTTTTGAGCTACTTCAATTCTACTTTGCTCACAGAGCGCAGCTCCTCCTTTGATGAGGGCATGCTATGCTGGGCAGTCCTGCGCCAGTGTCTCCCACGTCGTACAATCAATTCCAAAGTTCTTAAGAGAGACCCTGAGAGTGTCCTTGTATCGATTTTTCTGACTGCCTTCTGAGTGCTTGCCTTCTGTGAGTTCTGTGTAAAATAGTCTTCTAGGAAAGCGTGTTTGGCATTTGAGCATGGACAACCTACCAGAGTTGTGCTGTCTGCAGTAGAGTTTGAATGTTTGGCAGTTTAGTTTGAGAAAGGTGTATGGTACCTTATCCTGCCATGTGATCTTCAGAGTCTTCCTAAGACAATCCAAATAGAAGTGATTCAGTTTCCTGGCATGGCACTGGTATACTGACCAGGTTTCACAGGCATACAACAATGAGGTCTGCACCACAGCTCTGTAGACCTTCCATTTGGTAGTCAGTGTAATACCTCTTCTCTCTCACACTTTCCTTTGGAGCCTACCAAACACTGAGCTAGCTCTGGCAATAAGCGTGTCAACCTCATTATCAATGTGTACATCCCTGGGAAGTATACTGCCAAGGTAAGTGAATTTGCCCACGGTATTCAAAACTTCTCCATTTGCTCTAACCAATGGTTCCACATATGCATGGTGTGGTGTTGGAAGGTGGAGCACCTGTGTTTTCTCAGTGTTAATTATAAGGCCAAAATTAGCACAAGTAGCAGAGAATTAATCCATACTTTGTTGCATCTCAGCTTCAGAGGCTGCACTGAGTGCATAATCATCTGCAAACAGAAAAATCACACCAACACTCCCTCCAACAAAGGAGGAGAGGCTAAATGATGAAGCAGCTATTCAGTATGGATTAGCTGAGGCAAAGTAGCTCATGAACTAGGGGCTTGATTGTCTCAGTGAACTAGGAGACGAGATCATCTTCTAGAAGCAGTGAGGATAGTCTTGGCAACTTGAGGAGAGAGGAGAAAGTTTGGAAAAGCTGAACTAATCAGAGAAGAATAAAAGGGTTGTAGCAGTAAGAAACCAATTGATATTCTATAATATGCATTTTAATGCATACTGTTGGTACCATTGTGTGACTACATCCAACGGTAACAAGAAGGAGCAGAGAAGGCAGAGGGTGGAAATCACTCAGGGTTGAGGATTAGTAGGGCATTAATGGTGGAAAGGCAAGATAGTGAGTGATTTAAAAAAGAAGAGCCTAGATGAACTGCATGACTATAGACTCAAGATTGCAAAGGGAAGAAAATTAACCTAGAGCAGAGATTGGGACAATAGGATTGGGACAATAGGAAGGGATGGAGACGTGAGTCCACAGTGAAGATGAAGAACCAACTTCTGAAGAGTGACAAATGAGGAGTGCTCATTAATAATTATTAGTTGCAGAGATCATAATATAAATTGGATCAGCTATACTGACCTCTGAAATCCTTTCCAACTCAAGGATTTTTGATCAGGGTATAGCTAATTAAAAGTTAAAAATAAATCATGAGCTTAACATCATTGTTATCGTATAAATTGTTATCCTAATTCTACTCGCTTCACTTTGCATCAGTTCATAAAAACTGTTGCAGATTTTTCCGAAACTATCCCCTTCATCATTTCTTATAGCACAATGGTATTCCATCACATTCATATACCACAACTTGTTCAGTCATTTCCTAGTTGATGGACATTCCCTTAGTTTCCAATTCTTTGCATTGCAAAAAGAGCTGCTATAAATACTTTTTTACAGCTAGGTCCCTTTCCTCTTTCTTTGCTCTTTTTGGGGTATTGACCTAATAGCAGTATTGCTGGGTCAAAGGGTATGCACAGTTTTATAGCTCTTTGGGCTTAGTTCCACATTGCTTTACAGAATGACTGGATTAGGTCACAGGATGTATGCCAAGAGTACCTTTATGTACCTGTTTCGTCACAGCCCCTCCAGCATTTGAAAGACCTAGGAACTCTGGGCAACACAATAACCAACCACAGTTCCAAAGACCTCATGATGTAGCATGTTATCCACCTCGAGAAAAGAAAACCAATGAGCTCAGAGGATAGATTGAAGCATGTTTTCTTTTCTTTTCATTCTTTATTTTGGATATGTGGGAGTTTGTTTTGCGTGACCATACACATTTGTAAATGAGTTTTGTTTTTCTTGCCTTCTCAATGAGTGAAGAAGAGAGGGACAGAATTTGGCATCAAAAAGAAAATGTAATTTTAAAAAAGTGTGACCATTGGTGAAACCAGTCAGTGTATAATTATGATGTAGATAGTAAGTCAGTACATATTTGTTAAGTAGCTATTGTGCCAGGCACTGTGTTAAGTTCTGCATAAGAAGTAAAATAAATAAAATCATTAAAAAATATTAAGAGGGAAGTACAAACTTCATTTGGGTGTCTCTCTGTCTCTGGGGGAGATGATCAAGTGTGACTAGATCTCTAGATCCACTGGTCCCTAAATCATGTCATTCAGAGGGGATCCTTGTGCAACACTGGTCAGAGATTTGGAGCAGATGCAGGCTCCTGTCTATATGAGTTGTCACATGACATGGTATGTCTGTCATGTGACATAGTGAGCCCATCACATGATAGTGTGTTTATTGTATAACAAAGCATTCCATCACAGCATGATGCACCGCACCTGTCACATGACATCATGTGTCATGTGTTCAGTAATATGATGTGACATGTCAGCAATGGTGTAACATGCCTGCCATGTGAGGCAGCATCATGCATGACGCACTTGTCGTGCAACATGTGTGTTCATTACATTATATAGCAAGCTTGTCATACAACGTAGCAGTTCTTCACATGATGTAGCATGTCTCATGGGATGATAATCTTGCTGTGTTTTGTGCATGTCTGTAACTGGAAAACCACGTCAGCTAAATGACAAAGTGTATCATCAGGTGTCAAAACGTGTTTGTCACCTAGAATATCATGCTATATAGTTCTATCACAAGATTGACATGTTCTTCACATAGCAGGGAATGTCCACACAGGGCACAAGCTGTTACATGGCATACACTTTCATAGGTGGCACAATGGATAGAGTACCAGGCCTGGTGTCAGGAAGATTCAATCCAGCCTCAAACACTTGTTAGCTGTGTGATAGGCTTCCAACTAATTGACTTGCCCAAGGCCAGATAATTAGTAAACATAAGAAGCTTAGATTTGAACCCCTTTCTTAAACTAATAGCTAGAGAGGGAAGCTAGGTGGTGCGGTGGATAGAGGGTAAGTCTCAGTGCATACCGTCTATGTCCTTTTCATGCAAATCGTACAGCTACCCCTGTGAGTATCACACACAATATGGGCATTAGAATAGCTATTGGCAAATTAAGTGGCATTGGGATATCACAGTGAAAGCTGAAATCCCATTGTGAAACAACTCTGCCAGACTACTTCAAACTCTCCTTTAGTATAAACTGAAAAAGTAGTTAATTTATGTTTTAAACTGGTCTCAAGCATCATAGAGGTAGATTTTTGTGTTCCAATCTATAGGTGGTTGAATTTTGTGAAGAAATCTGTGATCCCTTGTGTTTTACAGTTTATCCTCTAAAGTCCTTTGGGAATAAATGGTGGTGCTGTCTGAACACCAGTTCTTTTCATTGTTGCTGTTCATTGCTCCTGTGTGTAGCAAAGAAAACCCCCTGAGTGAAATGAGGACGGGATTTCCAAGACCAAAATTCATTCTTTCTCCTCCATGCTACTCTACTACATAAGAAGCCTAGGCCTCAACTATGGTATATCTTTGGCCTCGGGCGGCTCTGCTGCCTGCAGGCCAGGACCAGCCTTCTCTTGAGCCCCTGTAGCTATTTTTAGCCTGGGGCACCATGGAGAAATTTCTGTAAATACCCATGTCTGTCAATCTGGCACCTTGTAACATAACTCCTAAAAGTGATATTTCTAACAGGCAGTTCAACTGAGGATAATTTTAGAGCCAATTAGTTTCATATGCTATGATTATAAAAGTCCAAGAAACATAATATGGGCTGCAGATTTGCAGCTTTTCTCATATGCTCAGATATCTGGGTGTTCAGAAACAGTCAATGCATTTGTTTGTCAGTTACTAAACAGTGAAGTGAGGAGCCCATGGTAGATATTCCCTCTATGCTAGCATAGAAGCTGTCAGTGAGAAGAAGTGTTACCAGGCTAGGGGTAGATTCTGGTAATTGTGACTCTAGGGAGTAATTAGGGAGCAAGTATATTATAGGCAACATCAAGAATCTGCTAGTGCTGGTGATTGCTAGACTGGATGTTATGGTTAGGGTGGGAAGCACGCTTACTAAGTGCTTGTTGATGGATTCATTGAAAGAAATTGTAGGAACATCATCTCAGTGCAATTTATAATTTGGTACCTGATCCAGGCCTCGGGATTGGGACTATGGTGATGTTGAGTTGGATATCTAAGAGGTCATAGAAACCTGCGAATCTGTGATATAGTAGAAAGAGAATGGAACCCAAAGTCATGAAAGGCCTGATTTCTAATTCCTCTTCTGGTACTTCATAGCTGTGTGAAGATGAGCAAATCCTACAGCTTCCCTGAGTCATAGAGTCTTATCTGTACAGTAGGATAAAAATACCTGTAGTGCCTATGTCTCAGGATTGTTGCAAGGTTCAAATTTGATTACTGATGTAAACGGCATTGCAAGCCTTTAAGTGTTATATCAAGGAGTGTTAGATGTCATAGAATCTTAGGAGTTGAAAAGAACCTTGCAGACTATCTGGTCTATACCCCTCATTTTATAGCTAAGGAAAACTAAGGCCTATACAGATTATGTGACTTGCCCAAAGTCATAAAGCCAATAAGTACCAGAGTTGAACTTGAATCAAGCTCTTCAGGCTCCCAGTCTTGAACACTTTCAGGTTTCCTATGTTTACTACCCTGCACATGAGTTGTGTGGTTCCTTTTGGCTTCTGAGCACAGAATTGGAACCACGTGGGTTCTACTTGTGGCAATTGATGCCCAAGGGAGAATGGGAGCTTTCTACTGGAATTGTTTGACTATAGGTTATGGGAATAATCAGGTTGAGAGAGCTAAGTAAATTTAATCATCATTATAACTGTCTGTGATGATAGATTGAGCATCTTTCAAAGTGTCTATTATCTTTTTTTACTATTAAATATGATAGTGGGGAGAAAGCTACACTTGAAATTGTTGAAAAGGTATTATACGTTATGTAGATTTTTTTCTCTTACTATGAAGATGAGATGTGCTTTACTTGACTAAATGGTAATATAGATGATAAAATGCCCACTTTAGAAATAAGTTTGAATGGCACACATGGTTTTTCTCCAAAATAGTAAATATATTACTACAGAGGGGGAGGTGGGTTGGGAAGGAAATCATCAAGATATGACAAAAAAAATTTAGATTGGGATACATAGCCCTAAGAATGAAGAACTATAGAAGGGAGATGACATGCTTTTGATATTCTTTTCTGGTAAATTTTATTTATTGTAATTCATGAAGATTCATATTAATTTCATGGTTCCAATACAACATGAACTTTAGGAATCCCTTTAGTGTACACTTGAGCAGAAGAAAGCTGAAGGTATTTGTATGCTAGTAATTAGATTGGGCCAGAATGATGTATAGTAAGTGTAGCTATTCCATCATTTTAGAGTTTTAGTGGAGTTTGTGTTGAATGTATTTGACTACAAGGTTATTTGGGGGTTTAAAAAAAATTAGTAACCAGATAGGGAAACTAGAAGTGGTTAGCATTGACAAGTTTGGCCCCACTTTTAGGTGGTTGATTTTCTGTCTCATTTTGAGAGTTGTAGCCTTCCCTGTCACAAAATATTCTATCATCCTCCCCTCTTACTAAGTTTGATGTTTCCCTCCACACACTCCACCCCATGAGAATCACTCCTTTGGGTCAGACAACAAACATAACAATAACTAACGTTTATAGATTACCTTCTAATTATACAATGTTTTACACAGATGCCCAATTTAACTTTATAATCACTTTGCATAGAAGATGAGTCAGATATTATTGATGATTTCATTTCCAACAAGCATGTAAAGGAGGGAGAATTTTGCAGTGACCTGCACAGAGTATCCAGGTTATCAGAGCATTTGTTAAGTGCCTACTCTGGGCCAGGCACTGTGGGAATATAAAAAGAAAGGTGGTCTATCCTCAAGAACTTACATTCTAATGGGGAAAACAATACATAAGGAAGGATGAAAAGGGAGGAAGTACTTGCATTGGGGCACTGTGGCTAAGTCCCAGAGAATGAGGGATGGCTGGTCTGGGTCTTTCTCTGAAATGAAGGTTCCAGGAGGAATTCACCAATGGGAAAAGAGTCCCTCAGGAGTGGAAAAAAGAAAAGAAAGGAAAAGGACTATGGTTTTCTCTGTGAAAATAAAGAAAAAAAAGAGATGGAGGAAAATTTTGATATGTCATGTGTTGTTGGAGTGTGTAGGACTATGACAGAGAGAAAAGAGGGAAGAAGAGGTTTCTCCTGGAGCTAACTAATAGATATATGGCAGATAAACCCTCTGAGGAGGAAAGAACTTCATGCCCTACAAGGAATAGTGATGTAAAATCACAGATACTCTCAGATGAGAAATTATCCAGTAAGGATCAGAGGAAGAAGAGATGAGTAGTGGCTGTAGACAACTCCCAGATGAGCAGTATCAAGGCAACTCTTTGTCAGTCTCATAATGTAACAATAGAGATGTCTACCTTCTTCTGTTGGTATATATCCAAGTAATGGAGAATGTCCCGAGACATGTCAAACCAGATGACAACTATACATTTATGGTCATTCATGTGGGCATAAGTAGTGGTATGGTTAATTGTGTGATGCACAAGTATAGAAAACATTTTTAGTATTAGGAAGTCTTGGGCGAAAAACCAGAAACTAAAGACACATGTGACATTTTGATAACTGTTGCCAACTGAAAAAATCAAGGGCTTCAGAAGAAAAAGATAGGTTGGGGAAAAGAACATTAGGAGGAGAATGTATGAACCCTGTAGTAGTAGTAGTTGTTTCTAAAGTAAGGCAGAAGAAAAATGAAAGGCGACATGAAGTAAGGTAAGTGTCAGGGCTGGACCTTATAATAATTTACATTTCTATAGCACTTTATGGTTTACAAAATGATCTTCTTGTAACAACACTGTGAGGTAGATAAATGTGTGTCATGAAAAAGGTTATGAACCCTGAAAAGCTAAAAAAGGGGAAATATAAATTTCAAAATAGGGAAAATACAAACTAGAATTTAAATGGAAAAGGTAGGATGTAGGGCTAAATTTCCCAAAGTATTATTAGAGACATGTTTGTATTTTTAAGGGAATTATTTAAGCATTTTAATATCATGCTTGTAAAGCTGAAATCTTTTAACTCCTGCAATCTTCCTAACTCCATCTATTGTCCTTTCAGGTGTTGTTTGATAAAGGTATAGGTGCATAATATTTATTTGAAAAGCTATGGATTGCAAATGAGCTCCTAATGTTGGAAGGCCCAACCTCCTCAATACCAAAATTTAATTCCACAGACTCTACTAAGGACCTTGGGCTTTCCCAGAAATGATTGCTAACCTGCATCTACAGGACTGCTGTCTTGCAACCTGCCAGAACCTTTTCAAAATAAGAGTTTTAGGAAGGCTAAGCTCTCTAATGAGGTCTTGTAAGTTTGTTGTCAGTTCTTCCCCACGTTGATGGCATTCTTGCATCTGTACATGCACATTTGCCTCTCAGTGGGATTGTGTATTTGACATTTCAAAGACTATATGATATGATCCAGAAAGTAAACACTGCTGTAGCATTTCTGAAGGCTGATCATCTGTTTACCATGCCAGTTAACACTAACACTGCAAATTAGACACTGATTTGATTGATCACCAAATTTTATTGCTGCTTAATATCGTGTAATTCTTAAGAAGACAAAAAATCTATGGAGTTTGGAGTATAATGAAGCTTTTATCTCTATTATTATTACTAATAAAAAAAATGATAGCTGACATTTGTATATCACCTTTAAGTTAGCAAAAACCTTCAGAAAAAATTCCTCATTTGAACCTCACAATCTTGGGAGATAAGTACAACAAGTATTATCCCCATCTTACAGATGAGGAAACTGAGATTCAGAGAGGGGAATTGATTTATCTAAGGTCAAGTACAGGATGCAGAATCAGAACCCTGACCTTCCTGCTATCAAGTTCAGTACTCTTTCCCGTAGGGTACTAGTTTCCCCTCTACTCTGCTCCTCTGTTTCTAAAATGGTTTGATCAGTGATAAGGACATTATGGGCTGAACACTTCCATAGTGTTCTCGATAGAATGTCATCAAACAATGCTGAAGCAATTGACTATTTGCCTCAGATTGAAGCCAGTCCTTCTCTAGCCAAACTTCCAATTGAAGAAAAGGTTTTGAATGCCAATAGATTCTTCTTGTGTGGCAAAGTACCTGGTGCTGCTTCCATTCTAGCAGAGATTTACAAGGCAGGGTCTATGCTGATCATAGAAAAGCTGACTGAAATCTTCAGGATTATATGGCAAGAAGAGGTTATTCCCCCAGGGGATTAAAGATGCCATCTCTCTAAAGGAAAAGGACATAGGTTGTCCTGTGACAATGACAGGGCTGTCTCTCTCTTCATTATTGCTGACAAGATTCTTTTCAGAGTCCTGCCTAATAGGCTGATCCTTCACCTGAAAGATGGTCATCTACCTGAGATCTAGATGGCTCCAGAAAAGGCTGAGGAGTGGTCTATGTGATGTTAACTGCTTGACAAATACAGGAGAAATGCCAGGAGTAAAGCACAATGGTTGTCAATCTGACCAAGGCCTTTGAAACTGTCACTCATGAGGGCTTGGGAAAATCATGGCAAAATTTGGTTGTCAGGAAGAGCTCCTCAGTATTGTGTGTCAGTTTCATGATGGCATACTTTCATGGGTTCTGGATGACGGATGATGCTCTTGAGCTTTCCCAGTCACCAATGGAGTGAAGCAGGGCTGTGTGCTTACTCCCACACTTTTCAGCATGATGTTTTCAGTGATGTTGTCAGATACCTCCAACAAGAATGAAAAAAGCATCAAGGTCAGCTACCACATTAATGGTGAATTACTTAACTTGAAAAGGCTACAAACCAAGACTAAAATGAAGGGAGAGTTGGTGTGTGATTTTTTGTTCACAGACGATGTACTCAGTGCAGCCCCTGAGGCTAAAGTGCAACAGAGTATCTATCGATTGATTCTCTGATGCTTGTGCTAATTTTGGCTTCAAGAAAACAGAAGGTCTCCACTAGCCAGCACTACACCATTCATATATGGAACTATATGGATGAAAATGGAGAAATTTTGAATGCTATAGATAAGTTCACTTACTTTGGTAATATATTTTCCAGGGATGTACACATAGATGATGGGGTTGACATGCACATTTCCAGAACTAGCTTAGTGTTTGGTAGGCTCCAAAGGAAAGTGTGGGAGAAAAGGGGTATTAGGCTGCCTACCAAACTGAAGGTCTACAGAGCCACTGTACTGACCTCATTGTTAGATGCCTGTGAGGGTCTACCTGTGCCATGCCAGAAAATTGAATCACTTTCATTTGGATTGTCTTAGGAAGATTCTGAAGATCACCTGGTAAGAGAAGATGCTGGGTACTGAGGTTCTTTCTTGAGCTAAACTGCCAAACATTCAAACTCTACTGTAGAGAGTGCAAGTCCAAAAGGCTGGACGTGTTCAAATGCTGAATATGTTCCCTAAAAGACTATTTTATGGGAAACTCACACAGGGCAAGTGCTCACGTGGAGGTCAGAAGAAACAATACAAGGATACTCCCCAGGTCTCTGAAGAACTTTGGTATGCATTGTAAGATATGGGAGACATTGGTACAGCATGGTGTGCCCACATCAAAGAAGGCACTGTGCTCTATGAGCAAAGCAGAATTGTAGGAGCTCAAAAGAAAAATAAGATGCACAGATTTAGACACCTCTTTCCCAAACAAACTATTTGTGCCTGAACTGTGGTAGAGCCTTCTGAGCTCATATTAGTTTGTTCAGCCTCAGTAGGACACACTATATGTTGACCTCAACATTGTGATGTCATTTCGGTCCTCTTTAATTACAAAGGACAACAAGAAGATTTAATACTTCTGAGATATGGAGAACATTTTTTGTTTTTCAACCTGAGAAAGGAGATCTTAGACAGGATTCTTCCCATCTTAGCCTAAAATAGTATTTTATAGATATATCCATTTTTACTCAATCCTCTCTTCAGACTTATGGAGTTTTGGAATTGAACTTGGACCCATATCTTTGGACATGACTTCAATCATAAATAGATAAGCTCAGGAAGTTGTCTTTGACTTATGACAATTGACCCTCAGAACCCTAGCAATGATATACATCTTGTTATGGCTGACATTTTAAACAGCCACACTGTTCAGCTATTTTACTTCCATGTACTACTCTAGTTGATTAAAGTATTTTCTGCCTTCTCTGGTTTTAAGACAATCATTCTCTTACTGCCATACCCTCCTCTGATTCCCTCAAGAATCCCTTCCATACACTGTACAATTTCTCTGCCTGTGATCATTAATAAGTAAGAATTAAGTAAGATTCTCTGATTTGGTACATAAACATTTCTGGACTTAAGAGTTAGAATACCTGTATTTAAGTCTGATTCTTCTGAATTATGTGACCCTGGATAAATCACAGCCTCTCTGAACCCCAGTTTTCACGTCTGTAGAGTGGGAATAATAATACTTCTATTACCTGCCTCCCAGGGTAAAGAGAGTGTTTTGTAAACTGTAAAATAATGTTACATAAATGTGAGTTATTATGTAACTAATTTATATCTGCTTGGTATTTTTATACATTTCATGGACAGAGGCAGCTGGCTGGCACAGTAGACAGAATATTGGATCTGGAGTCAAGAAGACCTAAATTCAAATCTGGTGTCGAATACTTATTAGCTGTGTAACTTTGGGCAAATCACTTATCTTCCGTTTGTCTCAGTTTCCTCAACTGTATAATGGGAATAATAATAGCACCTACCTCCCAGGGATCATTAATGGGGATCAAATGAAATAATATTTGTAAAGCATTTAGCACAGTGCTTGGCACTTAAACATTTATTTCTTGCCTGTCTTCCTCTCTCCTGCTTCCTGACTTAATGACAATTTTTTGACATTATGCTAACTGAATTAAGCCTTTGAACATCACAAAGTTTTTAAATTAAATACACTGTCATTCCAAAGGGTTTTTTCTTAACCATAAGGATCAGTTTAAGGATCTGGGGATATCCTGGAGAAGAGAAGCCTGGATAAGAACATGAGAGCTTTCTGCCAATATGTGAAGGATGTCACTCAGGAGAGGGATTAGAATTGTTCTATTTGGTCCCAGAGAGCAGAACGGTGGGTAGAAATTACAAAGGGGAAAATTTGAACTTGTCAGGGAGAACCTTCCCAATAATTAGGGAAATTCAAAAGTAGAATGGGTTACCTCAGGAGGCAATGATAACAAAGTGTCTGAAGATTGCATATTGCCCAGATGACAACATAGAATTAGATCTGCAGCCCACTGAATTAGTATATCAGTGCATTAATCTTGGGCAGCTCTGCCTGTACAGAAGTAGAGACTTATTTTTAAGATCTTAAAGAAATTGTTTCATTGTGCAATGGCATCAAATTTTTAAAAATCCCTAAAACACAGTCTTTACCAGAGCTGATAAAAATTTAAATCCACACTCCCAAGGCAAATATGAAGCATGGAGAGTCAGTTTCAGTTTCAGTTTGCCTGCCTCTTACATGGGTAGATTCTTTTTTCTTAGGGTGACTTGCGCAATGAGTTGTCACACACATTTCCAATCAAATAGATGGGTCCATCACAGATAACATCCTGCGTCAGCTTGACATCAGAACATAAGGCAATTTACATATGAACTGCTTTATGTCCTGAGTAATACTAATATCAGGGCAAATGGGAAATGTTAAAAATGGTGATATTTTTCTACCATGCTAATTTTCTACTATCTTTAAAAATCAGAATCACAAATGAGTGTGATTAGTATTGTAGTTGGTAGATGCCAAAGAGAATACATGATGTCTTTGGAATCTTATATTCAATTTTAGGTCTTGGTGCTATTTTATGGGTAAATGATTTGGCCATTGAAATGGTATCTGTCACCTAGTGATAGTTAAAGTGGTTCTATCTCAAAAACAAAGCGTTTTCTTGGTTGTATTATCTGTGTGTGGAAGCATTCCCTTCGTATTCTTCCTCCTAAGTATGGGTGTGAAATAATGACCAGTTTCTCATTCTACTATGTGCCCCTCTGTGGGGCTTATTTGAGCTTGGTGCTTCTGGGGACTTCAAAGAGACTTGTTTTCAGATCATCTTCCCAGGTCATGGAGCAAGATCATGGGGACCTTGGTGAGTAAGAACTGAAGAGACTTGCAATGCCCTCTTCAAATAGAATAAGAGAGATTCCAGGAGGAGTGGGACTGCAGAAAGGATTCATGTCAGAACAAAGATTACACTAGATAGGACAGTAGATCATGTGTGATTTACTCAATGCTGGCATGTTTATTCCTGCTAAATTTTGAAAGAGGTAAAAGATATGTGCAAATACCTATGTGTGTATATAAAAACAAATGTGTGCATAAAAATCTCATATCTAAACCTCCAAAAATAATTCAGGCCTGTCTGCCTGATTCCCTTGCAAAAAGAATAGGGGAAGTGAAATCCTTTAAAGTAGTTATGTACTCTTTGGGGATCAGAGAATGAATTTTGACTTGTGCTTAGAGAATACATTAATCTGTGTGCTACAAAGATCTAGATAACATATCCCTGCAATAAAAAATAGGATAAAATCAGAAAATGGAAATTTTTGCATCAACTCAAAACTTGGACAGGGGTCATAAGGGACTCATTCAACTGTGCTTATCTAGCATAGAGGTGTCTAATGTTTTTTCTTGATGGAATGTTAGGTTTGGGGGTAAATCATCTACAATTTTGCCTTTGGAGGCAGACAGATAGTTGTCTATTTCTGCTGGCACTAATTATAAATAATGCTCTTCCATAGGAAGTTCAATGCTTAAGTAACAGCAATTACTCATCTGTATGCTGTCTTTCACTGAAGAACTATAGGGATTCCAGTATTTTTACATAATTGTTGTGAGATCAGTCAGAAGGAAATTCAGGTGATGCCTCCACCTTTAGGCTCCTGTCAGGTCTTAGTTTTTTCACAGTTCTTTTTGAGGATATGTATGTGTGGTGTTTCTCATGTCTCTGTCCTGGATTATCTTCTTTTCTCCCTCTATACTTCACTTGCTGATCTCATCAGCTCCCATGGATTTAATTACCATCTATCTCTATGCTGATGATTCTCAAATCTACCTCTCTTGCATCCATCTCTCTACTGACTGACCTCCAATCTTGCATCCACAACTACCTTTCAGACATCTCAAACTAGATGCCCAGTAGACATCTTAAATTCAACATATCCAAAATGGAACTAATTCTCCTCCCCACCCCCCAATCCCTCACCACAATTCCTCCCCCACAATTACAAATACTCTGTTCAGCAAACCGGTCTGGATAAACTGTGAAGGCATGGTCCAAATAATAATAGTTTACATTTTCAAAGAGTGCTAAGATTTTACCTCATTAACTATAGTATTTAAATCTAATCTATGGGTCATATAACACTCAAGACATTTCTGTTTTCACAGGCTAGAATAGTTCTTTCCATGTAGTTGAATTCAGTAAATACTTGTTGAATGAATGAAGGAAGTAATTTCAATGTGAAATTCAATGTACTATTCATAAGTTTGCCAAGTACTTTTCTTGAAACAACCTTGAGTGGTAGGTAATAGAGGCATTCTTACCCATTTTTATAGATAAGGAAAAGTTGACAGTCTTCATGAGCTGTTGTGGCTGAAAAACTTTATTTTCTATTAGCCAACCATCTGATGATAACCCTCTCCAAACTTAGCTAGGGTACCAAGAAGACAGATAGACAAGCTATCGACAGATGGACAAGCCATCACCAGGCCTACACTGAGGATCTTTCAAGTTTTGTAGTACATACCAGAAGTTGTTCTCCACTAACATGGCCTTCTATACCAAATGAAAATGTATGCAGAACACTTCAGCAGTATTGTTTCCATAGGTTCCCAAAGTGGATGACACATACCCCTAGGGGGGCACTGGAACAATCTAGGCCAGGCAGTAGTAGCCTTGGGTGCAATTGGGCGGTATTGAACAAAAAAATGAGGGGCATTAGAAGCACAAGGAAAGAAGAGAAGATAAGAAAATTTTGAAAAACCTTTCGTATGTGTTTCATCTGTTGTGTAACAGAGTTAAAGTCGTAGTGATTACATTGTTTTTCAAATAAACACACAAAATGCAAATTATAACTGATCAGTGGTCAAGTCTGTGACAGGTTTTAACAAGTAAGTGTTAGCAGGCGAGCATGTCACACATTGTGGGGAAACGCAGCATACATCGGCAGGAATATGTGGGTGTGATGACTTGTTTACAGTGTTACTACACAGTTACATCAACATTTCAATGCAGGAAAACACCACAAATTTACAATAAATTATTGAATTTAAGGTGTTATTTTAAAAATGACATATTTTTGAAATGATGCAAATTTTTTTAAAAAACCGTTGAAGAAAGTAGATTTCCAGGGGGCACTGAGTAATTATTTTTTAAAGGGGGCAGTAGGTCTAATAAGTTTGGGAACCTCTGGTTTAGACCGGGCATCAGCTCTCATATTGTATTTTTAAAATTGTTATTCATTGTTAGTGTACTTAAATTACATTTTATTGTTTTAAAATGTAAAAACCATTTTTAGCTGTGTCCCCCCCCCCAACACACACAGAAAGGGTCATACAAAAACAACCAAGGCACATTTGCGCTGGGGCTATAGTTTGCTGACCTCTGGCTTGGACATTTATGAGAAAGGTGACCCAGAGCTGAAAACTGCAATGAACTACTTTTAGCCTACAACTTAGCATGAATGCAATCAGCTTGATAGGGCTATTGGACTACTTTTGATTTATATTCCCATGGCCTTAGGTTGTTCTGGAACACATCAGAGCAGCAGATAAATTAGGATTCCTAACAGCATGGAAGGAACTTTGTAAAGGTTCCAGTTTGCTCTAGATCTCTTGAATGGACTTTGGTGGGGGAGGGTGGGATAATAGATTTATTGGGATGAATTCTGTATTATCTTCCCTATTATCCTACCTTCTCCGCCTTTGGTGGTGAGAATGGGATAACAAGGGAAAAAGATAACATTTTTTTTCAGACTATATTATATAGCTCAAAAATAATTTTTAAGTCTTCATTCGAAAATAGCAACTCCCTAATGGATAGTATGGAGAGCTAAGAGCAATGGTTCTAGGCAAGAACCTGGATGACAAAATGGTAGTTATAGGAGAACTAAACAGAACCAAGGTGAGGAGCAGTGGTAGCAAGTTACTGTGGCGTATGATTAGAAGAAAAAATCTTTAGTTCTGAAATGTCAGAGGAGGTTAAAGTATATACTTTAGGGTGAAACTATTCAACAGTAATGGTGACTTCATCATGTGTTCACAATTTCAAGGCCATCTTTTCTTGGTGGTAAAAGGTATGTGCAGTTATATATAATTTGATTTGTCTAGCTAATACCTTCTTTTTTGTCCTTTCTCAAGCTTTTTCTTTTTTTCTCTGTACATTTCACTGAACTCTTTGCATTTGACTTCCTTTTGTAGGCCTGTATCTTACAGCAGCATTTTGCTTGCCTGATGAAAATGAACTATCAGATGTAGGGATAGACAACATTCCCTGGATATCCTTTAAGGATGGTTAATAACTACTGGGAGGCAGGGAATATTAGGTACTGTTTGGGTAGCAAATATTTTATTACTGACATTACCTAATAATTATCTGTAAATGAAATAATAAAATTGCAGTGTTTTTAAAGCCCTTTGGTGACTCATAAAATAAGGGTTAAAATCTTACATTTTATCACACTTTTACTTCTGTAATTTATATAGTAAGTGATGGAAAAGTGAAGGACAATCCTCTGGAGATTACACCTTTCAACTCCTGCAAAGAAAGTGCTCTGGACTGCTAGAAAATAAATTGAACCTAGACAACTCAGTCAAAGTACAGACTTCCTGACTTGCTAGTGAGCAAAGCTTCCTAGTCACATTCCAAGGCCAGCAAACTTGCTCCACTTCATCCCATATCTACCCCAAACAAATGAGGTAGAGATTGTCAATGCTCAAAAATCCAAAACCAACTAATTGGTAACAACTATTGTCTTAGAAGAAGATCAGTTGGATAATTGTAGGAATTTTGTTCTAAGGTTCATGGAGTGGCTAGATGCTCATTTAATTGGTATGTAAAATTTACTTCTAACATTCTTAATTATTTCATTCACCTGGGTAATTCTGTAATTGGAAACCACTTGGTTGTTAGTAAATTTCTTAGGGGTTTTTTTTTTGGCTATTTTGTTTAGGGGTAGGGATGAATCTAGGGAAACAATTCTCTTTTATTGATATCTCTTTTCAGTTCTAGCATGCCCTGGAAAGTGTTTGAAGTGGCTTTAGGCAAAATTGTGAAGTAAAAGTGAAATTTGTCTTTGGTATATTTCTGCTTATTCTCTTAGCACCTCTGGTTTCCATTTTAGTGTCCCTAAATTCTTCTCTAACTCCAGGCACTAATTGTATGATTCATTTTTTGCAAGGCCTTGCTCTTAGTTAGATATCAATTCCAACAGAAGGCATCTATTTTAACCAATACTTGGATAGGAATAATTTTATAATATACTTGACATGTGGTCATCTTACCTTCACTTAAAAACCTCCAAGGAATGGAAACCTATTATTTCCCATGATGCTAGTAATATAGTGTTGTTGTCTTTCCTTGCCTATGCATTTTAATATATAACTCTTAAAGACTGAAAAATCATTCAAAATACAAAGGAAAGAACAGAGGGAAGGTATCCTGCCTGGGACCTCTCAGACCACAACATGTAGGTGTCTGCTTATTCTGCCTATGAATAAAGCCAACCCTAGGCATTACAAATCTCAGCTTTTCTCTTGTGTAAAATAGCCATTAAGATGTTAGGCATTGGTGCTTTGGGCTTTAATAAGGAGTTTAGCAGGTTCAGCTCCAGACAAAGCTTTTTTTTTGCTGTTAGACTCCTTCATTTAAATTTTGTTTATCCCATATGTCATCTTCTTAAAGTTTAAATTGGAAATTGACTTATCTCAAAATTAATCAGTGCTAATGAGAAGACTAGGAAGTCACTCTGACTTTAAGGTAATGTGTGTTAAAATGAGGGGTTTGAATAGTTGATCTCTAAAGTCCTTTCCAGCTCTAAATTTCCATAATTTTATGACTCTAGCATAGATGTCCTTGTTTTGTTGTCCAACTGATTAGTCATTCTAACAGAGGGAATATGAGGCTATCATAGTCTGCTGGTAATATTTTTAGATAGGTTAGTGTTTTAATGCTTTTCAAAGGATACTAAGTAAATGGCTTGTATATACCATTACCCCAGAAGAGTTAGACCTGCCAGAGGCAAATAGGAAGGAATTTTGCAAAAGTATAAAGCAACAAAAAATTATGAATGGTTGCAAAATAGGCTTTATGAAGGAAAGTAAAAAATTCTGTTAAGATTACCAGTCTTCATTGACAAGAACAAAGTATACACCAGAATATTATAGCAGCACTTTTTTTATGACAGCAAAGAATTGGAAACAACATAGGTGCCCATCAATTGGGTAATGGCTAAAGAAACTTTGGTACATGAATGTAATGAAATATTGCTGTGTTATGAGAACTGATGAATATGATTAGTACGGAAAGGCATAGATGAAGTAAGCAGATCAAGTAAGCCAACATACACAAAGACAACAACAATAACTGAAAGAATAACCACCGCCCCCCCAAAAAATCAAAAGCAAATGTTGCAAAATTATAAAGAACAAGTGTGGCTCCAAAGAAGAGTTATGAGAAGACATCTCTGTTCCACTCACCCTTTTATAAAGATGGGAATACCATAAGAGTGGTACATTATTTTTTCTTTCTACCTTTTTTTGTCTTTAAAATATTATTTTCATATGAATTGCCTCTCTGGGAGGGGGAGGGGAAAGGATGCTGGGGGAAATTATGGTGATTTGACAGAAAAATGAGATCAATAAAAACAAAAAATATACTACTAGTCTTGGGGTCCTCCAGAACCGTCTTTCTCTTTGAATTTAGCTAGGCTTGTCCTTCAGCAACACACCATGGCCCATACGCTAAGGATATACAATTTGGTAGAACCTGCCAGAGCTTGCCCTTCACTAGGATAACTATGAGGATCTCTATACCTTATTGAGGCATTAGAAGCATTAGGATGTACTATGTATTGCAATGTATGTATACAATGTAATGTATCATATTTCAAGGATCTGTGATTTTATTGTTGCATATACTCCAACCACTTCCATCTCCATTAACACAGATTGTAACCCATTTACAACTTTGTTGGTGGTTTTTGAGGATTTTTATTTAAAAAAAATAGCATTCTGTGGCAAATCTAATGATGAGTTTCTCCAAACTGTCTGGTCAAGTTCTTAGACAACAGTTCTCAAAATCCAGGGTTTCCTCTGTACTATAATCTATTTGACTGTCTATCTGTCTGTTTGTCATCATCTATCTATTCATCTATCTATCTATGTATCTATCTAATATTAATCTAATAGCTGATCAGTAAACACTTGGAAATCCAAACTCAAAGTAAGTTATTAGAAGAAGGCAAATCAAAAATCAGCAATGAATATTTTAATCCATGCTATTTTGCTGTCAAAGTACCAAATACTTTAGTGAATCATTTTCTTATCTAGTATCTAATGCAATTTTGTTGTTTGAAAAGCAAAATCAAAAAACACAATTGAATTAAAAGAAGCCAAAAAAATAAAAACAAAAGTCTCCCTACAAATGAATAGCATTCATACAATTAAATGTATAAAAGTTCAACAAGTTTTATCAGATAGAATTAGTCATTTTTGGTCTGCTCCATTTTTTTTTAAAACAACAACAAAAAGGTGAAAAGAATTGAAAAAGGAACTGGAAAAAAGACAACTCAAAGTGCTCTCTCACTACTTCTATTTATAAAAAATCATCTTGGAATAAAAAAAAAAGAATGTTTGAATCCAAATGTTTGAATCGTTCAATTGGTTATTTTGAAAACTGCCAATTAAATTCAATACAAGAACTGTCATGGTTACCTTTTCCAATTTCCCAGTGAAGACCATGTAAATGATGTTGCTATGTTCCAGGCCAGTAGATGGCGTCCTGATTCTTGTTCTAATTTTCATAATCTCACTACAATGTTTAATTTCTGGCTTGTGTGCTGATTGAAACTCAGAAATGAGCATGGCCTCTGATCAGTGTATGGTCGAAATTCAATATGAGCAAACTATAACACCAAAGGAAGAGAAATGAATACACTATAGGATAGAAAAAATGTCACTATGTTGCTTAAATCAGAGGTTCAATTTTGCTAAGTTGATTTTAGTTTTCTTTCGGGATCCATATTAAGGTTTAAATTTGGAATTGTGGTGATTCTTTTGAGAATCTGCAGTGGATGTGTGGGGAGGGACACAGCTCTATGCCCCACCCAGTGGTGCTTTGCTTCTTTTACAAATCCGTTCATGATGGAGCATCAGCTTTGACTATAATGACAGAACCACAATATTATCGAATCTGCGAGAGCTGAAAAGGACCCAAAAAGTAAAGATGGAAAAGAAAACCCCATACATTTAACTTTTGCCAAAAATGTGAAGTGACATGCTTAAGACAACAGAGCTAATACAATGAATGGCGGAGTTGGGATTAAAATCCAGGTTTGCTGACTCCTGCTCCACAGTGCTCTTGAACTTATTCTGAATGTGTCAAGCTGAAATATAATTCAATGTTCAGCTATTAGTTTTGGGGATATATGGAAGCTATCAGGGATCAATTGGACAGTGTTAATAGAATTACTGTGTTTGTAACCAGCTAGGTTTGCAGCCACTGGCAGTTGGACAGAGTATAGGAAAGAAACAAAGCCCTCTTTCTTTCCTTCCTTCCTTCCTCCCTACTTCCTTTTTCTTTCTTCTTCTTCCTTCCTTCCTTCCTTCCTTCCTTCCTTCCTTCCTTCCTTCCTTCCTTCCTTCCTTCCTTCCTTCCTTCCTTCCTTCCTTCCTTCCTTCCTTCCTTCCTATCTCTCTCTCTCTCTCTCTCTCTCTCTCTCTCTCTCTCTCTCTCTCTCTCTCTCTCTCTCTCTCTCTCTCTCTTTCATCTGCTGGTGATGGGGAACTGCATCTGGGAGGTACATTACTATTCAGAAATCAGTTATCATTTAATATTTAACATCTGGGCCTGCTTAACTAAAACTGGAGGTTTGCTAATTTTTTCCTAGAGACTATTACTATAGTTTTGAAAGTTGTTTTCAGTAGAACAGCACTGATCAACTAGGTAGTGTTTTCCCAGGTATGATTAGCTAAATTTTGGAGCATTCAATAGGATCAAGATTACTTCCTTTTTTTTTTCTTTTTAGGCAATTGGGGTTAAGTGACTTGCCCAGGTCACACAGCTAGTGTCAAGTGTTTGGTCTGAGGTCGGATTTGAACTCAGGTCCTCCTGACTTCAAGGTTGGTGCTCTATCCACTGAGCCACCTACCTGCTCCCAAGATTACTTCTAAAAATGAAAACAGGCTCTTTATTAGAATAACCAAGCAAATTATTCAATAAAGATTAATTGCTGCCTTAATTAAACAATTAATGTGAAAAAATACAAAAATGATTTTCGTATATATTGTATTTCATTATTTCCTAAGAAAATTATAATTATTTTAGATTTATAGTTTTGAGGATCAACTCCTTTTTCTCTTTATTATTGTGGTTCATGTTACTAAGTATGTAATGATTTTTTCCAAAGAAATAATAGGATTTAGAGCAAGAAGAAATTTAAATAATTTGGTACACTTTGAGTATTTTCTCCCACCAAATTTTGAATCTTTGTTTAACTTTGATTCTGATTTTAATCTTGCTCACTGAACTGCACTGGATACTTTGCTCATCCCTTCTGCCCACTTTGCTTGCTTATAAACAATTAAAATGATGGTTAAAAGCTATCTGTTTTTACTTACCTTTTATAATGTGCAAATCATCATTGTTAATATGCCTACATCATTGTTAATAGGACAACTTACTTATGTATACCTCATATATCTTCACTGACCTTTGGGTCACCCACAACTTTTTTGTTCAAATGCTACGGTATTTTATTATTTGAAGTCATATACATCATGGGAAGCAGAGTGGTATGAAAAAAAAAGATGTATTTTTGTGTCAGGGAGCAATTGAGGATCACTGAAAATGTTATATTATTTCCTAAATGTAATTCAGATAGCTCTTTTCCTCTTCAAATCTGGGCCCAGCTATTATCCATCTGCAGTGCCCCTCCAAGATATATGTGTTAGTAGAATAACTCAATAGGCTGCCTGTTTAACTGCAAAGCATGTTTGGACAATCCACATTTGTACATTTGGCTTTTATTGCGTGGATAAGTTGGTTTCTTTTGAGTGGTTATGGGTCTCAGTGATGAGGTGCTATAGTATTCTGGGACTTGATTCAATCAGCACAATATCACCCAAAAGACCAAACATATGGAGGACCCCCTCTTCTTTCATTTGAATTCCTTGCATGACATCCTCTATGACAGCTGTATTTTTTTTTTGTGAGCATATATATCCTTGTTTTATGCTTTGCTTCAATATGGACAATTAGAAGATTATTGAACAAAGTTACCTCTGTAGTTAAATCTCTTTTGATCTTAACACATGTGTAGAAGATACCTTATTGGAGAATCTTTAAGGCTTTATTTTGCTCTACTGAATCAAATGTTTTTTCTTAATTAAGAAATAAGATCTTGTATTCTCTGTAGAAAATAATTTGCAAATACAAGCCTGTTACCTTCTTATATTTTCATTAAGGATAGCTCAATATTTGTATAGTTAGTGCTCATGGATTTTATAAAGATAAGAAAGGAGCTATATAGTTTGACAGCTGCTGATATCATATTGAGTGACCTCATTATCTAATGATCAATATCATGTGATTTCTTCCCCCTCACTCTAATCATTTGGTGTCTCACTCTACTTCAGATATCTTGAAAATTGGTCCCTTAGTGCTTTTAAAATTGTGTTATCTCTAGGATGGATTTCTTCTGTTTGTTTTTGCTCTGGTCAAACTTTTTTTTTAATTTTCATCTTCTTTAATGCTATTTTTATACTGACAAACAGCATATCAGGAACTGAGGTGTTAAGAATCCAAAGGTAGTGATTCCACTGTCATCATTGATTGAAATAATTTTAGAAATGGTAAAAGTTCCGTTCTACTTTTTGCATGTTTTCTACTTTCTATGTTGTCTTCTTGACTATTTCTTACTTCAAAGTTTCTGTAGTCTTTTTTTTCTCTCTACAAGCTCTAGTGTTTTATGAAGCAATATTGTTTATAATCTACTACCTTCTTCTGAAAGACTTTATGAATTGTTTTATATTCTCATCTTGGTTGCCATGTAACTTTGCTTAGAAGGCTGATCAACTGTTATTTGGCTGAGGCAGTTTCTGGTTACATTTCTGCAGGAAATTGTGATAATCTGTGTGAGTGACTTTTACTTTATCCATTTTCCATTTTTCAGCATCAACATCTTGTTTGAATAAGTCACACTGGCACTATTAGAATGATATTGTATCATCTTTGCAACTTTAATCTCTTTAAAAATATTCTTATTGAACACTGGCAGCTGATTTGGAAATGTCTCCCATATTAGTAACCAATGGCTTTATTCCTAAAGAAATAGGGAGTTTCATATTTTTATGATGACTTTTGATGCCCTGCATATCTAGCATTTTGTGCTGCTCTTCTCGAAGAAAAGTATTCATGATATGTGGAGGTGAGATTTTGGCCTCTTTTGTTTCTTAATCCTGAACTGTATTTTCTAGCCTCCAATCTTTTTTAATCCTTTCTAATGCTAAACTTTTCTCTTAAGTCACCAAGTATAAATGCATATATTGACTTGTTTTGGAGGATCTTGTCAAGTCTTGCGTAGTAGTTGTCTACCTCTCCATTTTCTACAACATATGTTGCACATGAGCTGCAGTTATTACCATGGTGATCTTTTATTATGCTTATCATGAGCACTGCAAAAATCGATGACCAAATGTTCCCTGAAAAGATGCTTATTGTTGCCTTTGGGCGTATGATAAAGCAACTCCCTTGTAGCTTTATTTTCTTCTCTAAGGAAACCTTTAAGCCATTTTTCTAGGTAGCCACCAGTTTCTTATGCCACTGTTTCATTCAGATCAAGAATGTTGAAACTGATATGCTTCTGTTTCTCCAGTAGTATGTCAACATGCTAGTTATCTGGCAAGAATTACATATTCAACAACCAACAGTTACTTGCAGACAATTTAAAAACTATGATTCTTAGCACCTTCTATCCCCTTTCCTGCTACTCTGCCACCATCACTGCTGAAGTGAAAGGATGTTCACAGGACTGAGGCCATTTTGCAGTTTTTTTTTCAGTATTTACCAGGGTCAAAGAATTGTCCTCCTACGGGCGATGATCCACTCTGTACTTAGCTAGACTGGTCCTCAGATAGCAGAAATAGTTTGTCACCAGAACTGTACTTGAAACCATTTAAGATAGGTAGAACCTTCCAGTGCTTAATATCCACTGGTATAGATATCAAGAAATGAGAGTTACTTCCATGTCATTATGAGCCATCAGAGTAAGACTTTTGAGGATCTGGAAGAAAAAAAAAAGAAAACTCAGATATTTTCAGAAGCATATAAAAAATCCCATGATTAACTTTTTTTCAGTAAGGAAATGCTTACTTTGAGCAACAATACTTCTGTCATTTCAGTTAATTCACTCTACAGACCATCTTGAAATCATTCTGTATTTTGCACAAGATGCTCTAAGGTTACTCTTGAACCAGGCTCTGCATTTTAGAATCTGAATGTTTGAAACAGCTTCTGTTCCTTCTGAACATAACCAAATATTTTCTAAGCATATTCATACAATGATTTCTTCATAACCAATGAAGCCCAGAGATACAGTAATGGCTTTCTGGGTTATACAATAACATTGCATTGCATCCTTTATTTGTACAAAAGCTATTAGAATCAAAGGGTTAGAATGACACTCAAGAGATTGTCCTGAAACTTTCCCAACTCCTTCATTGAATTGTCCTTATGCCACCTCAGAGAGATGACAATTCATTCTATTCTTAGAGACTTCACATTCATTGCAGAGAGAAGTAAAGGGTCCTAGCACTACATAGTCTGAAATAGTCATTAACAGGTATTCATATACTATAGGTGGAAATAGTTGCATATAAGAAACCTTTCCAAAGGTACCATATACTTAGGTGGCTTTGTAGATGGCTTTACTGATGACAAAGTCTTTTGTCCTGTTCTAGAATCACATGTAATCAGATGTAAGAGATCTCAGAAGCCATCTAGTCTAACTCATACTTGAATAAGGATCCCCCTCTACACTGTAACTGACATATGGTAAGCTAGTCTTTGCTGGAAGACTTCCATTAGGGGGCAATCAATTCATAATCTACCACTAATGTCCCCTATTGCACTTTTGGATAGTTCCAAATTTTAGAAGTTTTTCCTAACATCAGATTTCTTTGCATGAATATATTTATTGCTACTACTTCTTTCCTCTTGGGACAAGATTGAATTCTAATTCTTCTTCCACATGAAAGACCACCAAATACTGAAGATAGCTATCAAATCCTGCCCTGCCCTATTCTTCTCTCCTTTAGGCTAAACATGCCAACTGTTTTCAACTGATTTTTGTGGGGTGTCATATTAGAGCCCTTCACTGTCCTGGTTGCCCTCCTATGAACATCCCCCAGATTATCAATGTTCTTCCTAAAATGGGGTGCCCAAAATTGGACAAATTATTTCTCATGAGCATGATTAGAGTAAAATGCAGCAGTACTATCAATTTCCCTGTCTTATGTAGTATTCCTTTTAAAATATGGCCTTTCTAAACATCTTATTAGCTTTCTTGGTAGCTATGTTCTGGTATTGAACTTGTGTCATTGAAAATCTGGGTCTTTATCAGATGGACTGCTGTCTAGCCTTACCTGCCTCATCTTGTATTTATGAAGTTGACTTTTTGAACTGAAATGCAAGACTCAGTATTCCATTTTACCTTATTACATTTGACCCAACATTCTGGCCTGTTGATATCATTTTGGATACAGCTGTTCGATGTGTTAATCATCCTTCCTGACTTTGTGTTATTTGCAGATTAGAGATGCATGCCATTTGTGGCTTTATCCAAGTCATAGGATCATCATAGGATCACCAGATTATAGACTCAGAGTTATAAGAGACTTCCTTGCACAACCTCCTCATTTGACAGATGAGGAAACTGAGTCTGGGAAGGGTTAAATGAGTTGCCCAGAGTCACACAGCTAATAAGTGTTCAAGGCAGGATTTGAACCAACTAACCAATCAATTAATAAACATTCATTAAGTGCCCATTATATGCCAGGCACTTTGCAAAGCACTAAGTGGCAAAAGATAACCTCTACCCTCAAAGATTTTACAATCTACTTGGGCAGACAACACACAAACAAATATATACAAAGCATACTATATAGAGGGCAAATAGAAACTAACTAAGAGAAGGAAGGCACTAGAATTAAGAGGGGTTAGAGAAGGCTTACTAGAAAAAGTGGTATTTTAGTTGGGACTTAAGAGAAGTCAAGAAGGTCAGTAGTCAGAGGAGAGAAGGGGGCATATTTGAGAGATGTCACAAAAGTGAAATCTACAGGCTTAGCAACAGTTTGGATGTGGAGAGGTGAAAAATAGTGAGGAATCCAGGGTGACTCCTAGGTGGTGAGCCTGAGGGAATGGGAGGATGGTATTGTCCTCTATAGTAATAGCAGAAAGCAGGAGGTAGGGTGGGGGGAAGGTTTGGGAGGAAAGATAATCCATTCTTGTTTACACATATTAAGGTTGAGACGTCTGCTGGCATTCAATTTTAGATGCCTGAAAGGAAGTTAGAAATGCCAGATAGGAGGTTAGTTAGTAGAGAGATTGGGGCAAGATAAGTAGATCTGAGAATCATCAGCATAGAGATGGTAATTAAATCCATGGGAGCTGATGAAATCAGCAAGTGAAATACAGGTATACCTTCCACATTGTGTGTGTGTGTGGGGGGGTTAGGGGTGTGTTCCCTCCCCCGCTCTCCCTCCCTGCCTCCCCTCCCCAGGCCCTTAATCATGAAAATCCTTGTAAATTTTTTTGGCCCTCTCTTCATTCCAGAGAAGAAGTCTGAATTATTATGTTATTAAAAGATAAATATGTTGATATTCTACAATACTTCACATATATTTTATGCATTACTGAGTTTCTAAACTTTTCAGTGTCAGCTGTTGGCCTTCGTGTGTAGTCTACGGTTTCTGCATAACTCCCTCAAAATTTCCATTTAATTTCTCATGATGACCCATGATGTATCAAAACTGTCATGGGGAAAGTTGTGATGTGGAAGGGATAGCTGTAGTATAGAGGGAGAGGAGAAGAGGGCCCAGAATAGAATCTTGAGGGATACCTATGGTTAGGAAGATCCAGCAAAGAAGACACAGAGGAAATGGTCAGATGGGAGGAGAAAAACCAGGAGAAAGTGGTATCTCAAAAACCTAGGGAGCAAACAGTATCAAAGAGGAGAATGTGATTACCAGTGTCAAAGGCTTCAGAGAGGTCAAGGAGAATTAGGATTGAGAAAAAGCCATTGGATTTGGATTTGCTTTGAACCTAGGCCTTCTTGACTCCAAGTCCAATCCTCTATCCATTATATTACTTAGCTGCCATTAATAGACTTCTTAAACAATGCAAGGCTCAGTACAAATCCCTTGGACATTTCAATGGAGATTTCCTGCCAAGGTGACATTGACTCATTAGTCATGAGTTCAGTCATTCAAATAGTTCCTAATCTACAGAGATGGATCCAGTCTGTACCTCTCCATCTTTTTCACAAGAATATATGAGAAACTATTAAAAATTCTGATAAAGTTTTTAGATAAACCAAGATAGCAGCATTCTATTGTCCCAATAGTATTTGTTATTGTTTAGCTATGTCCAACTCTTTGTGACCCCATTTGGAGTTTTCCTGCCAAAGACACTGGAAGGTTTGCCTTTTCCTTCTTCAGCTCATTTTACAGATGAGGAAATTGAGGCAAACAGGGTTAAGTGACCTACCCAGAGTAACACAGCTAGTAATTGCCTGATGCTGGATTTGAACTCATATCTTCCTGACTCTAGGCCTGACCTATCCACTGTGCCTAGCTGCCTTCCTCATGGTATAGTAAATCTAAAAAAAAAAATGAGGCTAGTCTAGTCTGACCTGTTCTTATTGAAGCCATTATGACTCTTTATGGCCATTGCTCCTTTTTCTATATGTTTACTAACCATTCTTTTGACATTAAATCTAGAATTTTGCAGGAAATGAAAGTTAAGCTCATTTGCCTATAGACTGCAGACTATATTTGCTTGTCTTTTAAAAAATATTGACATTTGTCCTTCTCCAGTCCTGCAGTACTTCTACCATTCTTGATGGTCTTTCAAAATTCACTGCCAGTGGTTCAGCAATCCCATCTGCCATTTGTTTTAGTACCCTAGAATGTGGTTCATCTTGACCAATTGATTTGAGCTCATCTAGGGTAGCTAGGTGTTACATTTTATCTTCTTATTTATCTTTGGCATAAAATACCTATTAACCATTTCCCCTGACCTTTCCATTCTTTCTCCTTGACAAAAAAAAATCTAAATCCAATAAAGGTGTATATTTTAATCCATTCATGCTTCTTCTTCCCATAAAATCCTTGTTCATGCCTTTCCACAAATTCTCTATAGGGTGTCTACCCAATATGCTAGAGGCTATTTCTGCTTTCTCCCAACATTGAAAGAATATTAGTAGAGCACTTCAGCTATCCACCTGTCCTCCCTTATCCTCACCACACGACTAGCCAATCTTTTTTCCCTGTATTTCCCTGATCATTTTTCCAAATATGGTTTAAAAAAGCTAGTTTTTTGGGGGGTTTATAAGACCCAGTGCCCTGGGTAGACTCTGCTCTTCAAGGCAGTGGCTGACAAGGTATATCCCTACCTCAACCCCTAACACTTTTTATTTTTCAGGTGAATGTGGTAAATAGAGCAAGGTGAGTAGGCATGGATAGGTTACATAATATGAATTACAAATCTCATTTCATTTCCTGCAAACTCATGCCTTTTCCAATCTTTTCCTACTTCTACCACAATCCTTCTACTTTCCTGTTTTTCAACCTTCTTATTATCCTTGAATCCTCCTTCAATTTAAATGGCTTTCTCCAAAATTGTCAGTGAACTCTTGATTAAGAAATCTGCTGACTTTTCTTAATCCTCTTCTGATTTCTCTACAGACTTTACTTACTTTATCCTTTCTGGGTTGCTGACAATGATATAAATATGTCACCTATATATATATATAAACTCTTACATGACACTCCCACATAAATGTTTGGAAAACAGGAAAGTATAATGTTCTAATCTGTTTAAAAATCTTCCAGATAAAGTTTTCATGGTCTTTGAATCCCTTTGCTAAAAATATGCAAATCCTATATCTTCTCATTAATTTGCAATAGCAACTGATTGTCACTAAGGAACATGGGAATTTCATAGCTCAATTTCAACAAAAATCTTTGCATAATTGCTGGGTGGGATTGGAAATTAACATCATGATTTGGTAAGCACAGTTAATGTACTTCTTCTATTTGGTTCCTTGTTTCTTTTCATCAATTATGACCATTAAAACCAAGTATCAATGTAAGATAAATCAGACATTTAAATCATTGTATCAAAAAAGCATTAAGCTAAGATTTTAAAAATAATGAAGCCTACTGATTATTAAATTACCTTCACTAAAATATCATTACAAACAATGATATTTCAGTGAAAGCAAAAAAGTTTATTAAAGAAACTGTTTTCAAGATATTTTTATCTTATGCTTTTAAATGTGTTTTTTGCTGTGTTTTATAATATACATAATTATTACCATAGTGCATTTGATTTATTATATGCATTTGATTTATAAATAAGTAGATATACATATTTTTGGCATACATGCTAAAAATTGTCTGGTGATAGAGGTACATGATTTAAAAAGCTTAAAGACAACTGGTCTATAGCATGTTCTGATGATGCTATCATTTCTATTTCTGCCTCTATTACTCTTTACCAAAATATCCTTTACCATTTTTTCTCTTCTTTGGTTCTAGGATTTCCTCATGAGTATATCAATTTTTTGTTTTTTCCCTGCTCCCATCCCCTTTTAACTATCCTCTTCCAAAATAAAACATATCCTTAGGAAACTATAATCCAGTCATTGTTTTTTTCCTCTACTTTTCCCTACTAATCTCAGTGATACCGATGAGTTCAAATTTTACTCGTTGAATTAATCTAGTTAATTTTATTTCTTGTCCATCATGAAAGAGAAAGCATCAACACCAATAAATCATCTATTCACAAGAGTGCAAAGTTGTTCTCATTCTCCTAATAGGAAAGGAATAAGGATTTGACCTGTGACTTCATTGGAATGGATAATTCTCAAATGAGGGCACTCCTTCTCTACCTCTTTGTCTTAGAGAGTTGCCTAGGGCATTTAAGTGACTTGCCCAGGATCAAACAGCTATATATCAGAGGCAGAATTTGTGAACCCAGATGTGTCTGGCTGGCTCTCCACACATTATTCTGTACTGCCGGTTTGTCTTCCTAATGCTAAGTGATATTATAGGAGGTTGGTTGAGGTGTTACTTGGGATCACTTTTAGTTCAGAAATCCTATGAATTCATCCTAGGTAATGGGTGTTAAAATCAGAATTTGCTTATTTACTTTTTTGATTGGAAAAACTTTAGATGCAGATTTTTTTTTCTCATTGTCCATGTTTCTAGATTATGATATGGAACAAACTATTTCTATGTGGAATCAGTTAATAGAAAGCATCAACATTAATAACTCTTCTCACCCCTCTAAGCAATCCACCAAACAAACCTAAACAATAAAAATCCAAGTCCAAACCAATAATATGTTTTCTCTTTTTCCAGCTTCTGATCCTCAACTTGCTTTTTAATGAGAGGAGATGCCATAATCCTTGTGAAAATCTGTTTTTTTCTCAGTTGTAATTTTTTTTGAATTTTCATAACACTACAGCAAAAATGATTACCTTTGACCCAATTACATCCTAGCAGAATAAAGGGAAAAACATTAGGAATGTTGTTAGATTTCTGGATGATCAAATCTGAATGGGCGTTATAGGAGAGTGTCTTTGTAGCAACTGACTTAACAAGGTGTGTAGACCTCCAAATACTTATGTCAGAGAGCCAAATCAAGCCCTTAACAGTCCAGACTGTTTAATATGAATGAGAAATAGGTTTTATCCTGCCATAATGACTTGCATCCTCACAGGCACTACTCTCTGCAGACCGATCTATTCAGCCAAAAGGGCAGCCAGCTCAGGAAACCATTATCTTTTATTTATGCAGATCAAGGCTGTGACAATCCTTGGGATTCGGTGTTCTGCCTTATTTTTTTTTCCTATATGGCACTTTCTTCCTGTTTCTGAATAGGTAACTCCCTAAGCAGGAATTTTTGTGACTTTGCAAGCCATTACATAAAAATATTAGATTATGGCTTGGTTAGCTTGTATGGCTCTGTAAAGAAAAGAGAATAGCTTTAATTTTGAAGATTACTTTGTAAAGTATACTTAATTTAATATTTTAAAGATTTGTGATTCCACCAACTGTGGGTATCTATTTATGCCTCAGTAGAGTATCTTCATGAGTTGCTATTATTGAGGGGGGAAAAATCACCTTGTGTTCACCTCTCTGATAATGACCCTTTCTGAATTTAGCAAGGCTAAAATTTTAGTGAGAAGGAATCTCAGTGACATTCTAGTCTAATCTAAACCTGAAAAGGAACTCCTGCATAACCCACCTAACAAGCAGTCAATTTGCCTTTTCTTGAAGCCCTTGAATAACAGGGCAGCCCATTCCATTTTGGGACAGTTCTAATTGTTAAGAAGTTTTTTCAAGCATCAAGACTAAATTTGTCCCTTTATAACCTCTTCTGTTCCCTGGGGCCAAAAAGAACAAATATAGACAGCTACAGTTTTCAAAGTACTTAACAACAGCTATCATGCCTGTTGTTATTCAGTCTTTTCAGTCATTTGACTCTTCATGGCCCCACTTGGGATTTTCTTGGCGAAGATACAGGAGTTGTTTGCCATTTCCTTCCCCTGAGCTTTTTCTCTGGGCTAATTATCTTCAATTCCTCAACCAATGCTAACATGGATTCAGGAAACTTCACTTTTGTGCTTGTCGTCTTCAGGATAGTCTAGAGATTATTGTCTTTCATAAACTGTGGTAATCATAGATGAACAGAATGTTTCAGACATGGTCTGACCCAGTCTAAATAAACAAGACTATTATCAATTTATTCCAAAATGCTATGCCTCTCTTAATGCCACACAAAATCATAATAACATTTCTTTAAAAAATTATTTTTTTCCCCAATCGCATGTAAAAACATGCAATGATAAGCAAGTTGGTGTAGGTTATACAACCATAATCATGCAAAAAGATATTTCCATATTAATTATGTTGTGAAAGAAAAAACAGACCAAAAAAGCCACCACAAAAAATAAAGAAAATGAAAAAATAGTATGCTTCAATCTGCATTCAGACTCCATCAGTTCTTTCTTGGAAGGCGGATAGCATTTTTCATCATGAGTTCTTTGGAATTTTCTTAGATCTTTATATTACTGAGAATTGCTAAGTTATTCACAGTTAATCATAGTTATTGCTGTTACTGTGTACAATGTTGCCATAGTTCTGCTCACTTCACTCTGCATCAGCTCATGTAAATCTTTCCAGGTTTTTCTGAAATCAGCTTGCTCATTATTCCTTATGGCACCATTACAGTCATATACCACAATGTCTGGACATTCCACAATTGATGGACATCCCCTCAATTTCCAATTCTTTGCCACCACAAAAAGACCAACCCCCAAATAAGATGGAAGCCTTTTCTTTTAAGGCAACCCATTCCACTTTGGGGCAGCTCTAATTGTTTAGAAGTTTTTTTTTTTAAGCATCAAGACTAAATTTGTTCCTGGTGCTGTCCCGAGGGGCCAAAAAGAACAAATATAGAATGTATCCCAGTGATAGCTACAGTTTTTGAAATACTTAATGATAGCTGTCATGTCTGTTGTTCAGTTGTTCAGTTGTCTGACTCTTGCCGTTTCCTTCTCCTGAGCTTTTTCTTTAGGCTAATTATCTTCAGTTCTTCAACCAATGCTAATAGGTCATGGATTCAAAGAACTTCATGTCTTATTTTTAGATTTATCTAGTTCTGAGATGGGAAAGTTGATGTGTCCCACTGGTATAGTTTTATTATTTCCTAGAGTAACTGATTTAACTTCTTTAAAAATTTGGATGCTATACCATTTGGTGTATATATCTATATCTATATATTTAGCATTGATATTACTTCATTGTCTATGGTACCTTTTTAGTAAGATGTAGTTTCCTTCCTTATCTTTTTTGATTAGACCTGTTTTTGCTTTTGCTTTGTCTGAGATTACGATTGCTACCTCTGCTTTTTTACTTCAGCTGAAGCATAATATATTCTGCTCTAGCTCCTTATCTTTACTCTGTATGTATCTCTCTGCTTCAAGTGTGTTTATTTTTTAAATGTGTTACTTTTAACAACATATTGGAGGGTTCTGGCTTTTAATCTATTCTGCTATCCACTTCTGTTTTATGGGTGAGTTCATCCCACTCACATTCACAGTTATGATTACTGTGTATACCACCATCTTATTTCCCCCCTGTTTATTTCTTTCCCTGTCTCCATCTCTGTCTCTGTGTCTCTCCCCTTTTACCCTGTCCCTCTTTACAAGTGTTTTACTTCTGACCACTGCCTCCTCCAATCAGCCCTCCCTTATATCAATTTCCCACCACCCCATCCCTTCTCTCATTCTCCTACCCTCTTACTTCCCTGTAAGATAGATTTCTCTACCCAATTGAGTGTGTATGTTATTTTCTCTTTGAGCCAATTCTGGTGAGAGTTAGGTTTAAGGATTGCCTCACCCCCACGTCTTCCCTTTCACTGTAAAATCTCTTTTGTGTCTCTTTTATGTGAGATAATTTACCCCATTCTACTTCTCCTTTCTCCCAGTGCATCTCTCTTTCCTATCACTTAATATTTTTTTTAAAATATCATCCACTCATAGTCAACTCACACTGGCATCCTCTATTATATATTCCTTCCAACTGCCCTAATAGTGAGGAAGTTCTTAAGATTTACATGTATAATCTTTCAATGTAAGAATGTAAACAGTTTAAGCTTATTGAATCCCTTCAATAATGCTTTCTCTTTCCTGCGTACCCTTTTATGTTTTTCTTGAGTCTTGTCTTTGAAAATGAAATTTTCTGTTCAGCTCTGGCCTTTTCATCAGGAAATCTTGAAAGTCATCTATTTCATTAAATATCCACTCCTCTCACCCCCCGTAAGGATTACACCCAGTTTTTCAGGGTAGGTGATTCTTGATTATAATTCTAGCTCCTTTGCTTTCCAGAATATCACATTCCAAGCCCTCTGACCCTTTCATGTAGAAACTGATAAATCCTGTGTAATCCTGATTGTGGCTCCACAGTATTTGAATTGTTTCTTTCTGGCTGCTTGTAGTATTTTCTCCTTAACTGGGAGCTCTGGAATTTGGCCATAAAATTCCTGAGAGTTTTCATCTTAGGATCTCTTTCAGAAGGTGATTGGTGGATTTTTTCAGTTCCTATTCTTTCCTCTAGTTCTAGGATATCAGAGCAGTTGCCTTGATAATTTCTTGAAATATGATTTCTAGGCTCTTTCTTGGATCATGTTTTCAGGTAGTCCAATAATTCTTAAATTACCTCTCCTCAATCTGTCTTTTAAGTCAGTTGTTTTTTGAATGATGTATTTCACACTTTCTTCTATTGTTTTCATTCTTTTGATTTTTTTATTATTTCTTGATGTCTCATGTAGTCATTAACTTCCCCCTGCCTAATTCCAATTTTTAAGGATTGATTTGTTCAGTGAAATTTTTTACCTCCTTTTCCATTTGTCTAATTCTCCTTTTAAGGAATTGCCTTCTTCAGTGAATTTTTGTACATCTTTTCCCACTATTTGTGCTTCCTTTACCAAGCTGTTGACTCTTTTTTTCATGATTCTCTTGCTTCACTCTCATTCTTTTTCTCAAATTTTCTTCTACTTTTCTTGTTTAATTTTTAAACTCCTTTTTGAGCTTTTCCAGGAGTTCTTTTTGGGTCTGACATTAATTCACATTTTTCTTTGAGGCTTCACATGTGGCTGTTTTGACATTTATTTTGACATCCTCTTCTGAGTTTGTGTTTTCATCTTCCCTGTAATTTTCCCAACGTATTTCTTATTTTTTAATTTTTAATTTTGTGCTAAGTTTAAATTTTTAAAAATTTATGTTAAAGTTGGGCTCTGCTTCTGGGCTGAAGGGGGCACTGTCTCAAGCTTCAGGTTTTTCTTGCTGTTGTTTTCAGAGCTAATTCTGGTGATCTGTAGGTTTTTGATTCTTCCAAAATGGTATGATCTAAGGAGAGGTGTGGTTACTGCTTTCCTAGTCTGGGATGTGGTCTGTGAGCAAATACAAGCACTCTTTTCTGCCCTGTGTCTGTTACCAGGATTCCCACTCCCCTATGTGCTAGTGTTCCATTTCAACCTGCTACCGTCACCCAGGTCTGTGAACCCAATCCCCATTTGAACAATGCAACAGAGTCTTGTATCCAGCGCCAACAAAGTGTTTCTTGTAATCTTCTGGCCACTTGTCTGGTCTCCTTATGGGCTGTGACCTGAGAGCTCCAGGAGATGTTGCTGCTGATTCAGTTGCCTCCAAGGCCTGCACTGGCTTGCTGGGGTGGGGCCTGCTGCTGGCTTGTCCTGGGTGTGCAGTCTTGCTGCTGGCTTTCTGGGGGCATGGGCTATCTACCCACTCATCCCACTCCCCACAACATTTGATATCATTGACCTTATTGCTTTCTACTTCCTTGGCTTCTATAACACAGTACTCCTATTCCTCTCATATCTCTTTTGCTTGCTGCTTGTGATGTGGGTGATTCCTAAAGCATTTTCCTGTGTTCCCTTTTCTTATCCTTTTACAATGCCTCTCTTGGTGATCTCATCTACTCCCGTGGCTATCACCTTTGTAGAGATGACTCACATATTTACGTACCTACTTCTCTCTAGAGCTCTGGTTCCATGTTCCTAACTGCCTCTTTGATGTCTTCACTTGAATTTCTTACCTTAAACTTAATGTGTCAAACTCTCTAAGATCCCAAGTCTCTTTTATGGGTCTTCTTTTTTTCTCTACACTCTACCATTTAGTTATCTCCTCAGATCCCATGGGTTTGAGCATCACATTTTCGTGCAGACTCCCAGATCTACACATCTAATTCCAATTTTACTCCTGACCTCTAGTCTCACATCTTCATATTGTATATTTCCAACTTGATATTGTTTAGGCATCTCAAAATGAACATGTCCAAAACAGAACTCATTATATCCCCCCTACCCCCATTCTCTTCCTTCCTAACTTTCTTATTGCTGTTGAGGATACCACATACTTTTACTTATCCAAATTTCCATACCTAGTCATGCAGGATTCTTCCTTCTCCCTTATCCCTCATATCTAATCACTTCCCAAATCTTTTCTGTTCTACTTCCACAATGCATGCCACAAAGGCCTTTGTGTAGATTGATCCACATGTTTGGAATGTATTCCTTCTTCATCTCTTCTCACTGGGGATCTTTACTTTCCTAAAAATCTTAGCTCAATTTCTACCTCCTATGGGAATCATATGTTGATCTCTTCAGTTGCTAGTGTGTGCCTCATATATATTCCACACACATATATATGGAATACAAATTTTATATATATATATATACACACACACATACACACACATACAATGGAATATAATACATACATACATATACACACATTTATATATACATGCATGTATATGGAATACAAATTTATATATACACACAACATAATGGAGTACAATACATACATACATACACACATATATATTATATATAGAAAAAGAGAGAGATGGAATTCAAAAAGGAAAGGAAATGGAAATACAAAAAAGATGCATACATACAAACACATGTATAAACATATAACACAAAACTACAATAACTTTTCTGTCTGCTTTATCACCCTATTGACATATATTGAATTTGCAGTTTACTACCTACCCATATCTCCCTGCCCGTCCCTGCCCCCACTCCCCTGCCCCCAGTCACAGTATTTGTTACCTTGTTACATAGTGTTTCCCTCCAACAGAATATATGCTTCTTAAGGGCAAAGACTTTCATTTCATACAAAATAGATATCTTTAGCATCAAGCACAAGGCCTGCTGCCTATTAAATATTTAGTAAATGCTTGTTGAGTGAATAAATGAGTGATGTTACCATTGTCTGACCTATCCAACTTTATTTCATATTACTCTCCTATATGTATTTTACTTTCCAGCTAAACTGTACTCCTCCTCCTCCTCCTCCTCCTCCTCCTCCTGTTCTTCTTCCTCTTCTTCTTCTTCTTCTTCTTCTTCTTCTTCTTCTTCTTCTTTTCTTCTTCTTCTCTTCTTCTTCTTCTTCTTCTTCTTCTTCTTTTCTTCTTCTTCTTCTTCTTCTTCTTCTTTGCCTTTGCTCTTTTCTGCCACCTCCAGTATTACAAGACTTGGCCTTTATTATCATTTGTTGAAGTTCCTCCCTTCCTTTGTTGCCTAACTCAGATGCCGCTTCCTCTGTGCTCTGACCTTCCCATCTTTCTCCCAAGTGAAAGTTGTCACTCCCTACTCAAATTACTCTCAACATTTTACCTGTATCTCTCCTTTGCACTTACTTTTTACTTAACCTGTTCATCTGTATAATTGCCTTCCCCATCCCCTACCCCCCAATTAGTAAAATCCTTGAGAGGGTCTCTCTATATTTGTATCCCTGGTAGCACAGTGTTTAATATAAGAAGTTCTTAATAAACATGAGGGATATAGTATATGGGTTGTTGTTTTATTTTTGCCCATGTAGGTTATATGTGTCTACCTGGGTCTGTCTATATGTGGCTCATGGGGAGTCAAGAATAAATTCTTCTAGCATCTCTTCCTCCTACCCTTTTCCAAGGAAGACTTTTATTCTTGCCAGGAGGGAAAGCAGGAGGCTGGATCAAGAGGTTAGACATTCTTCTCTCCTAAGAGAGAAGGGGTACCAGGCTAGAATTATATCTATTCCCTTAAATATGTCCTGGGAAAGTAATTTTTAGTTTCAAGTTTTACTCCTGAACATTACCCCTTAATGGGAAAAAGTGCCTCCATTTCCAATAAATGCCAGTTCCATAATGAGCATATAAAGCAAATAAACTCACTTATACAAGTCATTAGCAAAATAAAAATCAGAAAAAATTACTATGCCGGACAACATATATATTCAATGAGCTCTTCCTTTGAAAGTGATGTAATGAGAGAGAGAGAGAGAGAGAGAGAGAGAGAGAGAGAGAGAGAGAGAGAGAGAGAGAGAGAGAGAGAGAGAGAGAGAGAGAGAGAGAGAGAGAGAGAGAGAGAAGAGAGAGAGAGAGAGAGGAGAGAGAGAGAGAGAGAGAGAGAGAGAGAGAGAGAAAGAGAGAGAGAGAGAGAGAGAGAGAGAGAGAGAGAGAGAGAGAGAGAGAGAGAGAGAGAGCGCCCCAGACCTTACCCAAGAGGAAATTCCCTGAAATCTCTGGTGTATTAAGTTGGAGGTAGGGACATGATTAAGATTTCCAGCTTTTCTATATGTCAACTTTTCCCCAGGGTCTTTCTTCCTCCAAAGCCTTGAAGAGTAGTAGGAATGGCTGATCTTTTTTCTTAATGTTACAAACCTAAAGAGTACAGATCTATCTTTTCTCACCAATGGTGCCATCATATATGGAGCATTGAGTACATAATATCAACTGATGGGGAAAGAGTCCCATAGAATTGGCCCTTTGAGCCAAGGGATATATAAATATTTGTTGAATTGAATTTGCTGCCTTAATAGATGGTCTCATGGGTTTCTGTGGCTGAAAAAAATTCATTGTCAATGGTCATCCTTCTGGTGATGAATCTCTTTGGACTTAGGTTAATCTTGAAACAGTAGATATATAGCTTATACTCAATGTCTTTTCAATTTGTTAAAATGTTCTTGAGATTGTATAGCAGTATTATAGCCTTGGAAAACCAGGGTCAACACCACCATCACTGCTTCCTCTAGATACAAGAATAAAGACAGGTATTGTCAAGAAAACAATACAGTTTTGAGCATGCTATAGGCCAAACTAATGGCAAAAAGGACCAAGCCAGGAGAGAAAAGAACCACAAAGGAAGATGAAGGATGGGGAAAGAAAAGTTTCTATGAAAATAGTAGACATTGGTGAAATGTTTCTCCAGGGCAAATATTGGGAGTTTCTAAGCTGAACTTGGTTCTACAGAAACTAAGCAGGAATGATCTATGGTAGGTAGTGGTGTTGGTAGACAGAAGTACAGAAGGCTTCATGTGCTAACACAGTATCTGCAGGAATTAGAGCACCTAACCTGGGTTTTACAAAAGAGTGCAGGTGGGGTGAGCAATAGATACATACTAGTTATAAAGAGGAAACTCTGATTTTAGTCACATGGCATGTAAGACCCTTTAGATACTATGAAGTTTTTCTTTGTTTGGACTCGGATTTGAGTCTGTCTATAATCTTATCTGTTACTATCAGGTGAACTAACTTCAGTATCCAAGATATGAGACAAATACTGATGATTCCTGGGGAAATAATTGTTGGGGGACAAATGTGAGTCAAATTATGACATTCATGGGGAATCCTTGGTTGAAAGCATGAGCTATACTAAGACGTTATTATTGATAAGTCTCCAAGATGAACATAATTCATCAGTTTTTGATTAATACATAGGTTAAAATAATAATTATAATAATACTTAAAATGCTCCTTATTGGTTTCCAAAGGATTAATTGTTTCATTACAAAGCTGCATATTTTCCAAATGTTATGACAAAATTGTGTTAAATATAATAGAACTAAATATAGTTATATAGTGCTCTATGGTTACAGAGAATCTCATTTGGTAATCACAACAGTCTTAAGGGAGATAATGCAAATGTTATTATTTTTATTTTCTAGATGAAGAAATTGAGGTTCAGAGAGGTTCACATTTCTGTGTTTACCACAGTGATTTCTCGACCTATGACTATAAAGAATGACAATTTAGGAAACACAGAGGTGGATTGTGGTTTCTGAGCTGGAAGCAAACTTCAACTTATTTATTCCAATCTGTTCATTTTAAGAATGAGAAAAATAAGGTCAAGCCTAGTGAAGTGAATTGCCCAAGGATATACAGTTATACATAACAAAGTCAGATTTTGAACCCAGATCTTTCTACTCCATTCCAGCAGCCTCTCTATTGTGTAAAATGAATTTTTGAGAGAATACATAGGAAACAAATAAGGAAAATAAAATGAAAGAAAAACAAACTTCATCTAAGCAGTACTTCTGCTTATTCCCGCTGAGTCAGACAGCAGCTCCTTTGAAGGGAACTGTAATTATATGTTGGCCTTAATAAAACAATGTTGTAGTGACATTAATTTTCATGTTTAGATTCACTCCTAAAGAGGCAGGGGAATGTTTGGCATTGTGGAGCATTTGCCTGAGCAAGAGCCCTTCAGAGCTGCATTTATCAGAATAGGTGCCTTATTTATTTTATTTTTAGAAAGGTGTGCCATCTTGTTCATGTGTGAGATACTGTAATGCATCTTTCACACTTAAAGTGCCCTCTGAAGCTTTCTGCTTCACAACCTCCTGCCTATTTTCCCTTTTAGCACTAAATTTTTTATACAATCTCGAGCATCTCTCAAAGAATTGCAAATTCCAGCCAGAACATGATTAATTTAGCACTGTGGATTCTTACACTATAGTACACAGCCATACATCCTTCTTCAACAAGGCTGTGTCTTCTCTTGGCTCTTAATGGAGAAAGTGAATTGAGGCAAAGACTCTGGCTGCTCAGGTGGACTACTTTAAAATGAATTTTTACTGACATTGCCACAAAGTCAAAAGTGCATAGTTGCAGACCTAGGATTAGAACATATGGGCATTTCTGAATTTTTAGGTGAGAAGCTCTGTTACCCCATTTGCCTCACGTGGTTTGCCAAGGGAACCTCCATTCTTCTTTATTTTAAGGTAAAAGGCAAAAAGCTGGGTCTCTTTCTCCTCCTTAAAGAGTCCTGACCTTTTGTCTGTTCACATCTTTGGTTCCTCCTTTGTTACTTTTGTCTTTCTACACCCTTAGTGGTAAGGCTCCTCCCTTTACCATCTGAAAGAACTCCATGCTTTCTGTGTTGTGATTATTATTATTATTATCATTATTATTATTATTATTACTTAGAATTGGCTGGGATGAGCTAGGTATGTCAATAGAACTTCTTATCACTGGCCAGGACCAATCTGGAGTTTAGTGGAAACAGCTAAAGATATCCATTCCAAACAGCTAATGGATTTGGTGTCATTTGGATGTTCAACAGTTTTTCTTGATCTTATGCATAATTATAGTTGATTTAATGATACCTAGGTACTGCTTGGGAGTGATGTGGATCAAGAAGGAGCCATGGGCACATAAGTGTGCTATTGATTGTTTTATTATATATTGTTCATTCCTTTTACACATTCTATGCAAAAGAGTAAAACACTAGCCTATATGTTCAAATCATAATAGATTCTGTTATACCAAGGTTAAATGACTAGGGTTCAATGAACTACAAGAGATTTATGGAAGAAACAGGGTTTTCAGTGGGTGGGGATTCAGAACTAATTTTGAATGGGAAAATACAAACTAATCATATTCCTTAGACTAATGACATGGAGTGGCCACTTAACAAGAGGTGGAGTTGGCGAATTGAAAATCATCCACTCTCTTAAAACTGTTGAGAAGCTAGTACTTTCCCAGAATTGCCCCTCAACAAGGTGGACCTTTCCAGGCAAATAGAATAAAATTAGTGGCTAGCAAATATCATTGGTAGTTAAATCTCTTGCATATGTCTATGCTTATGAATAACACAAGGTGCAATCAAAAGAAAGATTGGTTTTCATGAAAGGGCAAATGCTAGTCTGATTTACTTTAATGGATCTGTGGTTTCATTAATGTGGATAGTTCTTCCTAAGATGCAGATTGCAACTCATCCTCTCTGCTCCATTGTCTCGTCCTAGGTTTTTTGTTGTTCAAGTCATTTTTTTTTTCAGGTATGTCTGACTCTTGGTGACCCCATTTGGGATTTTCTTGGCAGATACTGGAGTTGTTTGCCATTTCCTTCTCCAGCTCATCTTGTAAATGAGGAATGTAGGTAAATGGAGTTAAGTGAATTGCCCAGGGTCACAGAGCTAGTTAGTTCTGAGGCTGGATTTGAACTCATGAAGATGAGTTTTCCCGACCTCAGCCCCGGAATTCTATCCACTGTGCCACCTAGCTGGTTTATAGGTTATCCTTTTCCATGTTGTTCTATAAATCTTCCATTATAGTTAATTCAATGTGCTTAGGATCTTCTTTTAGATTTCTTGATCTTATGTGATACCAATGGAGCACATAAGCTATCCGTTGGTTTATTCTTTGCTCTTGCCACATGACCAACCCAACTTGTCTTTCAATCATTCTTTTCCCTGATGGTATGCTTTAAGCCACTTCTCTTGAACATTAGTAATGTGTCACAGCTCACACCTAGAATCTATATCTCCATTTCCCTTTGGATGATCTTCATTATTTAAGGAAAGTAGTATTCTGTGACTAATGGCTATTACATCACTAAAATAATATTAGCGCTTAAAAGATGGGGCATTGTTTTAGGGTGAAACTTGGGCTCATTAAAAGCATTTCCCCAAAGTAATTCAGTTTGCTCTCATCTTCTTATTTAACCTGAATCTAGTCTATTTCCTATGCTCAATATCTGTCCATGACAAATTGCAGATGAATTAATTCTATGACACTAATTTTAAAGACTGTAATATCTTTGAAGAGGAGGACTATCATTTTTATCTTTATATCCCCAACATTTAGCACAGTGTTTTCCATATAATAGGCACCTAATAAATGTTTGCTGAATTTTGAATGGATGTGTTATTAGTCTGATGGGTTACCAAACTCTAGAACAACCAATAAGAAGTGCACTTCCTTAGTGTTTCCTTCTGAATTGGGTCAAAATTCTGCTTCCTTTGGTACAAAACAAAAAAGGCAGGGATATTGTAATGGACTTGAGGTTGAATTGGGATAAGATGGTCTCTAAGATGCCTTCCAATGCTAACATTTTTATGTTTCAATGGCACTACTGTACAATTGTTCTTTGTATCAACTCTGAGTCAATAGAGAGGAAATGCTACTTATATTCTGTGTACTCTATTTACTAAGGCAGGGAAGTATATAATCCTCTTTAGTTAAAATTCCATCAGAAAGCTAAAACTAAAAAGCTTTGGCATTCAAAGGGCTAAGATTTGTTTACCAGACTACTTCACTTTTCTAGAATCTTACCCACAGCCACAAGTATGCTGGAGAAACAAGGTGCTTCCATATTCAGTAGCATAACAGAAACATTCACTTTCCATTCCTTTATTTCTGCCTTGTAGTGTGTTTAATTAGCTTTAAGATTCCAACTCCTAAATAATCTAAGAAGCTGATGTGAGGTTAGTTTACTTCTTGAAAAAGCTGCCTACTGTGATAGGTGAAATCTGAAATAACTGAGGAATCAAAGGTTCAAGCTTCTGAGCATATAGATTTATTAAGTAATGCGTGCTAATTGCATAACAAATTGGGCCCAGGTCTCCTGAGCTTGGCACTGCACTCTGAATGTAGGGGGAGATAGATTTTTATGAATTAAAAGCAATCAATAAGACATAAACCAGGATGTAAGCTAAGGTAATCTGATTTCTAATTTGAGAAAAAATTGAAGGCTTTCCCAGTTGGGAGGAGGATGAGTGAGTTTCAAGAGTTGGGAGGGGAGGAGAGTGAACAGATACAATTCCCTGAAATCAGAAAAAGAAGTGTCTCACTCCCCAACAAGTGTCTGTATTCAATAAAAGGAATAAGGAAATAATAAGTGATTAACCAGTATAGGGCCAGTTTTCAGATAAGATATATGGTTGCTTGAAATGCATAATTGTGAGAAAACTAATTGCATCAATCTTTGGATCTTCTTGGGTTTTGGTCAGAATAACCTCAGTCTTTAGTAAGGTCTTCTAAGTAGCAGGTTAGAGGTGGCCCAGCTTCCCAGCCAGAGTTCAAACTATGCAATGTTTTCTTACAATTCCCATAACTGAATAAAGTTTTCTCACAAGACAGAAATTGGACTAGATCCATAATTGAATAAAAAAGGAACTGAACTAGATCCAGAATTTAGTCTGAAGATGGTATTAGTGTGGTTCACTTAATTCCTAAAATTCCCTCAATTCTGTCACTACCAAATTAGAAACTACCATGTATCTTACTCTTGGACTCCTTGAAGATAGGTGGTATGCATATGAAGGACTTTAGGATGATTTGGGGGCAAAAAGGTAAATGAATAAGCTTACAAAGTTGCTTAAACTTTTAAAATAGATTGACTTTCAAAATAGGAAAAACTATCATATGGAATGGAAGAAAAACTCATTGTTTACATTCTACAGATAGCAGGTATTTTGAGTGACACAAAATCATCTCTGTTTATGTTATCAAGAAGAAGAGGTAGAGGCAAAATCATGAGACAGCTTTCTCTTTTTGCATTTCTATTCTGAAGGAAAATTATTTTTAGAATAAGATTCTGCCTTGATTTCTGGTGCTAGAACATGGTAATGTTGGCTCAGCCTAGGCCCCTGTTGTGAAACAAAAGGATATGAATTTTAAAGAGTAGTTGTGATAGGGTCAAAGCCAAGATGGCAGAGTATCAGGAAGAAGTACAGCAAGTTACTCCCTGCAACTCCTCCAAACATTTAGAAAATGCACCAGATCAAATTCTGGTCAGAAAATCACAAGAAAAAAATTGCAGTGAGTAATTTTTTTGGTTTAGATTTGCATAAGGACACAGAGAGGTCTGAATGCACTGGGTGTGGAGTCCCCAGCATTGTGCCATATGGAGCATCCTACTACAGGGAGAGGCTGTGCACCAAAGCAAGAAAAGATTTTAAATTTATTGTGGAGGGGCCAAAGCTTGTATGGGGTGCAGGAACAGGGGCCAATTAATAATCTCTCACTTGTTACCCATTTCTGGGTCACAGATCCAGGGATAATTGAGGAGGGGGCCTATAACTAAGGATGGCATTACGGGGGGAAGCAGTTTGGGCCCTAGGCTATGTACGAAGCAATGAGCAAGTTCAGAAGTAAGCTGTGTGGCTCGGACCGCTGGGGCAGAGTGGGGTCTCTACTGATGCTACAAACATGGCAAGCACACAGAAGTGTTGCTCAAACCCAAACACAGGTGAGGAACTTGTAGATTTTGGACTAGGGGAGAATGGTCCAGACTTTGCCCTAGATCAGACCACTTGGGAGCTCTGAAAGTTTGCAGGTCCACTGAATGGTATGGATCCAAGATTCTGGAGAAACACACAATGTCCAAAGTAAGGAGCAATAGGATCAGTCGTAATATTCCTAGCAGAAGTGCACAGAGTATGGTCCTAATGAAAAGTCTGAAGACAGAAAGTAGGCTGGAAGAATGAGCAAATATTCAAATGAAAAAATAAGAACCGCTTCATAGAAAGCTATTGTGAAGACAGGGGTACTCAAGATATAAACTCAGTTGCCAAAAAATGGCTCCAGAACATCTAAAAGCAAAGTTCCTGCTCACGCTCCCCCCAGTACCCCACACAACGCAGCTTGGTCACAATTTCAATTAAAATTACTAAAAGAGATGAAGTGAGAGTTTGAAATATTTTTAAAATGAAATGAGAACATCAGAGGGATATTCCAAAAATATTGGAAAAGAAATGAAAGCTGGGGAAGAAAGAATTCAAAAGAGAATTAATAGCTGATATATGAGGTATTGCCCAAGCAACAAACTCCCTAAAAATAAGAATGGGTCAAATAGAAGATTAGACGTGTGAGACAAGAAGAAATATTAAAACAAAGTTAAAAGACTAAAAAAAAAAAGAAAATGCAAATGTCATAGCAAAAACAATTAATTTAGAATATAGATCGAGAGGAGATAATTTCAGAATCATTAGTTTGTCTGAAAGTCATGATCCCCAAAAAATCATATTTTAAAAATATAAAAAATATCATTTTCAAAAATAGCATATTTCAAGAAATCACAAAGAAGAAAACTGCCTGGATCTCTTAGAAACAGAAGGCAATGTAGAAATAGAAATAACCCACTGGTTACTTCTTGAAAATAATCCCAAAATGAAAACTCCCGGGAACATTATAGCCAAATTCCAGAGTTTTCAGTTTAAAAAAAAATAATATAAGCAAGCTATAAAGAGTTCAAGTAGCCACAATCAGAATAAGACACAGTTTAGCAGTCACTACTATAAAGGAGTAAAAAGTTTAAAATACAATATTCTAGAAGGCAGAGGATATAGGCTTACAACCAAGAGTAACTTACCCAGCAAAACTGAGTATAATCCTGTAGGGAGGAAAATGAATTTTTAATTAAATAAAGGACTTCTAATCACTCTTGATGAAAAGACCAGAGCTACATAGAAACTTTGACGTATAAACACAGTAGGTAAGAGAAACATAAAAAAGGAACAAAGGTGAAAGAAAGGATAATTGTTTACATTCTAATACGGGAAGATGATACATGGGTACCCTGAGAACCTGATCATCATCAGGGGTCACAGAGGAAGTCTAGTTAGACAGAGGGTCTAGGAATGGTTCTGTTATACCTTAATGATCTCAAAAGAACAATGCAAAGGGAGGGGAAGAGGAATAGAATATAGAGGAAAAGTATTGGGAAAATTAACTCACATAATAAGGGTGTACAAGTAGACATCTATACAAACAAGGAGGAAGGGGCAATGGGAAGTGAGTGACGCTTGAACCTCACTTATATGCAATTGGTTATAGAAATACATTTCGCTCAACAGGGAAACAGGAGAGAAAGGGGATGGGGAGAAAGGATTACCCCTATGATGGGGAATAAGAGGGAAGGCAAATTAAGAAAGGGATTAGTGAAGTCTTAAGCAAAATAAACTCTAAGGATGTACAAACTTATTTATGGTAACTGTTTTTTGTGGTGGCAAAGAGTTGGAGCCTGAGGCAGTGCCATTTGGGAAACTGCTGAACAAGTAATAGTTGAATGGAATTCATACAATGGTGTAAATAGGATGGAAAACTGCTGTGCTATAAGAAATAATGAAGGGAATGGTTTCAGAGAAACTAGAGAAGATTTATGTGAATTGATATAGCATGAAATGAGCAGAATCAGGAGAACAATTTAAATAAATGACAACAATATTCCAAAGACCAACAACTTTGATAGAACTAGGAACTCTGAACAATTAAAAATTAATTGCATTAAAATTTTAAAAAATAAAAAGCTGTGACATTTAGATAACTATGCACTAATGACTAATATGAAAGTTTGGGTTTTCTTTTTGAACAAACACCATTTACTTTGGTAATAGAATTATAATTAACACTTAGAAGATGGGCCTCATAATGTACATTAGACTGCTATTTTATTTATTTAACTGAAAATAGATGATGATGATGTTGACAAGTATAGCATAATGACATATTTCCTTGAAACTTCTCGTTACTTTTAATATCATAAACAAATGACCTTAATTATATAAATTCTTCTCAATTCAATTCTATTCAGTTCAATTCAATTATATTCCATTCAACGAGATTGCTTAAGCCCTCCTATTTTGGTACGTAAAGGTATGTATATGAAAAAAGCTAAAGCATATGTATATATAAGCTATGGGGTTGGGGCACAAAGTCAAAAATAAGATCGTAAGATCATAGATGTAGGTAGGGCTCAAAGAGGTCCCAGACACGATCAAGTCCAACTCCCTCATCTTGAAGTTGAGGACACTGAGGCCCAGAGAAGTTAAATTGCTTTTTCCAAGGTCATTCCCTGCCTTCAGGGAGCTTACATTCTATTTTGGGGATACAACTTACAAACAGATAAGTAATTACAACAGCAGATAAGTAGTTTAAGGAATGGGAAATAGAGCACTAACAAAGGAGCAGGAAGAAAGAAGGATGAGAAAAGGCATCCTATCTGTGGTGGCACTTGAGGTGAACTCCGAAGGCAGCTAAGGATTCTATGATGAAGAAATAAATGATGTGGAAGAACATTCTAGGCATTCAGCAAAAACACAGAAATGGGAGATGGGAGATGGAATATTCTGGATAGAGAATTATTAAGTAGGCTACTTTCACTAGAATGGAGAAGAGAAATAATATGAGATAAATTTTAAGGGCTGAACTAGCTTTTTGCAATAAATCTTTTTAAGAAAGAAAAAAAAGTGCAGGGCTGGAAAATGGTCTGTTGTATGTGGTGCTTTGTAGTCCAATGCTGAGCTCACGGTAGCTAGTAAATCAATTCTATAATACTTTCCTTCAGAGGAAGCATTAAAAGGAGGCTAAGTCTTCCTTGTTTGCACATACCAATTTCATGTTTATATATTTGACAAGCAAATGCAATACATTGCTTATTTAGATTAAATTAGGAGTAGTTTCTACATTTTTCTGCTTGGAAGGACTCAAATGGTTTCTCAGGGAATACAACCTCAGTTTTCACATCATCACTTCCACATTCCCCAAATGTGAAACATGTTTTCATAACTTCCAGATTTTTATCAGAGAGAAGAGAGAGGAGAGGGGGTAAGGGAAGATATCTGGAATAAGACCTGATAATTTTACAATTGGGACAGTCTGGTACTATGTGAAGTTTTCAAACTATGAGAAGGCTCCTGTGGCTAGGAGACTTTTCTGTTCTAGCCTGAGACTAATCCTTCCTAAAAGTTTCTTAATTTTAAGTATTTTGCCATGGGAATAACTTACAGCTTCCCCTCCCCCTCCAATATTGGAACCAATGCGTGATGGCTAGGTTTTTCTGCTACCCTGGCCACCATGAAACCATAAGCACATGAACTCAAGTCCAAGTCTGACCTAAGTGAGTTTAATCTTGGGTTTTGGTCAGCCTCTTATGTTTTCTTTCTTTGTTTCTTTCCTTCCTTTTTTTCTTCCTTCTTTCCTTCCTTCCTTCCTTCCTTCCTTTTTTCTTTTTTCTTTTTTCTTTCTTTCTTTCTTTCTTTCTTTCTTTCTTTCTTTCTTTCTTTCTTTCTTTCTTTCTTTCTTTCTTTCTTTCTTTCTTTCTTTCTCTCTCTCTCTCTCTCTCTCTCTCTCTCTCTCTCTTCTCTCTCTCTTTCTTTCTTTCCTTGATCTTAGGTCATTGAGCATGGATGAATATATCCAGGCTTTGACACTGCCTTGTGTATTTGAAAATTTTGGAGGTCCTGGGTCCTTTGGTGGGAAATAACTGACGGGAAGTAGGGCCTGTGCGAAGGCTAAGGCAGGAGGTGAAGTGTCTTTGTGAGGGAGAACAAGTAGGCCAATGTAACTGTAGTAGAGTGTGGAAGGGAGAAGCATATAAGAAGAAGGAAAAGTTAGGAAGGAGCCAGGTTTCCAAAGGCTTATACCAAACAAAAGATTTTATATTTGATGTGGAAGGTAATATGGAGTCACTGGAGTTAATTGATTATAGAAGCAACAGGATTGGGTATATACTTGAGGAAAATCACCTACGCAGCTAAGTGGAGGATAGGTTGGAGTGGGTAGATATGCTTGAGACAATTAGAAGGCTAATGTAATAGTTCATGAAAGTGGTGATAAAGTTCTGTACTGAGGTTGTGGCTTTGGGAATGGAGAAAAGGAATGAAGGTAGAAATGACAAGATATGATAGGAGATTGTATATATAAGGCAAGTACAAGTGAGAAGTCCAGGAGGAAACCAAGGTTGTACAATGCAGATGTATTATATTATGGTTATTTATGTGGGTTTTGTAACTCCCTACTGTAACCCAGGAGGCTACAGTGTTTCATTTACCTTTGTATTTTCCTCTCCCAGTCATGTGATTAACATAGTTCTCAGCACATAGTAGGTACTCAGTAAGTGTTTGTTGAATTGAATTCAATTTTTGCTAAGGGGCCCCAGAGATTCTGGACACAGAGCTTTGTTTTCTCTTCCCCAGAATCAGTATTTCCTTAACCTGGTCTGGAGATGCCTGAGGGCCTTCCATTATCTTTTGCAGGAACCTTAAGGGCAAGGAGTGATTGCCTAGTGGGGGAACGAATCTTGTTTGCTAAGAAAGAAGACAGTGAGAGGGAGGACCCAAGGGGATGCTTTTGAAGGTGAAGGAGCTAGGGATAACAATTACTGAGGGAGTCAGTAGGGTGAAAAGAAACAAACAAACAAACCAAAAAACCCCTCAAGCTATGGTTCTTAGCAGAGGAATAATGGCAAGGGATCCTTGAAATATGCTAAAATATCTGATTTAGTTTGGGAGTCCTTGTGGTCCCTGATGCTGCCCTCAAAGACAACTGTAAAGGGACATTTTTACAATTAGTACCCTCTGGATGAGGCTGTGTTTTTGGATGGAAGAAATGATGTAGTAAGTCTATTTCAAATTATTGTGAAATCATTTGGAATGATTATTGGGTAGGGGGTATTGTTACAATCTATTCTTCTCTGACTCTTCCTGTAGTTTTTGGAGAATTGATGTAGTGATAATATTGCTCGGATCATATTTTAAAATTAAGTTGGAAGAAATAGCTTTCAGTTCTAATTGGAGGAAGTACAAAAGCTCACAGAGGAATCTCAGACTATAAAAGTGGGCTTTGTGCCATGTGATACTGCCGTTTGGGAAATGACTCCATTAGGACTTCAGCAGTTTCACAAAGTTCTCTCAACATTTTAGTAGTGAGAGTCACAGGAAAGAGCCAGCCATTAGGCCAACAGTTTAAATCTCTCTTTCAAAATGTTTGGCTCTGAATGTTTCTCCTCTGGCTTTGGGAGGCAGGCTTTTCTAAAAATATTTTTCTGAAGAACTCTTAAATTGTTAAATGCTGCTAGGAGGATTTAACCAAGAGGTTTATTGCTAACGAATTCATCCTTGTGTATTAACGGGATTGGGGTTGAAGATATGAAAGAAATGGAGGGGACTGTTTCACTCCTTTTTTTTCTTCCAAATGGCAGATAAATTTAGGACCAGAGATCTAGATCTGGAAGAAACCTCAGAGTCTAGCTAATCCAACTGCACTTAAATGGAGAAACTGAGGCCCTGGTAGTTTAAATGATTCCCTCAAGGTCACATAGGTAGTAAGCTATGCAAGGCAAGATTCGAGTCCAGGTTTTATGGGCCTGAGCTCTTTCTTCCCGTATCATGGTGCCCCTGAGTCGCTTTAGAACTTGAGGGAATCTAGTGATGGAGCAGGAAGGGGTGTCAGAGCAAAGGTTGAGGGTCCTTTATCTCAGCATACAGGTGACAATGTTCTCTTTTGTCTATACAGAAGAAAGGAAGGGAAGAAACTTGTAGCAAAGAAAGGTGAATTTTTCAAGGATTTAGAGAAATATTTCATCAGATGGCAACTGAAGGCAGAGAAATTATTTCAACAAAGCTTTTACTGCAAAAGATTCATGTTTCTTAGATATTTTACTGGTTTGAGTTGATAAACATGCTCTAATTTAGATTTAGTTTAATATTTAAATTCAAGTGTTTTAATCAGACTTTATTTTGTTTTTTAATCTCTTAACCTTTTACCTTTCAACATTCATTTTTAAACATTTTGAGTTCCAAATTCTACTCCTTCCTCCAGCCCCTCCCCCACCCATGGAAAAGGCAAGCAATATGATACCCATTATACATGTGAAGTCATAGGAAACAAACTTTCATATTAGGCATGTTGCCAAAAAAGCAAGAAAAATAAAATGAAAAAAAAAACATACTTAAATCTATCCAGATTTTTTTTTACAAAAAGAAGAAATTACTTATCTGCCTGTTTCCCACTGGCCTATATGTGGTCATGACTAGGGGTGTGGATACCAGATGTGCTTCTTTGATTGATAGGGACATATTTTAGGACTAAATGGGAGAAAATTTACCTTCCCAACCATACCTCCAATACATACCAAGGCTTCAAAGCGCAGAGAATGTGGAAGGAGAGATGGTGTCTGAGTTGTAGCCATGGTCTCTTGAAGCACTTTCTAGTTCTATTCTGTGAGCTAATCTGTGGTTCTGTGAAAATGACAAGGAAGTTCTTGGTATATAAATAATCTATTCTATTTCTTTGCCAACTCTCTTCCTGAGGTAGTCTGATCAGACTAGGCCTTTGTCCTAAAGGGAATGGAGGGTCTTAGAAACAGAAATGAAGGAATCACTGCAGGATCCATAAACATAACTGCTTAAACCCAAAGTAATGTTACCAAACCTTCTGTCTATTCTTACCTGCTTAGTGAAGTACGTATATATTGTGTGTTTGGGGATGGGATGAGTTAGCTTCTAAATTGGTCCATGTTTAAAAGGCTTCAGCTCAGTATATGTCAATATAAATCCTAATGTTCAGAAATCATTCAGGGGAGTCTGCAGGTCTGGAAAAGCTGAAGAGTTCCTTGGTAGACCATAAGTATGGGATGACATGACTCAGATTAGGACAAAAAAGACCCCAAGTAGCCATGTCACAAACTAGCCTATGTTCTTTCTGTAGCTTTTATTTTAAAATCAATAAATTATATATGGGCAAATTCCCTGTGAACATGAGCTTTGTTTCTCTTCCTTAGATCCAAATGGATTTTTATAGTTCCCCAAACTCGAATCTGAAACTTTATGGTTCAGCAATATGTGTGTGTCAGGAGAAATGTGTCAACTTAGGCTACACCTTTGGGGGTGATGCATCCAGAGAAGTGAAAACAAGACAGAATCTTTAGATTCATCAACCTGTCACAGCCCTGTTCTTTCCCCTACTAGTCTTCTATGCCGTCTTCTTTCTGATCCTGCAGGCAGATATGTTTTATGTCCACTGTGGATAGCAAGGTTTCCCATTACAATATTATTCAGACCAGTAAAAAAATGGAACCACTCCAGTATCATTGTTAAGAAAACTCCAAAATGGGGTCATGAAGGGTCAGACACTACTGAAATGATTCATGAAACGGTGCTCTCTGCCCATCTAACTATTGCTGTTGCTACCAGGCTGATCTCTATTTGACAATGGATTGTGGAGCCTGAGCTGGAGTTTATGACTGGTAAGCTAATGAGAAGTCAGCTCTCAAAAAGAATTCTAAAAATCCTTTTTGTTTAGAGTTCTAAACTTTTTGTAAGACACTCCTAAATATTTAGAGAATACTTTCTGCTGTTGTTCAGTCATTTTTCAGTCTGTCCTACTCTTCATGACCCCATTTGGGGTTTTCTTGGCAAAGATACTGGAGTGGTTTGTCATTTCCTTCTCCAGCTCATTTTACAGATGAGAAACTGAGGCAAACAGGGCTAAGTGACCTGCCTAGGGTCACACAGCTAGTAAGGGAACTCTTTCAGTCTTATTTTCTTTCTTTCTTTCTTTTCTTTCTTCTTTCTTTCTTTCTTTCTTTCTTTCTTTCTTTCTTTCTTTCCTTTCTTTCTTTCTTTCTTTCTTTCTTCTTCCTTCCTTCCTTCCTTCCTTCCTTCCTTCCTTCCTTCCTTCCTTCCTTCCTTCCTTCCTTTCTTCTTTCTTTCTTTCTTTCTTTCTTTCTTTTCTTTCTTTCTTTCTTTCTTTCTCTTTCTTTCTTTCTTTCTTTTTTCTCTTCTTTTTGTTCTCTCCCTTTCTTTCTTCTTCTTTCTTCTTTTTTCTTTCTTTTCTTTTTCTTTTCTTTCTTTCTTTCTTTCTTTCTTTCTTTTTTTTCCTTTTTGGTGAGGCAATCAGGGTTAAATGACTTGCCCAGGGTCACACAACTAGTAAGTGTCAAGTGTCTGAGGCCACATGTGAACTCAGGTCCTCCTGACTCCAAGGCAGGAACTCTATCCACTGCCCCACCTAGCTGCCCCTTTTATTTTATTTCTTGAACCAAACTTTCTGGCCAGTCAAGTCTTGCCTCTCTGAGACCTCGCTCTAGTTTAGGGTCGACTCTTCTTATACTTTCCTGTTCTAATTTCTAATGGTTACGCTTCATTTGATAAATATCCCTTCTCAAGAATGTCTCTGAACAAACTGCCAGGGCTTTGTCTGCAATCCACCTGGTTTCTGCAATTCCAAATCCCTTCTGCTATCTCATAGAAAAGTGTGTGAAAGGAAAGAGGAAGGAAGGAAATAAGCATTTATTAATGTTTTTCTTTGTGAAGTGGCTTTATGTGAAGTGCTTTACAAGTATTTTCTCATTTGATCCTCACAATAACTCTGAGAGGTAGGTGCTATTATTATAAATACTAGTTATTATTATAATTATTCTCATTTTACAATTTAGAAAACTGAGGCAAGAGAGAGGTTAAGTAACTTGCACAGTGTTACACAGTTAGGAAGTGTTTGAGGTCAAATTTGTACTCAAGTCTTCCTGACTCTAAGCCCAGCATTGTATTCTCTACAAAACCTAGCTGTCTCTAAGCAAAGGGACAAAGACAAAATTAAGAGGCAGGAGATATCATGATATTCTGCCTGCCTATCCAGATTTCTACCTTTATTATGTACTTTCCAGTCTTTGAGCTGCCTTAAATATAGGGACTAATGCTTGTTCATTCAAGGATTTTTTTTTTTGGCCTTCTCTTAATAAAACTCTATTCTGCAATTTTATGTACCTCACTTTTGCAAGAGGGAGCCATGTTTCAATATGTTGAGGAGGTATCATGAATATATTGTATCAAGTTTTCTGGGTCAAGGCTCTAAACAAAGAAAGAGATAAAATACCAAAAAGTAGAGCTGGGGTTTTGTGTCATGAAAGTCTCTGACATAAATGCTACCTGGGACAACTTTTCTTTTCAGTTGCTTGAATAGGACCCTTACAGTCTGATTCAAACCTCATTCATGGGCCTCTTGAAACCCAAATAAAACATAAGTAACCTAAGTTAGTCACATGTGGCTATTGTTATGAACCCCCTGCATTTTTTTATCTTCAGATTTTTCCTTTTTTTTTTTTTACTTTCTGGAAAAAAAAACTATCTTTTTCTTATTCCATACCATTTCTTAGCTCTTAGTGTTAGTATAGTGTCATACATTCAATGGATTCTATCTAAATATTATTTGTAGATGATGATAACCCCAATGTTACCAAGTGAAATTCAGCAAACTGACTCTGAGATTCCAAAACAAGTGTTTTTCAAAATGAGATTTTTTTTTTACCATAAGAGGTAATGTGATATATTGAGAGCAACACTGGCCTTGGATTCATAAGACATGGGTTTGAGTCTCAGTTCCCTACTTCCTGAGAAGTAGCTTATCTACCCCTTGGCTGTGAAATGGGGCTAGTGATACTTTCACTACTTAACCTCACAGAGTTTTTGTAAGCTGTGGATGCTGTATAAAAGCGAGTTATTATTGTTGCCACCTACTATAGCAAAACATCTTAGAAGGCTTTGGTTGGGCACAGCAAGAGAAAGGCCAAATAGGGCAATGACAACATTGAGTTTGATCAGCACTTCTGGGATGGCAGCCAGAAAAGTGCTTTGAAAACAACAAGCATCAGGGGCAGCTATAATGACAGCAGCAGCAGCAACAGTAACTCACATTTAGATAGCACATTAGGGGTTACAAAGTATAAGTGGTAGAGTTATATGTATGTACAGCAAGGTCAATTCTGAGTCTGACCTAGTTGAGAAAAATAGATTGAGGTAAACTAGTTGATAAGCCAATATATCTGCCCTGTTCAGGATGTCCTTATGTAGTTGGATGACCTTGTTTTTGGTCTAAATGGATCCAAATTCTTTCTGGTATTATAGTGACTGTCAGTCTTGTTTCTAAATTAAGACAATCTGAAAATCAATTACTCAATTAATCAACAAGCATTTACTAAGTACCAGCTATGTGCCAGGTATCTTGTTAGGTGTTGGGGATACAAAGACAAATATAAAACAGTCTTTGCCTTCCAAGAAGCTCACATTCTCTCTGCCTCTCTCCTATATATGTATATGTATATGTATATGTATATGTATATGTATATGTATATGTATATGTATATGTATATGTATATGTATATGTATATGTATGTGTATGTGTATGTGTATGTGTATGTGTATGTGTATGTGTATGTGTATGTGTATGTGTATGTGTATGTGTATGTGTATGTGTGTGTGTGTGTGTGTATGTGAACATAATGGGAATTTATCACATGTGCAGACATCATTGGTTTGTTAAGACGGCATTATCCATGTGGAACGCCATAGGGATCTGCTTACTAAAAGACTGGAACATGCCTAGATGTTCAGTGTTGGCCTAATATGTAGTTGTGAGGATCCTTTTCCCATTGGCTATATAGTCAGAATCTTTTAAAGGATCTGAGTTGGCACCAACTTGGGTCTTTGCTTTACATCTGGGAAAGAGAGACTATTCCTCCACTTATAACCATAGGGAAGGCCTTAGAATCTTGTTATTTAGCCACTGTGCCTTATGTCATATGGTTCCTGAGAAATGGAACTAGTTCCTTGGCTATTTGGCTAATCCAGTTCTAGGTGCAGGTAGTAGAGTCTCCTACTTGAAAAATTTCAAATGCTGGAAATGAGAAACCCCTGGATCCAAGATTCCAGAAATCCAGCTGGGTGTAACAACCAGTCAGCATTGAGCCTTGGAGGAGCTCAAGAGATCATTTGGAAAGACTTTCCAGATTCCAATTTAGCAGAAACTTGAAGTGATTCCATCTTTGGATATGAACTTTGTGGGCCAATGTTATGTAGGAATTAAGATAAATTGTAAGCCCATTCTACCATCTAACTCCTCAGAGACTGAGCTGGTATAGGAGAGATAGTGTCTTGAAGTTTTGGAATGGAAATGTACCATGTTCTTTTTTAAAATTTGCAGTAAATATTCCTTAATAAAAGCTATCCAATGTTAAGTGGTTAAATGAACTGAAAGTCATAGTCAATGGTTCCTTAAAACTGTGGTAAAATAGCTGGTGGGGCTTTGAGTTGTTGACAGAGAAAAGAGACAATTCCAAATTTCCTCAGTTCCTGAGAACCCTAAGGGTCTAACAGGCTCAGTCCTGAAAGAATAGGGCAAGAAGAACCAGGTTACAAAAATTATGGAGGAAACAAAGGATTTTAATTAAGATAGGACATCAGGACAGTGAACTAAGTCAAGAATGAGTCATGGATAGGATCTTGCATGGGGTTTTAAGAGAAATTAAAAAAGAAAGAAACTTTTCATTTTGCTAATGGGAAAGCTATTGAGCAGGCTGTGAGGTGAAGCAATAATATACGATGGGTACTATTTTGAACCAAATGACAACTACGCCACTTTAATATCAACATTTGCAAATGTGTGCCAGTGAACCAGTTTAACACCTTTGAGAGGTCATTACAGCTGGTCTTATTTCCTTATTAAAAATGTGGAGGCACTTCTTTAAGTAATACCTCTTTTTATAGTACTCTTCTAATGGGGCATTGCATTTGAGTAACTTTCTAACTTCTTATTGTCAGGTATCTTTTTTCAGTCACGCCAAAGTGACATGATAATGGCATCAGGGAATATTTACTTAACGTTAAGTGGTATCAAGAGCTCTGTCTTTTGTTGATCCCATTTTTTCTTTTATTAAACTAAAAAGAGGGTTCCTTTTGTAATTGGAATTTTTTTTCAACTCATGAGGTCGAAATGGCAAGAACTCTCTGCCAGGAGATTTCAGAACTAGGACAGGTTTGGGAGATTGATTTAAGCATCTCTTATCTCCCTGTCATAAAATATCTTATGATCTGCCTTGAGGAAAGCTGCTTTATTCCCTAGACTGTCTGATTGCAGCTCTTGTTTTTAGCTCTTTGGGGCTGGCTGTCTCTTAATGCTATCTGATATCAGCTGAAAGGAGCTGTGGGCAATAATACACTGTGAGGGAGGAGGAGGAAGCCATAGATCAGCAGCACTGTGATGCCACGGTCTTAATATTCTTCATCCTTTAGAACCCATCCCTCTAGAAGTTTTTTATTTCTATTAGTCAAATCAAACAAATCTCAGGAAGGGAAAAGATTTATAGAGGTCAAGCTGTGTCACTTCCGAAGGACTGATCCACCTTATCTGTCCAACTTATTTTCTCTTGTTAATCAAAGGCCAAAGGTAACACAAGGGACTCCAACTTAGACAAGTGGGTTTAGTCCTTGGAGAGCCTGACTCCTAAAGAAAGAGATAAAGCTTTTCTTGTGCTCACTGGCTTATTGTTCCTACCTGGAGTTAATCCAGGGAGATATTCCAAAATAGCTTGGGCTTATGTCTAGGGTCTTCACTAAAAGTTTTTAATGAGGTCCCTTCTACAAAAAGTGCTCACTGCACAAAATAGCAACTATCAAGCATAGAACTACTTAAAAATGTTCAAAATGCGTAATTTACAGATGTGAATTAACAAAAACTTCAAACATGAAGGAGTAACCAAATCACCCACTATGGAACCATAATTGGAAACAGCTACTGAGAAATTGAGTATCATGGCAGAGAGATTGGCCAATCAATTTGCATTTACAGGCCCATCATACAGGCCCATCATGGATTTGTTTCTCAAGTACATATATTCGGGCAAGGTGGATGATGCAAAAGCTCTACTACAGAGATGTGGTGCAATAGCTGAACAAACTCCAGTCCTTTTGGGATTTTTTCTTAAGAATTTTTAGATCCAAGGACAGACATATATTCTCAAGTCCTTATTAGAAGTGATTCCTGAAGCTGTGTGACCCTGGGCAAGTCACTTAACCCCAATTGCCCCCCCCCAAAAAGTGATTCCTGAGTTAACTGCACATCTCGAAGCATACAGTTTCCTCATGAGAAGCTGTGGATTGCACAGAGATATAGCTTCTGCAAGAGCCCTATATGAGGAAATGAAAGCAAAAAATATAAAAATGGACAATATATTTCTAAAACAGTATGCTGCTCTGTTGAAGAATGCTGGCAAGCCTGTTCCTTTCACTGAACCCCCTGAAAGCTTCAAATTCTATATAGAGCAGTTGAAGAAAGAAGAGGTACAAGTTCCTTCATGATGTGGTGGGATTACACATTGCTTTGTCAGGGAAAAAAAATGGGAAACTAATTTTGTTTATGTACTTGTATTTACTGAATCTATCATGGGTTCAACATGTGTCAATTGTATTAATAATAAATTCAACATGTTTAACTCCAAAAAAAAAAGATGGGAGGAAAATTCAACTTTGAGGATCCTTAACAGGTATTTCACATTCACCATACACCTGTATTATTTGAATACCTTACAAATCTGAATCTTCTGGTGAGCCAGGACATGATTTGGACTTTCTTAGTCCATATAACTGTCCATCCTCCTTACAGTCATTATATTCGCTAAAAAGTTGTTGCTTGAACTGGGTGCTGTGGCACACAATGCCCAACTCAAGGAACTCTTCCTGTTTTGAATTCACGAGAGGCATTGAGGCTAGAAAAACAGGATTGCTCTGTGGTCACCAGCCAAAAAACAAAGCAGGCAGGGACTGAAGGTCCAGTCTCAGGTTTGTCTAGGCAAGTACATGTTCTTGCTACCATGTATGTTCAGTTACTATTGCTGCTGGGAGTGTAGGGAGGGGCATGGTGAGAAAAGAGAGAAATCCTCTTCTTACCCTTATTAGAAGTCCAGTGGAGAGCTGTATCCCAACATAAAGGCCATATCAAAAGAGAAAATGGACACCATTTCTCCTCGTATTGTATAGTTCACAAAGTAGGCTCTTGTATCTTTAATGAAGGCTCTAGACACAGGGATACATGGGGCAAACCAGTTCTATGAGTTGTGCAAAAGGACAGAGCATGTGTCTACCAGAGGAAGCCAAAGGTCAGGCTCAGCTCCATTGAAGCTGAGTCTAGTACATGAAGAGAGATCCTCTGATTACCCCCATTACACTATTTTTCCTAACAAACTGTACAATATGGCCACATTTGTCTCAACGTGACCCATACACATACTAAGTATATGAGAGATATAAACAAAGTGCTATATGGGGATGAGGGAAGGAAAAATAATTTCTGATGGACTTAATGGAGGAAGTGGTACTGGAGTTGGGTCTTAAAGACATAACCATTCTTTTCAGTCTCTCAGAGCATCTAGTATACATGGTTACATAGCACTTAATACTATTTATTGATTTGATTGTTCCCATTTAAAAATTTTGTTAGCATTTTATTATAAGAAATATTACTTAAGTCAATGGGACATATTTTGGGACTTTGAAATCCTTTTATTTTACAAAATGATGCATCATCATAGTGTATATTGTGTATTCTAAAAGTAATTATGGCATATAGTGTTTCTTGGAAACAAAACAAAACAAAATGATCAGGGAAAATTTGCAATGCAATTTATACCTGACTGTAATAGCCTACTAACCAATTTTTCAGAGGGCTCAAAGCACTTCATAAGTATATAATTCATCCTCAATCAGTGCTGACAGAGATGCCTAATTTACAAACAAGAGGCTACCTGAAAAGGAAAACTCTACGGGGAGGGTGCTAAACTGTGACTTAATTGTTGGGGGCAGATCCACAATGTAATAAGACCCTTTAGAGAAACAATATGGAAAAACAGTAAGTTGGAAGCCCTGAGGGAAAGTCAGAATTTTAAGCCATAAAACACATGAACAAGACATAATTATTAGCCTGGAGTTTTATTTTAATGATGTACCATGTCTTAAATATAGCCTCAATAGTTGTCTGAGAGGTGTCAGCTGCTCAGAATGAAAAAAAAAAGACAAAACAAAACAAAAGAGGAAGACACATCATTTGAAATGACCCTAGATCTAGCTGCATGCCGTCTGTTAGGGTGGTCACCTGCTATGTCCAAAGGGACTGACATGATGGTTTACCATATGCCTTCATGGCATCTGTTGGCCATTCCATTTCTCCCTCTGCCTCACATCCTCTCCAGCCCCAGGCTATGGGAGTACTATATGTCCTAGCATGGTCACCAGTCCATTGGTCCCAGTTCAGGGTCTTCAGGCTCCCTGATTCTGAATCTGAATCTGTTTTAGTCTAGGGTCCCTCAGGGGATGGGGTTCCAGACAGAGCTGTGCCCAGGGTAACTGTCCAGTTTGTGGTGTTGCTTTGGCAAGTCCAGTAAGATCCCATTGTGGTATAGGGGAATGACAGCTGAATCTGGAGTGCAAATAGATTAGCAATATGACCTTAACTGAAACAAATATTATTCACCTTGAGTTTGAGTGGTCTCAAGGTGAATGTTTGTTTTAATTAAGTTAATTTTGCTAATTAATTTGCCCTCCAGGATTTGGAGTCAGAACCTTTGGGTTCTAATCTCAGTTTTGCTACTTGGGAAAATTATTTCATCTCTCTCTGTGTCTCAGTTTCCTCCTCTGTGAGATAAAGTAGAATGTTGATTGGATGACCCCTGAATTTCCTTCTATCTTTAAGTTTATGGTTCTGTGTTCTGTAGTTTGATTGCAGTCATTCTTTGGCTCTAGATTGTTCAGGATGACGTAAGACTACATTGCTCAAATACACTACATTACTCAAAAAGCTTCCATGGCTCTCCCTTAAACCTACCTAACTAGTCTTCTTCATGTACTCTATGCCTTAGCCTACTTATGCTCCTTTCTATTACTAGTGAAAAGAACAATAGATTTGGAGTGAGGAGATTTGGGTTCAGATTCTTACTCTATTACTTAATTCTGTGTTACTTTGGTCAAATCACTTTGTTTTTTCATGTATAAAATGAGGGACTTGGATCAGAAAACCCCTAAGGTGTCTTTTAGCTCTAATTCTATTAATTTATGGCTTAAGGTCTTTTTCAGCTCCAAATTTTTTGATTGGAATGATTATTTTTCCTCCTTCACCACTTCCTTCCTATACTGAAAGGTCTAGTTCCAATATTGTTTCCCCCATGAAACTTCTGTGATTCCCCCAGAAGGAGATCTCTCACATTCTAATTTTATATTACATTTATCTCTTTAGATGTTTTATCTCTATCTACTAGATTGCAAGATTTTTGCAGGGAGATCTCATGCTTAGTTTTGAATTTGCTCCAGTTCATGCATAGTATAATACCTTGAACACAATGAGGATTCAATGAGTATTTGTTGAATTTTGAATGCTGGATGAATTGAAGTTGTACCTATGTTACTTGTCTTGGGAACTATTGGTACTATGGTAGAAGTTAAACATGTTTCAGGTTGTTCACCCCTGGGTACAGTGGATGATCGGGAGCAGGGCAATAGAGAATCTGACATGGGATAGAGTCTGGATTACCAACTGGGGGTGTTCTGCAACCTACTGTGTACCACATAGTCTGCCATAGGGATGGGGGGCATGACAATATCCAAACACATTTTGTTGCTGCAGATACTGTAATGAAACAAAGCAGGTGATTTCAATATCTTCTGGAAAGGCCAAATGACCACCCTAATTTATCTATCCTTCAATTATCTATAACCAATTAAACTCCTTGTTCTTCATATTCAAAAGTACCCTCTGGAAAATGGCTCCTCACCACCCCTATATTATTGTGTCTTGATATTTAGTGGTGTGAAATTGACCCACCAACTAGGTCTCTTTCTTCACTTTCCAAAAAAGATGCATAAAATTGTGTTGCACTTCTATTTTTTAAATTTAATTTTGTTTATGTTTTGTTACATTATAAGTTCCAAAGTATCTTCCTCCCTCCCTTCTCACCTTGCACTAGAGAAGGCCATCATTTGACTCAGATTTTTAAATATGTGTAAAACCATACTATGCATATTTCTAATTATTAGTTCTTTCTCTGGAGGTAGATAACATCTTCTTTCATAGGGCCTTTGTAGTTCATTTGCATATTTACAATATTCAGAATAACTTGGGCATTCACAGTTTTTGGAACAATTGCTGTAAACAATGTTCTCTTGGTTCTTCTCATTTCACTCTTCATTATTTCATGCCAGTCTTTCCTTGTTTCTCTAAAATCAGCCAGCTCATCATTTCTTATAGCACAGTAGTATTCCATCACAGTCATTTATGGACCACAACTTATTCAGCCATTCCCCAACTGATGAGCATTGTATTGCATTTCCATATTTCTGTTCACCTTTTCAACCAATTAATCAATTAGTAAGCATTTATTACTGAAGTTACCAAGAAGTTACTTTAAAATATTGAACCTGTTATGAAGGCAATTTAAAGAATTTACATATAAGGTGAACTTAGAATCAAGAATTCCCCTTATTTCTGGGCAACCCTTACTGAGAAATCATAGCATAATAATAGTCAACATTTATATAGAACTTTAAGGTTTACAATTTGTTTTACATATATTATTTCATTTGATCTTCATGACCCTAGGTGGTAGGTACTATCATTATCCCCATTTTATAGGTGAAGAAATTGAGGCTGAAAAAGATTAAATGAGTTGCCCAGGGTCATACAACTAAGTAAGTGTGCTGACGGTGCTACCTAACTACCTTTAATAATAGATTAGGATAGTAGATTTAGAGCTAGAAGAGACCTTAGAGGTTGTAGAATCCAACCCCTTCGTGTGACTAAGGGATGAGGCAACTAAGGCTCAGAGAAATTAAATGCCTTGTCTGGAACCAGCTGAGGCAGGATTTGAAGCTGGGTCTTTTTTGATTTTCAGTTCATATCTGTCCACTACTTGTGCCATCTCTTAGGCAGTAGACAGATGTACTATTAGTCCACTGAGCAGGGTGAGTGCAGGGAAAACTTTAATTCTAGAATAATCTCCTTTCTAGCTCTGTCAGTAATGCTACACAGTCTACCATTAGAGCTTTATTTCTTTGGGTTAAGGAACTGTTGGGCTTTAAAAGCCTCATACCTCCTGGAGGCAATGACATATTCAACTATGAATAGATACTTTTCCCTTTGTGTGAACTATTTTATCAGGCGCTTTCTAACATGACACCAAGTGAAAGGCTGCTTTTTTAGTAGGGAGGAGAGAGGTAGTGAGAGGCATTGGAATTTAGGGGAGGTGGGGTGTAGAGGAGGCATGAAACATAGAGAAGAGCACTAAAAGGAGAAGAATGGAGGCAGTGAAGTGGAATTTTGCTTATTTTAATCAGTCAACTACTCAATCAACAACTTTTGAGTACCACTGTTTATTCAGGACTATATTAGAAGCAATACATTTGCAAAGTTTCCCTACTTTTCAGAGTGAGACAAGCTTTGGATATTGAATTGGAGTCAGAAGATATGATCTGAAATCCTGCGTCAGTCATTTATTGCCTGTAAGACCTTGGGCAATCCACATAATCTTTTGTGGGCCTCAGTTTCCTCACTTGTAAAATGAGGAGATTGGACTAATTGGCCTCTAAGTCACTTTCCAGCTCTAACTCTATGATCCTATGAATTAGATTGAATTGAGTTTCTAGGTAGATGTGCCACATGTCTACTTCAGTGGTGTGAATGAGCATGAAGAGACACAAATGAAGTAAAAGGCTATTTTTCATTTTTTCCTTTAAAACTAGCATGGTAGTCAAACCTGCCAAAAATGCATTTCAAATTTCTCAGTTCTATTTTCATAAAAAATTTTCTAGGAAATATTCTGGTTTCTCTTAGGAAAGGAAAGTCAGGATTTCGAAGGCAGAGATGAGGAAGTCCATTCCAGGCATGGATGATTACCTGTGAAAGTTCATGGAGGTTGGAGACAGGGAGTGTGAAGACAATCAATCAATCAATCAATCAACAATCATTTATTAAGTCTTTACCACATTCCAGATACTGTGTTTAGTATTGGGACAGGCTAGTCCTCCAGCCTTGGAAAGTAGGCTGGGGGTCAACTTTGGAGATTTTAAATGCTAGGCTAAGGGATTTATATTTTATCCCAAAGGCAATAGGGAGCTTCTAGGAAAGCATTTTGAGTGGGTCAGTGACATGACTAGACCTGAACCTTTATAAGAATGTTTTGGCAGCTGTGTGAAGCATAGGATTGCAGCAGGGAGAAAATGGAAACTGGAAGCTAATGAAGAGGTTATTGTAATAGTCGAGGAAGACATATTTGCGAATTTGTCAGGGGCTTAAAAGTTTGAATCAACTGCAAAGTAAACACCAATGTACTTTCTTTCTCAGAAGTACAGCTACACCATCTTACTTGTGTAACTTCCTGGAGATAAATGCTTTTAAACAAATCTCCACATTATGTCATGTGTCAAAGTAGAAGTGTTCATAATCGCTTAGTGGAGGAGAGAACATTTTATGTGACACAGGAGGGAAATAGAAGCCAAACATGTTACAATTTTCTCCTTGTCCATTTATTGTTTTGATTTGTCTCAAATCTCCTTTCCTTGTTATTGTAATAGACTTTCTAATGCCACTCCTCAACAGCTTGAGCAGATCCACAGAAACTTTATATGCATGAATAATGTAAGTTGATGTAGCAATATATTTTCTTTGATTTCACATTACACATACAGCACAAATCCCAATAAAATGAGACTAGAGGATATTACAAATTCATTTAGTTGGTATTCAGTTTCTCTGTGAGTAGATAAATATACATGTTTTAAATTAAGAATGTGAAGTCCATTACTTACATGCTGCCTCTTCTGCTTTACTCTAACTGTTGTTTTTATCATGTTTTATTAACATTTTTGAGAAAGCAAACATAAGGTAGAATGAAAGGAGCATTAAGTTGTTGCACTGAAACATAATATTGACCCACAGTGGTCCTGAAGGTGTTAAGTATTTAGTGACTGTATGAGGGGAACCAAGTTACTTCCATTGTTTTCTAGTGCAGGAGGTCTTAACTTGTCAATGAACTTAAAAAAAAATTGATTGAGAAAACAGGTCTTCAAGTTTGGCAATTAGGAGAGCATTGGTAACTTTGGGGAGGGTGATTCCAGTTGAACGATTAGGGAGGGAATCAGATTACAGAGACACAGACTCAGAAAATGTCCTTCTGGCATCAGAATATATCAAGGAACACTATTAACTATTTCCTAACTGATTAATAAAAGTGATTCTGTGACAGAAAACAAAAGCCCTTTGGGGTAGGGAATTAGATGTATGTAAAATAGTGTGAGGTTACTGTCATGGATGAGTTAGAACTTATTTGAAAGAATATCATTATTAATTTTGAGGATCATAATAATTTCTTGAAAAATTTTACTTTCCCCCTTTGAAAAGTATGATATCATAACTTTGCAAGAGAAAAAAATGACAAATTTTCCTAAGTATGTTGTAAAGAGCACTTGACTGGCATGAGTTCTGATCCTAGATTTTCTACTAGTTGGTTCAATTGTCTGAGACTTGTTACTTAGCTTTCTGGGCCTTATTTTCTTATCTTAGATTATAATTTCTTTACCTTTGATTGTATCTAAGTTTCTTCTAGATCTAATATTCTATTATTTGAGACAGCTTGACTTAAATCTTGTGATGAGAAAAAAAATCAGTCTAGTTATTTAAACTGTTTATTGATATACTTCTCTGGTGACTGTGACGCGTAAGAATTGGCTAAAGGAATTGAAGATTTTTAGCTTGAAGAGGGAAAAACATGGACTTCTGGCTCATGCAACCAGTAAAATGGAAGCCTGTATACTTTTTCCAGTCTTCACGACTTCTCAAACCTCTCTAAAATAAGAATTATGAACAAGAGATAGAGCAATTACAACAGTTTCCTCAGTCTAAGACATCAAGAACTCGAACAAGGTAACAACTGGATGAACTAACAGCAAAGATGGCTTATCCCAAATCCTAAATATGCTCACTCAGCACTCCTTTCCCACCAGCCACTAAGCTCTGGAAGGGCTGCACAAACTGACCCAATAGACCCAACAGATCTAATAGGCTTGCTCAACTCTGTCTACATCTGGCCCCTCCCCTTGTCATGGAAAATGAAAAGTTAGAATCAGATGGGACTGAGTTTGACAGTACTTTATGCTGAAACAGTACTTAGGCAGAGAACAGAGGAACAGAGGAACAGAGGGAACTGAGGCAGGAAGTCAGCATGTGTATGGATCTACCAGGCCTGAAGCAAAGGGGACTGACATCAAACTGGACTAGTTCTGTTCCAACAGAAGTCATTGGGAACAGAGACTGTGGCTGATAAAATAGGAAATTCTCAGTGTAGGAGGAGGATAAGACAGCCCCTCCTCAGGCCCAGCCCCTGAGGAAACCACCATCAAAGGGTAAAGAGTTAGAAAGTGAGTGATGGAGGAATATAAGGAAAGAAAACTGAAATTACCAAAACTCTCAGGAGGAAGAAACTTGGAGAACTTGAGCTCAAGTGGATAAATGCACAGGGAAGAAGTTATTAACAGAAGAGAAAACTTGGGGCATAGGCAGATGACAGCTATAGTATTTGAAAGTCCATCATGTACTGACTCATTTTGCTCGACTCCATAGAATGCTAGGAACAACAGGCAGAAATTGCAGAGAGATAGATTTTTGCAAAATAAAGAAAAACTTCCCAACAATTAAAAGAGTTCCAAAATAAATCAATCATTGAACATTTATTAAGCACGTGCTATGTGCCAGGCATTGTGTGAAGTTCTGGGGATACAAAAAGGGACAAAAGATAGTTCCTGCCCTCAAGGAGCATACAATTTAATGGAGGTAATGGGTTGTATCAAGTGGTAGTGGGTCTCATATCACTGAATTTCAAGCAGAGACTGGATGACCACTTGTCATGTTGTAGAAAGGATTCCTGTTTAGGAATGGGTCAGCCCGGACGACTTCTGAGGTCCCTTCCCATCCTGGGAGTCACTGAAGAGCTTATTTGGTATGGCAGATAAAGAAAACTAGAGATAAAAGTTTGTTGCATGATCAAATGAATGAATAAATAATCCCAAAATATTATAATGTGCAAGGGGACAAAAACTTAGCTAATATTGTATAGTAGGAAGATTTCCATGAGTGTTCTACCGTAATGCTTCATTGTGGTGTGGCAGTGACCATTGGTTCTTAAAAATTATGTCAATAGATTGCATGCTCTGGCAGATTCCATGAAGTTGGAAAGGACGGCCCTAGTGACAGGCTGTATCTTGCCATCTAAGAACCAGACTGGTCAAGTATGAAGAGGCTTATCACTATTAGGGAGACTCTAAACTGAAGGTTTCTTTGGCCATGGTGATGCACAAAGCAGAGAAAAATACAAAATGACTTTGAGTCCTGTGTATTTCACATCTAACTCTGCAGTAATAGTAGTAGAGAAAAATATATGGTGGAAAGAGTATTGAGAGGACCTGAATTCAAATGCTAACTCTACTACATCAATCTGTGTGACCTTGGGCAAGTTACTAATCCTCTCTGCACCTCAGTTTCCTCGTCTGAAAAATGAGGTTGAACTAGATTATCTTTGGTCTCTTCTAGTTCTAAATCTATGATCCTGTGAATAGTGGCAGCTTTTTGACCTTGAATGGCTACACAACAACATGGAAAGAGAAATGAATTTAGTGTTAGAAGACCTGGGTTCAAACTGGCATTCTCCCACTTCCCATGTAAGCCTTAATTTCCTTATCTGTTATATTGCTCCAACCTTACCTTTTAGCATCTGTATAGCACTTTGAGATTTATAAAGCATTTTACAAATATTATCTCCTTTGGTTCTCATGACAATCCTGAGAAGTAGGTGCTATTATCTACATTTTACAGATGAGGAAACTGAGTCACACAGGTTAAGTGATTTGCTCAGGGCATACAGCTAGTAAGTATCTGAAGTAGGATTTGAACTCAGATTTTGCTAACTTCATGTCCTGTGCTCTGTGTACTCTGTCACCACAAGTTCAACTTTCCCTTCTTAAATAAGTTGTTGAACCTGAAAAAAAATGAAAAATGGATAAAAATAATGATAACAACTCTGATTATTGCCATTTCTTAGGACAGTTTATCCAATATAAAAGAAGTTCTACAATAAAGAGGCAACAGAGGCCCAAATCCACCTTAGCCAAGCAAGCTTAGTCTCCTTGCCAAGCAGAGAGATATGGCAGGACCTAGTTATACCAGTTTAGAAAATTATATTAGTGACATATTATCAAAAAGTATGATTGAATATAAGCCTTATTGCTTCACAAAATAGTAAATATCTGTGGGACATCAGCCTATAGAAAGTTTGACAGGAGATCTAATTAACTCAAGAGCATTTACAGATGAAAGGACAACAAACAATTGTGAAATGAAACAGATCTGTTCATATTTTGATAATTATCCAATATCATTTTTGGTAGTTGAACTGCCACATTTAGACTTTAACACTTCAACATCTGGTTTGACTTGGTAGGGCCTTAGAAGCTTTTCTTCAAAAGGTGTCTCCTATAATTATGCAAAGATCATACAAGAAAACTTGATAAATACAACCAGAAAGATAATTTTAATGATCCTCTGATTATCGATAACCTGAGTACAAAGTAAGAAGACATGCTTACTAAAGGTGTTTGTCAGTTTCATGGAGGATATTTTCCACAAAATCCAAATGGAAGTGGGATTCTTAATCCCACTTCAGATGACATTCTTCAGATATTCGTTTGTGAATAACATTATTTATATCAGTTATATCAGTCCCCAGAACATGACTCCTCATTGAGATCCATTAACTACTCAAAATATATTGGTGCAGAAATCTACACTTGACAAATCAAGTAGACTAAGAATGCATGGCTCCTAGATTATATCATACAGCTGAATGTGGAATAACATGGAATTGGTTCATCAGCATATACACTTTAGAGAAGCATTGTAAGTGGACCAAGAGTTGAATAGAAGGAAAACGATCCAGATTTCATCTGAAATACCCCATAGCACTTCCAGTGATGCCAAGCTGCTTCCTGCTGCCAAAGCCCATTTTAAATAATACCAATGTCCTCTCAGTGATGCTATCTGTCTGTAAATTGTGGAACACCACAATCTCAGAACTACCAAAAGGGTCATGTTAAAGTACTAGGTGAAAAGGCTGTAGTGTACTAGCATATTACCTACAGGGACCTGTGCACAAGAATATTATGAAAGAAGTCATCAGGAACACAGGACAAGAAAAGAAAAAGGACGAGGACAAAAAAATGAGTTATGCCTGTCATATTTGGGAGTAAGGAGTTACAGATAGACAGACTGAGTATTGTGCTGATGTCTATGAAATACTAAAAAGTCCAGAGAAAGGCTTTGAACCTCTTTGGTATATTATCCTTGGAGGATTTATAAAAAGGAAATCAAAATTAGAAGGGGCCTTACTGGCCATCTAGTATACCATTCTACCCAATAACCTTTATTATGTGATTGACAAAAGTTCTCTAGCCTTGGTAGCTAGGTGGCATAGTGAATATGATTCTGGACTCAGAATCAAGAAGATCTGAGACTGAACCCTGCCTTAGACATGCTTACTAGTTGTGTGACCCTGGGCAAGTCACTTAATCTTTGTTTCTTCAGTGGTAAAATTGTGATAATCATAGTATGTTCCACACAGAAATATTGTAAGGATCAGATAATATATAAAAGAAGCTTTGTAAACCTTAAAGCACAATAAAATTTTTAGCCATTCTTATTATTTTCAGTAAAGGAGATCACTATATCATAAGGTGGTCTGTATATTTGGACAACACTAAATTGTCAGAAAATTCTGCCTCATGCATATATAATATATGCATTCTACCACATATGTGTGATGATGTCTGTATATAAAGATGAAGCTTATAGGTGGTACCAATAGATATAATCTGAGATTTGATCTGGCTTCCCTCATGTAAAGTAGGAAGAGGGCCATGCCTTTATCATCAGCAGGAAGGATACAGGATTCCTGAGGTTGGAAATTACCTCACATCTAGATAAGTGGTATATTAACTTCACAGAGAATGTGGTATCCAAACTAGATTTTAAAGGAAGGGAAGGATTTCAGTAGGTAAAGGCAAGAAAGGAGCTTATTGCAGGTATGTAGGATGGCTTGTGTGAATGCATAGAGGCAAATGAGAATAGGTTATGTTTGGGAATTAGGTAGAAATCCACTGTAATTGAGCACACTTTGTCAGTCTTTGAGTGTGCATGTTCTGTCTACTTACATGGAAGGAAGTAGTATAAAATAAGATTGGAATGGTATGCTGGAAACAGTTGTAGAGGGCCTTAAATACTAGACCAAGGATCTGTGTTTTATTCTACTGGCAACTGGGAACTACAGAAAGTTTTTAAAGCAGTGGAATGACATGATCAGATCTCTGTATTAGGAACACTATTTTGGCAGCTGTGAGAAAAATGCACTAGAGAGAGAGAGAGAAGAGACTGGAGGCAGACCAGTTATGAGATTATGACAAAAGTCCAGAGGAGAGTTGGTGAAGATATGAAATATCATGGCCATGTGAGTGAAAGGCAGTAGGGAAGAGGGGTGTTCAGGTCTTTTTTTCATTTCATTTGTAGTTAATCCTCTTCCCATCTTATATTGTGCCTATGATTTTTTTTTGAGGGGGAGTGAAACTCAAATTTATCTTCATTTCAATTTAAAAATTAGTTCGAATTCATCATTTTACACATGATTTCTTTTAGTTTTGATTCTGTCGTGCGGTACATTAGCTGTTCCTTACAGTTGTTCCTTATTTGCAAATCTGATGAGCATACCTTTGGTATCTTGAATGAATGAATGAGGAAGGGTGTATCAAGTGATTACTATGTGTCAAATATTGTGCTAAGTGCTAGGGATAGAAAAAGAAGACAATCCATGTTCTCAAGAAAGGCATGCTCTAATGGTGAGGAGGAGATAATGTATATGGGGAGGTTTGGCTGCAAGGTGACTGGAAAGTCCTAGAGGCCCTAAATATACCTTAAGAGTGAGACAGGAAGCAGGATGTGTAAGGCAAGTCTAACTACCTCTACCTGATGCCATTTCCCCTCAGAGCCCGCTGGTGATAGCCCAGAACTTTGAACCCAAGGCTCACAGGAATGACACTGCTTCCAGCCCAGTACCCTCAGCCATCATCTGGGTTAGCCACCTATGTGGAGATGCAGCATGACATCTCTTCCTGCGGTTGCTATATGTAGCCATTGAAGACCCAGGAAAGAAAGTTCTTGTGTCACTATCAAACAATTCAACATTAGAAACTGATACAATTTTATGAGTTTAAATGACATTAAAGAAAAGACATTATTTTGGCTTTGTGGGGGACCCTAAGGAACATGGGACCTTTCCATCTGTCTTGCAACTGAAATCTTCCATATATGTTATGTTTCCCATTAGAATATGATCTCCTGGAGATAGGAAACTATTTTTCTTTTTAAATTCGTATGTTCATTGCTTGGTCACACTGCAAGTTCCAATAAGGGTAAAGAATAAGTTAAGTGTTAAGAGATAGAAGGATGGATGATTGTGGTTACATAGCAGAATCTCAAAGTTCCAGAACTTGGAGGCCAATTCTAAGATATAGTGAGGTTTAAAGTATGACTGTGTCAACATGTAGTTGAAGTAGAGTAGAAAAGGATATCCTTGGAATTGAGATAGATGAGAATTTATGTGGATCGTTTAGCAGTGGGTTTGCCAGTGTGAACACTGAAGTCCCTGAAGATGGAATGGGATGGAAAAGAAGATCATAAACAGGTTTTAAAGTCATTAAAATATAGAGAATTTTCATTTTACACCTAACGCTGTTATCTCTTCTTCATTCATAAATTGTCCATCTATTCGTAAGTCTGATGGGTAATACTTTCAATGTTGTTCAAATTTTCTTGAAATCTCTCTCTTTATATCTAGGTCATGCATTGAATTTGACCTTATCTTGGTAAATGGTGTAAGATATTGGTTTTTGCCAGTTTCAGCCAGACTGCTTTCCAGTTTTCCCAATTTTTTTAAACCAAATTATGAATTCTTATCCCCAAAACTTAAGTCTTTATTCATCTGCTGAATATTGGCAAATGTCTATAACAAGAATGGGGAAAGGGTAGTATAAGATAATTGTATGGAAATTAAAAAAGTAAAAGATTTTATAGGTTAGTAATAGAAGAATAGATGGGAAATAACAACATAGAGCAAGGAGTATACATCCTTATTTTTTGAGTTAGGGAGCTGGGAAAAGGAGTAGTCCCAAATAGAAAAGGTTGTCAGTGGATATGGCAACCTCAGGGGAAGCTAGCTTTCCATTATAGCAAGGAGGTGGAAAAAAGGTCAGTTGAAAAGTTTGAGGATGTAGAGGAGTTTATAGACACTAGGACAGGGATCTTAAAGGGCACTGTGGAATAGGCTACCTAATGGCTGACCTGGGTATGAATGGGAATACAGAGAAGTAGGAATAATGAATCTAGGACTGAGGGTTAGTGAGGAAGCAGTATAGACATGGCACTTGAACATAATGTGACACTGGATGACTACAGTTGGGAACCAAAGTTCTTTTGCTAGAGGACTTAGGCAGTTGATCTGATCCAGAGATCCAAATAGAATTTGAGATGGTGATGTTTTGGTGTTTGCCTCTAGAGGGCTTCTTCCTTGTATGTATCTTTTTATTTTTATTGAGAAAGGTGGGTTTCTGGGTTAGGGAAGCCAAATTTCTATCTCGGAGAAGCTAAAAAGGCTTCTTCTTCTTCCCATTATGATGCTACTTTTTCAAGTATCCTTTTGTCTTTGGCTCAAAGATCTGGATTTCTGGCCAGTTGTCCTGATTTTTGTCTTGCCATTGGACTTTGGTGACTCAGGAATAGAGAGTGAGGCTGACAACTTTGCCCAACTCTGCCTCACTTAAATTCAATTCATGGGCAAGTTAAGATATTTACTATGATATCATTGGTCCTCTTTGAAAATGAAGACTGATCAATAACAACAAAGTCCAAAAGACTGTGCCCTTAAGGTTATTTCCTGATACTTTGGTCCCTGAATGAAAAATCTGGACGTCTCAGTCCTGGTTAGGGGACCTGAAAAATGCTATAGCCTAAAGACAACTTCCCCACAAGCTTCAATTCCCTCTTAACTATATAAAGTGTCCCCAAAGCCATTAAAGGTTAAAAGTGCACTAAGACTTTTGGGACACTCTGTATTTGTTCAGTACTTTCCAGTTGGAAGATATTCTCCTTGATAGAAAAGATAAAAGCAAAATAGAAGCTGAATACTTCCTTGTTCTCTCTGTCAGTGGTTAACATTACATTCCCTGTCTTTGAGCAGTGGGGCATATCCTTTTATTGTTCATCTTCTTGTTCTGAACACAGTCTTTTAAAAAAAATTTTAATACGCAGAAGAGAGCAGAAGGAAGTTCAGAAGATAACAGAGAACTGAGTTGGTATATTTAATATATACTTTTAAAAAAACCAAGCTATATGTACAAGAAACTTACAGTTTTACGTGCAATGTTCTTTTTCTGGAAATGTCCTTTTTGTTGAAATGTTTAAGTCCATAATAAAAAAGAAAATTTATTTAAAATAAAAAAGACTTATTTTCATTGTCTTCAGCATTCTTATAAGCCTCCCTCATTTCTTTGGGCTTGAAGTCTTCCTATACTCATATAAGTTCAAAATCCTGTTTTGTATTCATTTGTTATGTGCTCCCCCTTCCATCTTTTGTAGATGTCGTTTTTAAACTCTGAGTTTCTCCAAGAGTTCACATTGATTTCTTCAGATTTCTACTTTTCTTTTTTGTTGGAATGAACTGTGGTTGTAGTGTCAGAATTCTGTCTTTTGTGCCTCTCTTTTTCCCTCTTGAGTTATCTTCTTTTTTATAGTTTCTGGCCATGGGATCGTATTATCTTATTTCTAAACTTTTTGAACCTGAATTCTAAGATACATGCATAGCTTTGGTTCCTTACGCTTGCTATATAGACTTCTCTTCCTTTGCTCTTAGGGAGACAGTGGAAATACCTGGGCTCAAATCCTGCCTCTGATGGTGACTACCTGTAGAAACTTAGGCAAGCTGCTTCTCCTCCCAAGGCCTCAGTTTTCTCATCCATAAAATGAAGCAATTGAGATGAGATGGTTTCTAGGTATTGGGTTCAAATCCCATCTCTGATGATTACTATGTGACTTTGGGTAAGTGACAACTTCCCTGAGCCTCAGTTTCCTGATTCATAAATTAAAGGTGTTGGACTGCATGGCTTCTGAGGTCCCATTTGGTTACAGATTTTTGATCTTATTATGAGCTTTAAGATGAAATTTTCATTTTCTTCCAAGGTTCTAATCATTTCCATTTCAATTGTTCTTTCTCATTGGTTAGAATCAAGTATGCAATAGCATAAGCCCGTATTGCTTTCTCTGCCTTTTGACTTCAGAAACATCTAGAGGTCTTTAGAAAAATTTAGAGGACTTCAGAAAAAGGGATCTCCCCAAATCATCAGTTCTTAATAATCATTTCTCTCAGTAGGATGCTATGACTGATAACCTATAAAACTATCCTTGATGGTGATGAAATAGTTGGTTTGCTTTTGGTGAGAATATTTGAATGCTTCATTTTTGAGATATTAAAGGGATTTTTGGAAAGAAAGTCATTTTCAAAAAGCTTCCTAAACCACACTGTGCTGTGGGATGATAAAATATCTGAATTTTTCAGAGTCTACCATCTAGTTTTCTATAGTCACATGGCAGCATCATGTGACTGACTATTCCATTTCTAAGTCTTCTAAGAATCCTATGAATAGAATGTGGAGTTGCTAGCAGTTGGGATTTGGGATTTCCCTAAAAAATTGCAAGGGGCCTCCACTCAGACCTCTGTTTCCAGGAACACATTCAACCTGCAAGTAAAGGGTAGGAGGCACTGGGCTCTTTTCTTACACTTCCAAGCACTTCAAGGGTCCTTGTAGGTCCTGGAATTCAAGGGGTGGGAGAAGCAAGGCACAGAGAATAGTTAATAGGTAAGGAATTGTGGTGGTTAAAAACTTTGTGGCCTAGTGAAAGCTTAATCTCTTCTGTGCCTATCTATGTACTTGAAATCACAAAACACTATTTTAAAGCAAATTGGCTATACCTTTATATCTCCAAAGGCTGATTGCTGTTTGCTCTATAATGGAGGTGATTTATGAACTTAAAATATGCCTTGATTTTCTCCAGTATCTTCACTTGAATACTTTTTTAAAACTTTTTTTACTTGAATATTTCTTGCACTGATATTAACTCAGTTGTTTTGGAAAAGAGCTTCAAATGAATGTTTTGGAACTTTGCTTTTGTTATAGGACTAAAATCAATGGAAAGAAACTGAATAAAAACCATGAAAAGCATTTATGTTTTTTTTGGTTGGTTGCACTGATGCATGATTTATTATGTCCCTAATTTCCCCTTAAGTTTTTAATTTCTAAGAGGAAGTTATAGTTTCTATTTTACACTTTTCATCTTTGATTGTCCAAAATGGATGCACCTGGTTTGTGATGTTTGGTTAAAGAATAATTATTTTTTCAGTTCAAGGTGACAATTTAATTTATTTTATTATGAACTCTATCAGATTTCCCAGGCAGCGTATTTTTTTGTGTGTGGATTTAATGTGCTCCATTGACTGCCAGTGTAGGGTTCGATAGCTAATTTATTGCCTTGGATAGGTAACATATCCACAGCCTTTGGGGTTTGGACTGAAAGGGCCCTTTCAAGAAAGGATGATATGGGATGGCTTTTTAAGAGAAGATAGATTCCTATAGTCAGGGTTTTATTGTAAACATCAATTAGATTGAGAAGTGTTATAAAAAAAGATAATTTGCATAGCTACAGGGGAGAAGTGCAAATATTATTCTGAAGTCCCCTTTTCTGGCTTTTTCAGCAGCTCTCTCAGGGGTTCAGGGAAGTAGCATTTCCTTTTCCTCAGAGGAATCAGAGAGGGTGGCCATGTTGTGACTGGGTTTAATATAAGGTCACCTGAAAGAAAAGCAGGAAGTTTCTGGAAAGGAGGGAAGAAATGTAATGGCTCCCAGAATCCTACCAAACAATGTTCAGACTTGGAATGTAAGCTCATTGCAAGTAGAGATCGTTTCATTTTTTGTGCTTGTATTTCCAGTGCTTAGCACAGGGTAGGGAAGATAGTAGGCTCTTAAATTCTTATTGATTGAATAATTGATTAGGAACACAGGTTTTAGAATAGGAGGGGATATTTTTAGAGATCATCTAGTATTAATTGCAGGTATAAAGCTCTCCCTATCCCTAGTCCTACCCATATTTACTGAGGTCATTGCTTCCCTAGCTATCCTTATTTACCTACTCTTTCTGCTGATCCAGTGTAAGAGAAGAGCCCAGTGCCTCCTATCCTCTACTTACAAGTTGAATATTTTCCTGGAAACAGAGGTCTAAGTGGAGGACCCTTGTGATTTTTTTTAGGGAAATCCCAAATTCCAACTGCTAGCATCTCCAAATTCTATTCATAGGATTCTTAGAAGACTTAGAACTGGATAGGACCTTAAAGGTAATCTTGTCCAAATTCTTCATTTTACAGACTTGAAAACGGCATCTGGAAGGCAAATGGAGGTAAGAGACTTGCTGAAAGTCACACAGGTAATAAGTGGCAGAATCCACTTCTGAACTCAGCTTCTCTGATAAGAAATCTAACTTTCTTTCCACTGTGTTGAGGTCAATACATTAAGAAAGAAGTTATGTTATGTAACTGAAGATAGAATCCTATGTTAACACTAGAAAGGATCCAGGAAATTTTTCTAGTCTGACCTTCTCATTTTATAGATGAAAAAAGTCCAGAGGATGAATTGACTTGTCCATTGTCACTCACTCATGAAGTTTTGGGGTTTGGACGTGATCCTGTCTTTTGATTTAAAGTTCAATACTTTTTCCACTGCAGCAAGAGACATCATGAGATATAAACCACAAGTTCACTCTCCTCCCCCAAACCTAATATAATAATGCAAAAGCTATACAAGAGCATATTTCATTTTCATTTATTATATTTTCTGATTTCTTTCATTCTTTTACGTGTAGGCAGTGGGTATGTGCCAATTCACACAAGAGACTTAATTTATCTTTTTCAAGTTTCTTTGAGAAGAGACTTGTTTTGTTTGGGTCAATTTTACCTTTTTCAAAGATGGGTGTGCATCTAGTGGGACATAAGTAATAATGATAAGAAATAAATAGAGGAATTAAGTATTTATGTATATAGTACTATACAACTTCATTTGGTGGATCATCTTTCATGCCAACAATCTCCCTAAACAGTTTATACTCAGTAAAGAGTTTCAGAGATAAGTAATAAATAAAAGTAGAGAAAGACAAGAATTGAGATAAATAAGTTGGGGGGGTATGAGGATAGAATGATTTTCCACTAAAGTCTGAAAAGAAATGAGGAGTTTTTAGGTGAGGAGGCACAGGAGAGGTATCATGATACACAAAGCCCAAGAGAGACAAAGCCTCCACACTCAGTTTTCTTAGCTTAAGAGCTTAGGAAACAAAACCACAAAACTTTGTATTTCTAACTCTCTAAAATGACAGTGTTTAAAGACCCTTTTAACTAGAACAATTTAAGGTTCTATGATTCTTTTGCTGGGCATTTGGATTATAGGGTTCAGTAGATAACAAAGCAGAAGGGTAAAGAAAGGGGAATGAGGAAATATATGTGAGTTAATTGACCAAATAGAAATCTAGTCTAGGATACTTAGTTCTGGAGGTTTTTCCTCTGTTGTACCATGTACCTGGATTTCACAGAATATCTTGGTTAAAGTTACAGGGAGATATCCTAATCCTTTTTTTTTTCTTTGAGATTTATGCATAGCTTTTGTTTTTAAAAATCCGAACACCAAAAAAAAAATGCAAATGTTAACACAAGAAAAACCCTACAATCAACTTAGAAATCTCTGTGCCTCATGTGAGGAAGAAAAAGGTTTGTTCTCATGAAAGCATTTTTACAATTATTTTAAGGTGTCAAGGAAGTAAAAATTTTAAATTAGCTTCCCTGTACCATCCCCCAATTCTGTTTGGATACTTGTATTCTGTTTTAGAGTGCATAAATGATATTGACTATCACAATCTTATTTTTAAACCATGCCAGTAGATACTAAAATATCTACTAAAGTGTGAATGGCAATATTTTGAGGTCATTGTATATTTGAAGATGATACAATTAAGTATCTAATATAATCCTCTTTACTATTATCATAAGTTTATTGTTCATGGTATTTCCATTGTGCAACCAAAAGCAAATAAGTGCTAGGGCCAAGTAAAATTAGAACCATAAATCAGATTAGCCATTTATTTATTTATTTAAACAAACCAACCAATTCAATAAATCACTCTGCACAGCCTATATATTATTCTTAGTGACTTTCTTGTATCAACATCTGCAGATGGTGGATTCTAGTACACATTTTTTTAAAAAGGTTTCTGATACACATAAAGCAAATCAATGCAAACTCTTTTTATGAAAGCTTTTATTCCCTGGAATGAAATGCTGTAAACTCAGATCTAGGTTAGCCTCTTACAAAAGGTAGGGTTTGAACTGAGTCTTGAAGGAGGACAGGGAAGCCAGGAGGGAGGCATCAGAGGAACATTCTAGATGTGGTGGGCAACCAGTGAAAAGGTACAGTGATAGGAGGAGGAGCGTGGTGTTGGAGGAACAGCAAGAAGGTCAATGTTGCTGATTTTAGGCTATGTAGAACAGAGTAAAGTATAAGACTGGATGGTAAGAAAGGGCCAACTGGCAGAGCTTTAAATACCAAACAGAGAACTTTATATTTGATCCTAGAGGTAATAGAGAGTCAATGGAGTTTATTAAGTAGGATGCTGAAATGGTCACCCTTTAGGAAAATAATTTTGTTGACTATGGATTGGAGAATGAATTGGAATGGGGAGTGACCTGAGACAAAGAGATCAATTAGAGCGCTATTGCAATAGTCCATGCAAGAGGTATAATGAGGGCCTAAACTAGGGTGGTGGTGGTAGTGATGGTTGTTGAAATGGTGAATAGGGGATGTCTATAGATGAGATGTTGTGAATGCAAAAATGACAAAATCTGACAACAAATTAGGTAGAGTTAGGAGTCCAGGATGCCACTGAGATTGCAGACGTGGATAACTAGGAGGTGATTTTTTGTGGGAAGATAATGAGTTTCTGTTTTGGTCATGTTGAGTTTGATATGTCTACAAGATATCTAGTATGAGATGTCCAAGAGTCTATTGGTGATGCAAGTTGGTGGAGCTTATTAGGGCAGATGTATATTAGTCAATCAATAATCATAAAAATCAATAATCAATAAAAATTCCTGGAATCAAGAGATGGAGTGCCTTGTTCATAGAACAGCAAGGAGGCTAGCATCACTGGATCAAAGTGGTGGGGAGTAAAGTGTAAGAAGAATATAAAGGTAGGAGGGGGAATAGGTTATGGAGGACTTGAATGTCAAACAGAGCATTTTGTATTTTATCTCGGAGGTGATAGGGAGCTACTGGAGTTTATTCAGTTGGGGTGTGTGTGTGTGTGTGTGTGTGTGTGTGTGTGTGTGAGAGAGAGAGAGAGAGAGAGAGAGAGAGAGAGAGAGAGAGAGAGAGAGAGAGAGAGAGAGAGTGTGACAGGACTGAATCAATGCTTTAGGAAAATCACTTTGGTGGCTTCACGGGTGATAGATTGGAATGGGGAGAGACATGAAGCATCCAGACAGCAGGCTGTTGAAATAGTCCAGGCATGAGATAATGAAAGCCTGCCCCAGAGTGGTGGTAGTATTGGAGGAGAGAAGGGAATGGAGCCTTGGCAACAGACTAGATAAGAGGGGTGTGAGAGATGGTGACAAGTAGAGGATGATGCCCAGGTTGAGAGCCTGAGGCACTGGGAGGATGTATATCTAGGAATCATCTGCATAGGGATTGTAATTAAATACATGGAAGAAAATGAGATCAGCAAGTGAGAGGAAAAGTTCCAGGACACCTCAAAAAATATTTTATCTTCTGAGGAAGAGCAATCCCTCATTAATCAAATTGGGGGAGAGAGGTTGAAGAGTTAAAGCAGCAGCACAGCTGTCCAACCACCTGATTGAGCAATGTTGTTGACCTCCAGACTATTACCTTCAGCGAGGAACGACTGGCACTCTGGGCTCAAGCTACATGTGTGTCCCCATATAACCTTTGCTGGCTGGTGTTTTTATAATGGAGGACAACATTGTCAGAAAGTCCACTAGGAAGTTTATTGTCAGAAACACCAATGTGACTGGCAGACTAGGGAATCTGGACACCACTGGAATTTAAGAAATTTGTGGACTTTGGACATGGGGAGGTTTAGATATTGGTCATCTTTGGGCATAAAAGGTGATAAAAGACAAAGAAAAAAACCAACCCAAACTTCTCCAAAACCCAAAGCAATCAGGGTTGCTAGAGCATCAAACAACCTTCTTCTTATTCACCCAAAGTTCAAGGAAGTCTGAATATCTCTTTAGCTGTCTTGATTCATGTGTTATTAGGGCAAGTTGTCCAGCTTTTAGAAAAGACCAAATAATCTGGGAGAAATTTGTGGACCAACTTCTGGTTTTACATGGATTAGATCTGAGTTGGAGGCCACCCAAAGAAATCACTATGCCCTCATTTTAAAAAAAAGTTGATTTTTTAAAAATCATAGTTAGTTCCCAATTTACTTCCCCAAAACATCACATCCACCCTTGTTAACAAAGAAAAGCAATTATGTATAGCTGATCGACAAAGCAACCAATTCTAAAAATGTGTTCGACATTTCATACCCAAAGTCTGACATCTCTCCGTGGGAAAAGGGATATGTGCTAAAGAGGATTGTATTTCTTGAGAATTAAGGTAATTTTCTTTTTAATTTCAAAGTATTTTAATTTAACAAAAATATAACCAATTTGCCTTCAGACTTGGATCCTCCATGTACACAGAAAGTATATAAGTAAAAAGTGACACTCTGACCTTCATTTTAAGAAATCAGTATGGTTTCCAAGTTTTCTTGAGATTCCTTAATATCACTGTAACTTTTCCTCTCTGGTTCTGGCATCAGCCTTGAAATGACCCAGAGGCAAAGCTCCTGCATTGGTGACTCCAGCAAATCTAATTCATGACCTCTATCTTTTCTGTCTCCCCCCCCCACTATTCTTATGAAAACACAGCACATTTAAGTATGCTTAAAGCATTAGAATGGTGCTACTGGCTATAATTAAAGTTCTGTCAGCCTTTCCATTATAACTCCCTCTTTTCAAGGTTTAATATCTCAGCGATTTTTAATCCCATTGGGCTAAACTTGGTAGAGAAAGTTGTCAGTATGAATGTAAATCACCCCTAAATATCATCAATCCATTAAGTTCCTTTTCTCAATATTTTGCAGGTATCAGGAAGTAGGTTTCAGATAGTATGGGTTGACCAAAAAGGAAAAAAAAACTGACCAGAACTGACAAGTAGCATGAAGCATATTAAGAGTTAGAATGTTTAGGGAAAAAAAAGTAATCTGACTTTAGACATTTTTACTCAGAGATTTTCAACCAAGTTCCAGTTATAGCCATAAGATGGTTGAAAGCCTTGTTAGCTTCACCACCAGGGAACATGTTTATTCTCTTAGCTTAATATTTGTTGGTGGGAGGATTACGGGAAAAACTTGGTCAAGTTTCAATACAATGAGATATTAAAATGATTTCATAGAAGCACAGACTCTTAGAATTTCAACAAGGAACTTCAGAAGTTATCTGCATGAGTCCTGGCTACAGTATCTCCAGGATGTGGTCATCTGGCCTCTGCTGAAAGATTTTCACTAACAGGGAACTATGCCTGCCCAGGCAGCCCATTTTTATTTTGGGTAGCTCTAACTATTAGGGAGCTTTTCTTTATGGTGGTGAAATCTTTCTGTCCTAGCATTTACTAATTACTCCTAATTCTGTTCTTTGGGTCCAAGTGAAATAACTGTATTACCGGACTTCTATATGACAGTCCTTCAAATATAAACAACTGTTATCCTATATCTATCACCAAGCCTTCTCTTTTTCAGGCTGACCGTCCCCATTTCCTTATTATGTCCCTCCTGTACAGCAAGGTCTCTAGTCTTTTCATCATCTTGGTCACCCCTCCTTTATTCACACTCTAGCAAGGGTGGAGAACCTGTGGCCTTGAGGTCACATGTGGTCCTCTAGGTCCTCAAGTGCAGCCCTTTGACCAAATCCAAACTTCACAATTCAAATCCTCTTTTCTGTGAAATTTGGATTCAGTCAAAGGGCCATACTTGAGGACCTAAAGGGCCACATGCGACCTCAGCGCTGCAGGTTCTCCACTCTTGCAGTCTAGTGTGTCAATGTTCTTCCTAAAATCTCCTTTCTCTCTCTCCTTTTCTCTTCTGGAGGCTTTTTGCCTGTGAATTAATGTCCAGAAAATGAAATTCATTCATGTGTCTGTCAGTGTGAATAAAATTCATTTTATCCAGAGCCACCACTTAGCATATTTTGTTTCTTAAGATTCAAAACACAATTGGGATTTTTCCTTTTCCTTCGAATATTAATCAGGAACTCTAATTCTAAATTTAATACCTTGAACAAAACATAATGCATCTTCTTAAATAGTTCTATTATTCTCTTTGATGTCAGCCCCCTTGTTGGTCAAAATAATCAATCAGTTTAGGTAAAAAGTAAAAGGGTAATGGGTTATTTGACATCCCTTTGATTAAATAGCTGTTTGATTGGATTTCCTACTTTTCAACTGCTTCTGCATTGGATCATCTTCCCTCCTTTTTAGATTAAACATTCCTGATTCATCTAGTGACAATAAAACTTGTGGATCGTGAGTTACTTACTTTACATATAGCCCACTATAAGCTATGATTTCAAGGGAGACTGAAAGACTCAGTTCCCATTTCCCAACTCTGATCTTCTCTATCTTTTGGCTCATACTTGAAATTTTACTTCTAGTGATTTGTCCCTTTAATTTGAGGCTTTGATTACTAGTAGAATTCAAGTATAATAAAATCTCAGCTATTTGGAAGCCACAAGGAATGTCATTTTGAATGGCCATGCTTTCCAAATTCCAGAGATTTATTCTTTTTAAGTGCAGATTGTATGTACTATTTTTATAAACTATTTTGTGTGCTATCATGTACTATTAATAACTGAATTTTAGCCTTTTTAGGGATAAATTTTGCCTGAATATATTTTTCTAACAATTGGTGCTATTATTAGTAATAATTAGCATTTATAAAGCACTTTAAGGTATACAAACCTATATATGTGTGTGTGTGTATATATATATATATACATTTATATATACGAAATCTCATTTTCCACTCAAAACAGAAGTAAATGCTGTTATTATCGCCATTTTATAGATAAGGAAACTGAGGTTGACACAGGTTAAGTGATTTGCTCAGTCACATTGTTGGTAAGTATCTTGAGTGAGGTTTGAATTCAGGTCTTCCAGACCCCAGGTCCAGAGTTCTATCCACTCATTCACCACTTTGATGTTTAAAAATGAAATAGACTGCCTTGAGGTTCTGTATTACTAAAGCTCTTTTAAAAGCAAAGTCTCAGGGGCAGCTAGGTAGCACAGTGAATAGAGCTCTGGCCTTGGAGTCAGGAAGACCTGAGTTCAAATCCAGCCTCAAACACTTAACACTTACTAGCTGTGTGACCCTGGGCAAGTCACTTAACCCCAATCACCTAAGCAAAAAAGAAAAAAAATAAAAATAAAAGCAAAGTCTCAATGAACACTGGTTGGGGATGCTATGGAGAGTATTCATGCTTTTGGTTGGGGCTTGTATTAGATGATGTCTGAGGTCTATTCCAGTTTCTGATTCATTGTATTTGATTGAAGTATAGTATACTTATTTTTAGGTCCCAGTTGGCCTCTTCCTTTTTTTTTTCCCCTTTCCTAGACACACATGCACACAATCCAGATGCCTTTCTAGGGCTATTAAAAAGGTTTGTTTGCTCTTTTAGTCTGCAAAGCTTGTCTACCTGAACATGTCTAAAACATAACTCTTTCTTTCCCAAACCTTCTTTTTTCCACCCTGAATTTCCCTATTATTGTTGAAGTTACCATCATCTTTCCTGTCAGGCGGGCTTAGAAACCCAGTGTAATCCTTATCTCCTCATCCCCTTGCTGACCCCACCCATCCAACCCTTTGATAAATCTTGTTTGTCTACCTTCACGACACCTCTCACATACATCCCTCTCTTCATTCCCATATCGACTATATTCAGGTCTCATCACTTCCTATGTTGGACTATTGAATTAGCTACCTAATGTTCTCCTTGGATCAAGTTTCTCTTCATTCTAATCTATCTTCCACTCACTTGCTAAAATGATGAGATCAAATACAAAAATCCTCTGGAATTTAAAGTCTTTCATAACCTACCTAACCCCTTCTTACTGTCCAGTCTTCTTATACTTTGCTCCCCCATAAGCACTCTAGAATCCAGCTACAATAGCAGTCTTGGTGTTCCTCCATGCATTATACTCCATCAGTGCCTTTGCATTGGCCATCCTGCATGTTTAGGATGCTTTCTCCTTGTCTATGCTTCTTAGTTTCTTCAACTTCCTTCATGAATCAGTTCAAATCCCATCTCCTGCAGAAAGTCCCTTCAGATGCTAGCAGCTTCCCCTATGCTTGGACTCCTTTCATCTACTCTATATGTATCTTGTGTGTACATATTGTCTCCCTCATCAGAATTTGAGATCTTTGAGGAGAGGGACTGTTTTTGCCTTCTCTCCCCAGCCTTTTGTATAGTGCCTGGAATGTAACAAGGCTTAATAACATGCTTATTGACTTGTGGCTATCCATTCTTATTCTGTATTCTGGCTTCATTGCCACCCCTGCTGCTACTGACACATTTACTCCTGCCACTGAAGATCTCTTCCACTCTCTTCCTTCTCCTTTCTGCTACTCATCTTTTGTCCCTTTGTTATGTATCTCTTCCCCACCATTAGAAAGGAAATGCTCCCATGGGTATGGCACTGGAAGGGAGTTGGAACTGAGGGCCTGGGGGCCAGGACAGGTCATCTCTGGATTTTTGGCTTTTTAGGAGAGAAAGAGAGAGAGAGAGAGAGAGAGAGAGAGAGAGAGAGAGAGAGAGAGAGAGAGAGAGAGAGAGAGAGAGAGAGAGAGAGAAACAGAGACAGACAGAGACAGAGACAGAGAGAGAGACAGAGAGAGACACAGAGAGAGAGACAGAGAGAGAGAGAGAGAGAGAGAGAGAGAGAGAGAGAGAGAGAGAGAGAGAGAGAGAGAGAGAGAGAGAGGTTGTTGTTCTGGGTATGGGCTTAAAGAGTGCTTCCTATTTTCCATAGAGGGCTTTTTTTCTTTCTCTCTAAGTTGATAGGAGGTTACATTTTTCGCAGCTGAGATTTCTTTTTGTACTCTTAGGAATTAAGGACTAAGGACTGATTTTGATAGGTGTATGTGAGGTGGACAACTTGAGGGAAATGAACACCTCAGTGGAGGGAATGTGGGACTCCAACAAGTAAGAAAGTATTCAGAGAACCATTGGATTGGTGACACCAACTTTCCCTAGGTCCAAGCCTGCTTTCTGCCATTTATGTTGCAACTTCATTCTTACTTATCCAGCTAGGTGGTATGGTGGACAGAGGGCTGGAATCCCACCTCAGATACTGTCTAGGTACTTTAACTGTCGATCTCAGCTTCCTCATCTACAAAATGAGTGTAATAGTAGCACCTAACTCAAAGAGTCATGAAAGCCAAATGACAATTAACCTGGAAGGTCATTTGTAAAGCTGTTGTTGTTGTTTGTCCTTCATTCCCAAAGAGGACCAAGACATCAGGAAGGTGATACCATGACTTGCAAGTGTATTGCATTCAAGTGAGGGAGGGCTGTACAAAGACACCAGCCTCACTTTTTCCTCTGGAGCCATCTGCGTCTAGTGGCAAGATATAGATTAGGACAACTAGAGATGACCCCCATTTTGTAAACCTATATAAATATTAGCTAATATTATTAAAGCCCCACTCAAATGCTGTCTCCTCTAACAAGCTTTCCTTGACTGCCATTCTACCCAGTAATTACTTTTCATAGTCCTGGAGACCTCAGAAATCATCTACTCTCCAACTTTGTTTTCTAGAGTTGTTCCATTTGAAGAAGGAAGACATTGTCTTTTGAATCATTTGAATGTGGCTCTGAAAAATCACCGTTGAAGAATTTCCTCAGTTCTTCAACTTTTCCATCTGTTGGTTTGAATTTGATATTCTACAGACTTCTTGGTACAGACTATATTGCAGGACTAATACCTCTTCTTTGATTTTGGAGATTTAGACTTAGTTCTCTTGATCATTCCCTTAACTGCTGGGCTCTATTATTTAGTGCAGAACACTTAAGAATTGAGGGCCCAGACAGCTCTGTGTCCTTGAAGTCATTGCCGCCTACTGTTCTGACACATTTTAGTGGTCTCTTCGGCATTCTGAGTGGATAGATCCTGTCAAAGGAAAATGTCAGCAAATTCACAACTTAGCATAGTGAATGAGAAAATGATTGCATTGTTTATCTGGCTTCACTGTTGCAGTAAACAGTGAATTATTAGAAGAGACATTTAAAGCAGTTTTGGTATTTGCTTAAGGAAATCACTGGCACGGTGATAGAGTCTGCTTTGGGTGGCACTATGCTACTGTATTATAGGAACTGTGGGAATTGAAAAAGCTTAAATGGATCTCTTGGGAAAATACTTTTCTCTAGTAGATATGAGCCTTGATTCAAAGAGTATAATTTCAAATATGAAACAATGTCAATGTTACAGTAGAAGAAAATAATAAAAATGACATCCTTGTTGTTCCTTTGGGTAAAGTTGGACTAGTACACCTGGGTATTCTAAGAGTCAAACTTTATAATACTCATTGATTCAGGGAAAATGTAAAAAAGGCCAATTGATTTTAATCTGTTTAACCAGGTTACAATGTTATCAATATGTCAGGGTTTGAGAAGAGGGGATTCCCATGCTAATGGAAAACAATACTGTCAATAGTAATTTGGTTTTTGTTTTGTTCATTATACAACAAAGGAGAGGAAGATAGTTTTCTTCCCTCCACTGCTTATAGAGAAAGGGGTGGGTAAATACTCAAACACTTAAAAAATAATTTTCTATCACTATACAATGTTAGGCAGACACAAATTATCTTCTTTACCAACTGACTGAATAAAAGATGGAAACTATTGGTGCATTTTCTAATTTTCTGTTTGTTAATTAGGCCCCTGGTTCTACTTGTAGGATCTGCAGGGTCTGCTATTACATCTCTGGGAAGAAAGATTTTTGCTGCATAAGTTAAACATCAGACTTGGCTAGCATACTAGAGAGCTACCAAAAACAAATTTTAAAAAATCATTGTTAATGTAGAGAAGATACAAAGAAGACTAATTAATATTTTATACATATATTAATGAAAGTCCATAATCAGTTGAATTAATTGAAGATAAAAGAATTCTTGTACAGAAAAAAAAGGAAAATTTATTTTCTGATAATTTAATTTAGAGGAGTTATTCAGCTCAGTAATTCAGCATATTTGCCTTGTTTTGGGGTGGTAAAAGATGGGTCCAGACTTATTTAGGTTTATATCAGGATAAAGGTTACTTATGCCTTACTTAACTCAAAATGAAGTACCCTGTCCTGTTACCTGACCCTTTTAAGTAATGAAGGACTATAATGGCTATCCTGTCCTTATCTTGGTACTTGTATACTCCACTTTGGGGTGATATTCAGCTCACATTGGTTTCTGTCCCCTATCTCCTACCTTTTGTGGATGGCTGCTGTTAGGTTCCTTAGCATAGAGAGGTGTGATACATATAGTTTTATCCAGTTAGAATTGTGGCCTAAGCCCTAAGCCAGTGAGAAAGTCTATCCCTTTCCCCACGGTTGCTCTTTCTCAATGAGCCCTAATCTCCTGAACACTTACTAGCTGTATGACCCTGGGCAAGTCAACCCTGTTTGCCTTTGAAGAGGGAAATGGCAAACCACTCCAGTATCTTTGCCAAGAAAACCCCAAATGGGGTCACAAAAAGTTGGCCGTAACTGAAAATGATGGAACAAAAATCACCTGAACAGTGGCATAATGTAGTTACCACCTAAGCAAGGTGTGATTACATGCAGTCTTTACTCAACACACCTAAATTAAAAGGAATACAATAACAATTTATTAAGGGAACTATCACAAAGACTACCTGCTCACAACTCCTAGACCCAGTCTGTCCATAACCAGTCCAGTCAAACCTCAAACTCAGGAGTTCCCAGACAGAGAATTCTGATGCTAAAATCAGCTGATCCCACCAGGACCTGCAAGGGTCCCAAATGTTTTATTCAGCAAATGTCCCCAAAGTTTTCCCACTCATAGCCCAAGTGAATCCTACTAGCTTTCATACTCACAGCTTCTAGGGGAATTATCATCAAGGGAACTAGCTCCTGATGTTACTGTTTTTCTGTTCATGGATCTGTCTCTGACAACAACCTCCAATTCTGCTTTCTGATTATTGCCTGGTGTCGCTACTTGTTAGCCGAATTATGTAGGACTCTATTCATGTTTGTTTGTCATAGTGGAATAGTATGGTATTTGTATCTGCGTACAGGCCAAGTGTGGGGCAACTACGTGGTACAGTGGGTAGAGTTTAAATCCAGCCTCAGACACTTACTGTGTGACCCTGGAGAAGTCACTTAACCCTGTGTGCCTCAGTTTCCTCATTTGTAAAATGAGTTGAAGGAAATCATCTAGTATCTTTGCCAAGAAATCCCAAATAGGATCGTGAAGAGTTGGACCTAAGTGAAGCATCTCAACAACAATAGGCCAAGTTTGCAGAGAAATTCCTCAGGCTTCTGTTTCTTGAGTGCCAATGTCAGTTTGCTCTTGTGTTATTTTTAGCCCCTCCTATCTTCTCTTTTCACATCATCTTGGTGCTACAGTGGAGCTGACCCAAGATACAACCTCCTGCTGTATCTGGAGCATGGATATATAAATATATAAAAATGGCAGTCAGTAGACTATATTGTAGTAGCAAATATTGTCTGGGTTTTCTTCCTATCATTTATTAATTAAAAAAGTATTTATTGAATCCCCATTATGTGTAAAACACTGTGCTATTTAAAAAACTCAGCTAGAATGTGCTGATTCAAAAAATGTTTACTAAGTACTTATTTTGTACAGAGCTGGGTTAGCCCCTGGGAGAATTAATAAGGTTTAGTTAAGAAAGGACACCTGACCTCTTGGAGCAGAGGCAGGGAACCTGATGCCTGGAAGCCACATGTGGCCCTCTAAGTCCTCAAGTGCAGCCCTTTGACTGAATCCAAACTTCACAGAACAAATCTACTTAATAAAAGGATGTATTTTGTAAATCTTGGACTCAGTCAAAAGGTCGAGCTCAAGGACCTAGATGGCCACATGTCTGGAGTCTAGGGACAGGACAGGCATCCTAAACATGAGCAGATGACTATAATGTAAAATAATATAGGAAAAGTACATGAAGGAAGTGTAGGCAAAGTGTTATGAAAGTCATTACCCAGTAGGGCAGAGATCAAGGAAAGCTTCATGGAGAAAGTGGCATTTGAATGGGGCTTTACAGGATTGACCGAAATTCAACAAGCAGAGACAGGGGAGAGGTGGGCATTCTATTGGATGAGATACTGTATATAAAATGCGTTGCAAATTTTAATACATTGTGTAAATATGAGTTACACTTTTGTTAGTATTTTTTAGGAACTGTGGGAATGAATAAGATTAAAAAACTACAGTGTAGGGAAAAATAGGGCAAAGAGAAGAAACTAGAAAAGGAAAAAGAACCAACAATTGGGGAGATAGGAGAAGCACCAGTAAAGTGGAATATCAAGTGTTATAGAAAGTTAAAGAGATCGAGAGCTGTAAAGAAGAACTTTTGAATCTGGTTATTAGCAGGTCATGGGTTGTTTCAGAGAGTGATGAAGGTGGAAGCAGAATTACTGATAATGAAGGGTTGATGAGAGAGTAGGTGACCAGGAAATAGAGGTATGTATGGGATGTAGACAAAATTTATAACAGTGAATGGGAAAAAGACAGTTGAGATAGTATTCTGGATGGTGCAGAAGAGTCAAGGGAAACCTTTTTTAGGGCTGGAGAGAGAAGAACACATTTGTAGACAGATTGGAAGAAATCAGTGGCAAGGAAAAGTTTGAGAACTCATGGAAGAGGAAATTACTTCTGGCACAAGGAATGTCCTGGTGGAGATAGAAAGGAGTGGTACCAAGGGCAGAAACAGGATTAGTTTTGGTGAGCAATAGAGACAGATTATCTTCTGTGACCAGAGAGGAAGAGGAGAGAATGTTTGATGATGCAATGTTTAGAGGTAAAGGATGGAAATTGAATAGGTGCCATAGAATGATCTCAGTTTTTGTAGTGTTTGGTATTTGATAAACACAAGTTTATTAGAAATCCTTCTCAAAGGGTTTTATGTTTCCCATTTATGTAATTGGGGTCCAGGTGATCTTGTCCCAGAATGACCAGAATTGAAGTAGAAAGATGATTGTTTTCATTTCACTCCATAAAGCTAAATGTGATGGATTGTGATAATAGATATCATGTAAACATACATAAAAAGCAATAAATAGGAGGGGTTGGAAGAGGGAAAACAGGAAGGGAAGATTTAAAAATAGAATAGACATAACCCCAGAATAAGTTTCTGAGTGACTAAAAAAATTAAATTTTTTCTGTATGATGAAAACACTACCAGAATATCAAAGTACAATTCACTTGTGAGGTTGCCGTGTGGCTTCCCCAATCAGGCTTTCCTCCTGAGGGTAGGAACTGGAAGAAAATTTAGCTAACACGATTCAGCTAAGAAGTATTAGAATAATAAGACCAGAAATTTAAAATGGGAAAAGACCTTAGGGGGCATCTAGTACACCTCTCCCTGTCCACACACTCATTTTAGACTGCATCTGATAACACATCTATTGCCATCACTTGTCCCTGCCACAATGTAAACTGTTTAAGGTTATTACAGTAAACAAGCCACCAACACTAGTGAAAACCTCTAGATGCTATAGTAAAAATAAAATTGAAGAAGACCCAAGGGTCAAGAAACAGAATATCATTACTCCATCTCCCAGCCTTTTCTGGTGTTCCTTTCATCTTCTTCTGCCTCAGTTCATCACAATCATTGACCCTCTTCCCGTGCTGTTCTAATTTTTGCACCAAGGCTAGCCTCATTATCCACTTCAATATTCACCTGCAATCTACCTGACTTCTTGGCATCCTTAAATAGCTCTATGAAATTGAAATCAGCTGTTTCTACACAGAGACCAGAGGAAAACTTCCCTCCATTTGAAAGGCAATGTAGTCATGGCAAGCCAGCCTTTTTTGTCTATTAATTTCTGAGTTCCCTTCTATCAGTAGGTCTGGATGAGTGTTAGCTCTAAGCTAATTGTTTCCAGAGTTGTTTGGGTTTTTTTTAACCTACTTGGCTAACTCTAACCTTTTCCATTTTAACTATGTTACTCTGATTTCGTCAGGCACCTGGTGCCCTTTCCAATCTCTTTACCTTCCCCATGGCTCCTCACATTTTTACCCAGGACTGTCTTCCCAAGACTCCATGCTCTGTATCTTTCTTGGCCCCCTGTTATACTCTCTGCTATAAACAAAACAAAACAAAACAAAACACACACACATATTGTCACTTAGCTATATTCTCTGCCAGACTTTATGTCTCATGACTTTGGGGCCTTTCTCTTTGCTGGCTAAGGTGAAGAACTAAAGAAAATATCCAACCCTCATTCTTCCCTCCTCAAAAACATTTGTATTTCATTATCAGTCAGAAATGTCTTATCCTAAAGGGACAACTAATCCTGGAAAATTTTGGCATTGGGGGAAATTTGTGTCAGAGATATTTTTTGGGGAGGCACTCTTTTGGATCCTTAGAACAGCATAACAAAGATGTCAACTATCAGTTCCACCCAGCACGAGGGTCAGCTTTGGAAACCAAGTGTTTTTTTTTCCCCTAAAGTTGAAGAAAGGAAGGTAACATATGGCAGAGCACCACAACATGAAGTAGGCACTCAGTAAATAGTTGTTGAATGAATGGGTAGAATCTTGCTTAAAAAGGAAAGGTGGCATGAATAGATTCTTACATTCCTGGCCTTATTCTTTATGAACAGCAAAAGAGTACATGTAACTGCACATTTTATGCCAAATATAGTGTTTTATCTAGGCAGTCCAACAAGATGACCATATTCTGAGCTGTATCAGAATGGGTTGGTTAGTTTAAGATACTATTTTCCCTCCTTACCACTAAGCCTTTTGTCACTCATGTTGGATTTGGCAGTTTAAATAAATATCCAAGTGCTTGTTGAACCTAAAGTTCTGGTAATTGCTAGGCTGCCCTATTTATTATTTGCGACTAGAGGTAAGGTTGGGTGATAGTGAAATAAAATATTAATGACAGTACACTAAAAATGCGTTAAAGCAACATTTAAAAAAATGTTCTTTGAAGTGGAAAATAGTTTGTGTTGAATTCATAAGCACGTACAAATCTCAAGTGATAAAATTGTGGTGACAATGAAAATCCCTAACCTAATATAACATCATTGATTAACTATTGTATTTATTAATTTTCCAATTTGAGAATAATTTAATAATAACAATATGCATGGGAAATATATGTTACTAGCACTGAATTTTTGTAAATCTTTTTAATATTGGCAAAATCTAATAAAGATGCATGCTACTACCACAAGATTTACACAATGCTAAATATTTTTAGATCGATTTCAACAGATGATATTAGAGACCATTCTTTCAGAAGTCTCAAGGGAACTATGTTAGTATTCATTTGACAAACACACATAACCACACATACCAAACAACCACAAACGTAACATCATTTGAATGCTTAATCTAGTTACCTTTAATTTTTATGCAGTGATAGACCTGAATTTCCAACCTAACAAATAATATACAGAATTTTTTTCTGTACAATGCAGACCTTAGATTCCCCCCATCCCAGAACAAACATTTGATGAAATTCTTTTAACAATATAACAAGAATGAATTAATAGGAAAATATAATAAAAAAAATAGGAAAGTACCAATGATTAAACATGGCTTTTATCTCAGGCCACAAATTGATCCATTTGGCATGAGTAAAATTTTATTTCAAGTTAGGCCTTTTTTTCTCTGGAGTCATTATTTTATACACATCAGATGTCACTTGATGAGGACATGCATAGTCTGATATTCAGACTGGCACATAGTGAGAACTAAAAAAAAACCACATATTGTCACTTAGCTAGAAAGGCAAACTTCAGATCTTTTGCAGCAGACTATTTGTACTGAATGGAAAAAGGAACATAGGAAATTTCTCTCCAGCGGACAAATAATGACAATAAATGACGAGTCCCATTAGAAATACAAACAGAGTAAATTCTTTTAATTGAACCCAGTAATGCAAAGATTGCCAAGGAGTTTGCTTTTCCATAAGAGGTGTTAGATGATAAGCATTCAAGATCACAACCAAATCCTAAATCTACTATTATTGCTTTACCACTAGGTAACAAGATCAAGTTAGAGAGATATTTTAACTGAGATAGCTAGGGACATATATATAGTATACTCAATTTTCTTTATTAAAAGAATTTGTTTCTGGTTGCTTTCTATTTTATCATAGCAGCTATAAATTTTTTCCTATACATATTAACAGAAGAGAGAGATTTTTCTTGTAGTAAGTTAGGTCCCAAACACTGAAGTTTGTTGTAGAGAACAGTGGTTCAGCATCACCACAAGGGGCAATACCTATAGGAGAAAATTACACAGGTTTTCCTAGGATAATTTCCATTTACTTTGTAAGCTGTGTCTTCAGAGTCTTCACAGCTTTGGGTAGGTTTGCTCCAGTTAAAACATTTGTAGATAGGGCATTTAGTGGATCTATACCCAGTGACTACCTGTGTGATGTTAGATAAGTCTAAAACTCAGTTTCCTCATCTGTAAAATGGTAGGTTTGGACTAGAGGATTTCCAAAGTCCTTTGTAGATTCCCAAGTCCACCCTCTGTCAGGAAGAAGCCAAAGGCATACCCTTTCACTGGATGTTCTCCTGTGGGCCCTTTGGGAAACCATTTCCTATACGAAAAGGAAATATTTTTCTAACCATGTGAGGAAGCTGGGTGGCACAGTGGATAGAATGTTGGCTTTGGAGTCAGGAAAACTTGAATCTGAACCCTGACTGGTATGACCCTGTCAAGTATTTGATCTCTGTCAGCTTCAGTTTCCTCATCTGTAAAATGGAGATAATAACAGCCACTTATCTCCTGGGGTCATTGTGAAGATCAAATGAAATATCACATGCAAAGTGCCTTCAAACACTAAAATACTATATAAATGCTATTATTATTATGATCACTTACTCAAATTACATTTATACATTTCCCTGTAGGTGGGGTAGGCAAAAAACGCTTTAGTACTTTTGGAAGACATGATTTCATCAGTATGGGTACTTCCTACATCAACAAAGCTCTCAATATTCCTATACTAGTTAGAAAGAGTTAGAAAACCTGGATTCAAATCCCAGGTCTACCACTTATGAACTGCATGACTGTGGATAAGTCATGTTTTATTTCAGTTTTCCCATCTATGAAATAGGGATACTAAATTTGTACTAACCTATATCATAAAGTTGTAGTAAGGATCAAAAGAGAGAGTTTGTAATGCCTTTTAGAAACTCTAAGGTACAATAGTTGTATAGAAATTAACTGGAATAAGGTAAAATAATTAGGTTTATCAACTTATACAACAAACTTTACAACTTTTATATTTTCAAAAATTCTTGCCAAGTATGGTGGTAGATACCTGTAGTACTTGCTATTGAGGGGGTTGAGGCTGGGGGCAGGGTGGGGGGGTATTGCTTGAGCTTCAGAGGTATGAGTTGTAGTGGGTTAAAGCTGATCAGGTGTCTGCATTAAGCTTGGTACCAATAGGGTGAAACTGGGAGCAGGCAGGAATGAAGGAGGGGAGACTAGGCTGTCTAAGGAGGGCTGAACAAGCCCAGATCAGGATCAGAAAAAGAGCAGGACAGAGCAGGTTCCATAATGATCAGCAGTAGGATTAACCCATGAGTGGCCACTGTACTGCCATCTTAGGTGACACCTGGTTGCCAAGGCTCAAAAAAATAAACAAAACCTTTTATATATATATCAAAACCTTCAATATACCATCTTTCTGCAATAACTACTTTGAAATGATTTGGCATGAGTTGACAAGATTTTGTTATGTAGTCTTTAATTCTTCATCATGAAATCACTTTTATCACATTGGACATTAAATACCCCTTTGACAAGAAGTACATTTTTTCAAGGGTAACCTTTAATATGGCCCATAGGTGTTTGATGGGTTTTAAATGAGGTGAGTACTCAGGACAATGAAGCATATTTATCTCCTTTCATGTTGTGTAGCATGGTGCGTTGTTGTATTGAAATATCCATGTCTATTTGAAACTTCTATAATTCTGAACAATTTGCAGATAAATAGGTTGATGTACATTTAACAAAGTTCATCTTCATCAATAGGGACAAGATTTTCAGACCCACTGAAAGTAAAAAAAGTCTCCAAAACATATTTTTTTGGTAGACATTTTTACAGTCTGATAAAGATACCCAGATCTCACAGGCTAACCTGGACTTCTGAGAATGGTTTGAATATAGCCTTGAATGAAAAAGTGAGAAAAAGTACATTTCCCCCCCCAAGCTTAGTACTGTACTTCAGTTTTTCTATAATACTTTTCATTCACAGCTACAGTTAGAAATGATTTTTTTTTTTGCTGATCTAGTCAATGTTCTTTTACCTTCAAGAAGTTTATGTCCAATTGTCTGGAACCAGCTCTAACTAGCTTGAGAGCCAGCTGTTAAATTTTCCAGCATTAGCATTTACACCTTGGAAATCAACAACTGCTACAAATCAGGGCTTGATTTATTATTTTGTTGATTGTCCAGACTTAAGAAAGTGATGGAGGAAAAGTTAATAATGCAGATTCAACTTAAAAGTGTGTTGACATACAGTTTTTTTCAGAGGACCAGTTGTTATATATTCACTTGCACACCTCTGCCTACACCTCACTATAAAGGAATCAATAACAACACCTTCAGCTGTGAGATCCTTCCGAAAGTCTTTTGTTTTCTGAGAATTAATTAGATTGTTTCATTGCAAAGTTCATCAGTTCTTGGTGGTGTTTTTTGTTTTCAACCACACCTTACACTTGTATTTGTGTTTTGCTGGGAACTCACTGGACTCTTGGTATTTCTTCTCCTATTCTCTCACTCTACCTTGCCACCCTAGGGAAATCTCTACCATGAGATCCTCCTCTCCTGATTTGTGACCATTTTAGGAAGGACCACAACCATGCCTGGGCTCTCCCTCCAGATTCTATCTCCTCCTCCTTATCTGCTACCTTGCATCTTCCTTTTTTCTTTCCATCTTATGCACTTTCTAACTTTCCCCAAAACAAGAAACAATGCCGCAGAATTAGAAATACAATAAAAGAGAAGAGTGAAACAGGTATATTAAAAAAATTAGGCCTAAACTGATAGAGAACTAAATAAGAAGTAATATTGGTCAGGTTCCAAGGAAAGTCAAATGTTTTGATCAGTTTGGTGTCAGTAGAAGCATACATCCGCAACTATTGATATCAAATACACAGACACAAATCAGAAATTAGTGCTTGTCCCAAGTAATTTACACCACTCTATGTAAATATACTATTATTATTATGCCTTGAAAGATTGAATTTGTGAATTGCTGGGGCCAAATAAATCATGGCTTGGTGTATAATTTTAGGGTAATGAGCTTCTCAGAATTTAGTTAGGCTGTTCTTCAAACAATAGGTCAAATTCTGGAAACATGTCAAAGCCTCTTTTTAATTTTTATTTATTTTTTGCCTCTAGTTTTTTTTTTTAAGGAACTGTCAGAACTTGGGCTCTGCTAGCTTGAGAATCCAGTAAGCCCTCCATGCCTCAGAGAGACATCCTTAGGGGTCATAAAATTAGAACTGGAAGGGACCTTAGCAATGGATCTGTGATCTCATCATTGTGGGTACTCCCTCTACAGTATAACTCTGAAACCAACCACACCTCATTCTGTGTGACTTGTTTATATCCTTCTGTTAATTCTATTTATAGAATTGACCTATACTTGCTGGGGACATTCCTCTAAATCTCTTGACACAGCTTGGATAGTAACGGAGCATAGATTGTTCATTGGTTATTCCTTGCTCTTGCTATATGACCAACTTACCTCCTCCTCTGGTGATGACATCTTTTACACTGCTTCTCTTCACTTTTTTCATTAGTAACAATTGTAGCTTTCATATACCCATCATGCACTGAGGCCTCCATTGCCCATTGGCTTGCTCACAACTTTGATTCTTCAGAGGTAGTGATAGTCATTGACTTACAGTCATGTATCATCATAAAAATATTGATGTTAAAAAGATGGGTCTTCATTTTGAAAAGAATCTTGGGGATCATTAAAAGTACCACACCATTTTCCAAAAGAAATCCAGTGTACTTTCCTCTTCCTATTTAATTTTGAATTAAATTCATTGTTCAACTGTAGGTAAATGCACTGTTGAATCTGCCCTATAGGTTGCCCATCTAGCAGTATAGTATAGTCTGAACAATAGGTTTTCTTCATCCACTTATTTTTCACTGTGTATATCTTTAGGCTGAACTCTTTTGAGTGATTATGTACCTCATTTATGAGGCTCACTGAAAAATGGGAAAAAAAATAGTCAAGAGTTTGGAAAAAAATTTCCTTTTTACTGCCTGACCATGGAGAACTTCCTTTACTGCATGTCTGGAATGACTGTTGATTCTGTTTTTCTTTCTTTCTTTTATTTTTTTTGGCAATTGGGGTTAAGTGACTTGCCCAGGGTCACACAGCTAGTAAATGTCAAGTGTTTGGTCTGAGGCTGGATTTGAACTCAGGTCCTCCTGACTTCAGGGCCGGTGCTGTATCCACTGCACCACCTAGCTGTCCCGACTGGTTGATTCTGGAAGTTTGGGTGTGCTCAATGACTATGGATGCGGAACTGAGAAATCTTTTCTTTCTGTTCTGCTCCATGGTTTTTTCCAGAGTTGGGTAGCATCAGAAACCCAGGCATAAGATGTCCTATTGCTTCTTCTTACCATTTCCCCCTTGGAATTAAAGGAATTAAACATTGTCTGCATTTAGATGCTTGTCTTGCAGGGAAGGAGTGCAAATCTGAAGAGAGAATATGAGTAGATGTAATCAGCACTGATAATCACAACTGTATTGATCGTTCAGAGATTGTTATTATCCATGGGTAGTAGAAGGAACATGGGCATTTAAATCATCAGACATGGATTCTAATGCTAACTCCAATACTTATTAGATCTGTGATTATGGGCAAGTCATTTAATTTCCTTGAGCTTCATTTACTTCATCTGTAAAATGGAGATGAAAACATACTGCCTGTCTCACAGCGCTTTTATTATGAAGATGGACGTATAAAGCAAATGCTTTAAAATGTGAATTGTTATGATCATTTGTCAGCATCCCACAGCTGCTGACTACAAGGGTTCCCTTCACTTCTCATGATGAGGTGCTCTAAGAGAGAGGACCACCCTTAGAAGGTATTGTCCCAGGTACAGTTCACATTGACTTTATAACAAAGTCATTGCAGCCAGATCACCTTGGTGTTCTTCATGACTCAAAACTTTGAGCAGCTCAGTAACACATAGGCAGGCACACAAGGTCCCTTACACGAGACAAGGAACAAAACTAAGAGACATAAAAGGAAAGACATCCTGAAATACCTGACTCCACAGCTATGATGCTTCCCCCATTACAAGTCTTATCTATTTTCCCCCTCAAATTCTGCTTTTAACACTAAATGGGTAGTTAAAAGTTATCTCTCTTGTACTTCTCAGAAGTGATTCATTTTCTCTGGCTTAGTTTTCTATTCATGTGCTTCATTAAATATCTGGGATTAAAATATGTATCACTCATTATAATATTTCCACCTGAAATGCAGGAGAATTTCTGAAACAGAATTTTCTTCTTTTAAAAAAATTTTTTTGGGGGACAGCTAGGTGGCCCAGTGGATAAAGCACTGGCCCTGCATTCAGGAGGACCTGAGTTCAAATGTGATTTCAGACACATAACACTTACTAGCTGTGTGACCCTGGGCAAATCACTTAACCCCATTGCTTAGCCAAAAAACCCAAACAAACAAACAAACAAAAAAGCAACTTGTTTTCTATTTCCCAAAAAGGAACCCAAACTTGCTGAAATTTCTTTTTTCTCTTTGGAGAAGACCAGCTTCAATGTTGGCCCCAGAAGCAACAAGAGAATGCTACTCTTTGTTGGGGGCAATGTCCAAGAAGCACTGCTATTCTTAACATCATTTTTCATTTAAAATGCTGGCTTTCAAAGCTGAGTCAGAGAAAATCATAAGATGGAAATGTACTAGGCTAAGTGACCTAGCAGAGAGTTGGTGACTGGAACATTTCTATTGTGTGTATCCACATTGAAAAGGTCAGTCTATACCAACAAATGAGTCAGAATGGCTTAGGGTCCAAGCTAGAGCTATAACTAGAAAGGGTGATTGGTATTTTGATAAAAAAAGCAATGACATTTAAGAGGCACTGACAGCAATCTTAATTGTTCAGAAGCTCTTGGGAGTTAGCTCTTGGGTAGCAAGAATAATCAGTAAAAATAGAAAACTCCTAGATAGTGGCATCTTCCCTTAACCAGGCAATGTAATTCAAGGGAACTTCTTCCTAGCCTGGCTGTTTCCTGTTCCTCATCTCCCATCATGGAAGCCTGACAGTGTCTTAGAGTCTCTGCTGTTCCCTTCTTCCAATTATGTAGCACAATTCATGCAACTCTCCCCATGTATTTTATTTTGCTTTCCATGGATGTGACAATTACTAGGTATTACTAGGATTCTGGTTAAACCTGCCAAATTCTAAGTCTTGTTGTGTAATTGACTTCAGGACATGGTTCTGGACATATTACATGTCATTTATTCCTTTGGGCATATCTCAGTTTTATCATGTGCTAAACTAGGAAAACAAAATGTGTTTGTAAGGGAATTTTTTACTTTAATTATTATAAAGTCCCATTAAAAGGATTATTTCTGTAAAAGATAATTAAAATAGAGAAATAAGAGGTAGCTTTTAGAAATATGTACACAAATAAAGATACTACAAGGAAGATCAGGAGGAAGAACATTAATATCCAGGGAGTAAGGAAGGTTTAATATTTACAGCAGCTCTCTTTGTGGTGGCAAAGAACTGGAAATTGCAGGGAATTTCATCAATTGGGGAGTGGCTGAACAAGTTGTGGTGTATGATTGTGATGGAATACTCCTGTGCTATAAGAAATTATAAGCTCAATGATATTAGAAAATCACAGAAAGATTTGCATGAAATAATGAAGAGCAAAATGAGCAGAACCAAGAGGACATTGTATATTGTAACAGCAATATTATTTTAAGAACATCTTTCAGTGAATAAGTCATTTTGATTATTACAAGTACCCAAATTAACTATAGAATAAGTCATTTTGACTATTATAAATACCCAAATTAACTATAAAAGATATAGGAAGAAAGACACTATCTTCATCCAGAGAAAGGACTGATAAATAGAAGCATGTATAGAATAATTTTACATACATACATACATACATACATATATATATATATGTATATGTATACACCTATACATATACACACATATCTATTTGTGTCTAATAGTAGCCATCTGTACAGAGGAGGGGAGAAGGAAAGGTAAAAAAGAAAAATAAATTTACATGATAATTTTATTATAAATTTAAAAGGAATAAAAATAAAAGTTGTACATAATAGATTTTCACTTTTGTATACAATAATCTTTTTTATTATACTATGTTATAGAAATGCTCATTTTATTCCATAAATTAAAAAGAAATTTTTAAAAAGAAAAAAAAACCTCTAAGGAAAAAAAAAAGATTCTGAGAAACAGAGATGAGGAGGTAGTGCATTCCAGGCATGGTGGAGAGCTTGTGTTGAATGTATGGAGGTATAAAGTACCATCCTGTTTGTTGGGCACTTAAGAATTTGTGGAAGAAGGTAGCATGAAATAAGGCTGGAAAGGGAGATGAAAGCCAAATGGGTCATAAATTCCAGCCTAAGGGGTTTTTATTTTATCCTGGAGACAACAGAAAGCCATTGAAGGTTTTGAAACAAGAGACTGACATGGCCAGACCTGTCCCATTATGAGAAGAAGGTGTACTGAAGTTGTAAGCACTTACAACACAGGGACTGTTTGAAATATGTCAAGCATATTCAATGAGTTTTGTTTACTTTGCTATCTGTTGGTAAAATATTAATAATTATTGAATGCAGGAAAAGTAGGAGTCATCAAAAGTCTTTGGAATGCAATTTATTTATAAGGAAAGATGTTTACATCTTAGTGAGAAAGTGGTGCTTGATTTACATAAAAATGTGTTTATATAAACATTGACATCTGAAAAAGGCTGCATCATTTCTAGTAGACTCTGTCTCCCACCTACACTATGAGATAGTCTTTGCACTTTAGAAAACAGGGAGTGGCCAATTAGCGATTACAAGTTTTCCTAAAATGCCCCATAAAATAGCAGAAACTTAAGGTTGACTTTACTTGTAGCAATGCCATTTTTAATATTAGCAAAATGAAAAAATCCTATAGCTATCTTGAATTTTTCTGTGCATTGCAAAAATAAAAGAATGAATAAGAGTTATATTTAGACTTCTATTATGGACATAGAATCTTGAATCCTGAACTTTTTTAAAGGCTTGGATCATGGCTCAGTTCCTATGGCAAGCCTTCCCTGATTACTTCCCTCTTCCTTCCGGTTGTTAGGACTATCTTCCTCCTCAAATTTTATGTGTATAGTTTTTGATTGATCTGTTGTATTTTTTCTGTAAGATATTTGAGAGTGCTGACTATTTTTGCACTTTATCTTTGTACCTCTAATACTTAACATAGGCAGCTAGGTGACACAGTAGACAAGAGTGCTGGGCTTGGAGTCAGGGGGACTCATTTTCAAATCTGAGTTCAAATGTGGCCTCAGACACTTACTAGCTGTGTGACTCTGGGCAAATCATTTAACCCTGTTGTTCCTCATCTGTAAAATGAGCTAGAGAAGGAAATGGCAAACCACTCCAATATTGTTGCTAAGAAAATCCCAAATGGGGTCATCAAGAGTCAAACATGACTGAAAAAACGACTAAACAACAAAATACCTAGTATAGAGCTGTGCACATAATAGGCACATAAAATGTCTGGATTACATTTTCATATTATTTTTTAATGTATTTTGATTACAGATATCAGTATGTGGAAGGTTACTGAGCAACAGCTAATAATAGAGTCTAGTAATAGAAGTTTGGGGCTTTGCATTGAGAATAATACTTAACTGTTTAAATAATAACTAAAATTTCTTGGCAAATGATTAAAATTCTTCGATTAATTTATACAGCACCTACTTTTCAGAGAACACTGTTAAAAGGTAGGTGAGAGACAAAGAAAATTAAGATGGCTCCTGCCTTCATGGAACTTGAAATCTATCAAGGTTCAGATAAAGGTACAGTAACTATGTGATAACAATGAGACAGAATAGTAACAGAGAATAGCTTGGGGATTTGATTACATACTTTTCCTATTTGTTGCAAGCCAGTTCTTTAAAAGAATAACCAGTGAATGTGCTTGCGTGAAAGCTTTTTTTTTTTTTTTGAGTTGTCCATTGTTCAGAGCGTAACACTCAAGTTTGGAGGCAAGCTGACAATATGAGAAGAGACAAAATAATAAAACAAAGAGATGATATTCATGTATTACAAAAATCACTTTATATTTTAAAATCACATATAAAATAAAGAAGTAATACATAATAAAGGATTGACTTTTATCAGGGGGAAAAGCAGAGCAAAGACTTGAAATCACAGATGTCTTTTTGATTCAGAAAATACATAATCTAGTAATGACTTGGTAGTGAAATACAAGTCTATTGCTGTTTTGATAGCCCCCAGGTGGTGATAAAGTGTTGCAGAGTACAAGACAAAAAAATAAAGATGAAAAGAAAAGAAAGTGAAAAAAGATAAATGCCACAAAACAATATCAGTAGAGTTGTTTGAAGAAGTCTTTTGTTTTGAAACTAAAAAGAAACTTGTATGGTACAATGGAAGGCATGCTGCCTCTGGAGTCAGAGGTCCTAGATTTGAATTGTATTTCTATTACTATCTGTATAATCTTGAGCAAGTCATTTATCCTTTGTGGGCCTCAGTTTCCTCCCCTGTGAAATGAAGGGATTGGACCAAATAGCCCATAAGGTTCCTTCTGGTTCTAAGTATCATGAGATCTGTTCTATATCTCCTTGCATTGGTACTCAAGATATAAAATCCCATTTGGTTATTTGTATTTTTTAAGAATAAAAGCTAATTATATGGTATTGGATATTGTCCCTGGCACTCATACACAAAGCATTTCTTTGTACATGTTAATTTGGGACAGGAAATAGAAGCCATGGTAAACAAAGCCTAAGTGCTTAATTTTGCTAATGCTGCTGTTAAAATAATAATAATGAAGCAATAATACCAGTATACAAAATCTATTATATATATATATATATATATATATATATATATATATATATATATATGGCAATCCCTCTCACATATGAGTCCCCAGAAAATCTACCCCAGGTCTGAGGCCCTCTGAGTGTCAGTACGCACTTGAAACCATAACTAATTGGTAAGTTTTCATTATGTGTTTAATCTTACCATCCATCTGGAGGACATACTAATTCAAAACAAAATAAATTTAATCCAACACCATAGCAAATAGAGCATCAGTAAAACTACCTCCCTCCTCCCTCTTACATATATAGGGTAACCACATAGATAAACATACCACCAGTTGAAGAGGTATACAAGCTGAGAACATGAATGAGAATGGAAGTCACACATGTGAGCATAGAATAGGTGTAAAGGGGCACCATATGAGGTATCTTCATAAACAGGGAGTTCATATGAAAGACACACATATAGTAGACATATATGTCTAGGATATACAAGTAGGATATACATCTCCACAGTGTTATCTGGTGATATCATCCCACTGCCATCTACTGGGTGAAAGGTCTCTGCTCTCTGCTGGATATATAGTCTCTGCAGAGTGTATTTTCTCTCTTGTGAATTGGTTCTACTGGTCACTAATTATTATTTTTTAAACTATTTTTGTGTTTCATCTCACCAGGGCTAGTTGCTAGGGTCCTGGCCTTCATCTTCCAAGGTACAGTGATTAGAAAGCCTCTCCCTGATAAAGATATGTTGGCTAACATTTTAGTCCATGGCATAAGCTATGAGCCACCACACCTGGACAAAAAGGCTAAGCAAAAATACCCCCAGGTGATGATTGTCTATTCTTTTGTCTGCTTGTGTCTGGTGTTGACAATGAACAGACTTAAGATTAGAAAATTCCCTATACTTCCTTAATATATATGTGTATATATATGTATACATATGTGTGTGTGTATATATATGTATAAATATATATATATATAAATATATTACATATATGTGTGTGTGTATATATATATGTATATATATATATGTATATATATATGTATATATATATATATATATGAACTCCTTAATAGGGATCTTGTGTTCCCCAAACTCAAGCTGGGGACTCCACCCAAAATAACTTCATAGGAACTCTGCAGAGCCTAGCATTATAAAGCCCATTTTGCTCTCTAAGTCCCCTCTGATTTGCTTGCAAGTGAGGTCTGGCAAGAACAAAAATTAAGAGGAAAATGAAGAGGCCCTCGTCCTTCCCTTTTCAGTCCCATGTTTTTGCCTCAGGATCCATATCTATATCTGCAAGTAACCAAATCTTTGACTTCTGCAGTATATTCTGGCCAGCACAAAACCTCACTCTCTTCTTACAGTTAAACACACGCAATAATAGCTACCCAGTTTAGCCTCTGACAGATACTGATAAAGTTGAGAATGACACCATAAATAAACTCATTTAGTTGCTTGTCCCTTTTGGATGGATAAGAGTTGGAAAATTTTTTTGATTGTCGACAGAAATTTCATAGAGTTCTGACATATTTTAAATTTCATTTCACAGATTCATTGAATTTCTAAGTTTGAAGGGACTTCAGAGGTCATCTAGTTTTTCAGGTGAAGAAGATAGTTCCTGTTTTCACTGTAATCCCATGAGAAACTAGGAGCAGAATCCGTATATTTCTCCCTGAAATGATTTATTTTTCAAACCAAATGATAGATTCTTACAGGAAATGTTCTAAAGGTATTGGTGTAGGTAAATGTTGATGCAGTGCAAACCTCACAAGCACAAAATAATGCATAGTTTTATCCCTTATCTTCTGAGCAGCTTCAGATCTGAGATGGTTGTTGACTATCCATTTCCCCAACATTTTCATGAGAGACCTAGCTTAGTTCTTTGAAGTTAAAAAAAAAGTCCCTTGAGCTCAACCAACCTCCCTGTTCCCAGGAGTTTACTTACTGACATTGGTGAAAGAAACTAAATCACTCTAGCAAGCAAAGTCCCATTTAATATGTGGCCCCAATCCCATAATTCCATTAGTAAATCCCTTGTGAAAATACTATCATATAAAATGCATTGGAAATGAAAATCCCCACATGATCTTAACTTGAAAAACAAAAAAAAAAGTGGAAAAGGATTTTGGAAAGAAAGCTGTCTTTATAATGTTGTGTCAAGTGCTGTTAAACTAAGGCAAAGAAAAAAACACACACACACACAAAAACATAAAGCATAAGGTAGCAGCTGAGGTTAGTGGGCCAGTCACTTCCAGGTAGGACAGCCAATAGAACCCATAGCCTGATTATTTCAACTCAGAGAGGCAGCATGCTGCCTGGAGGGGCTGCCTTTCATCCAATCCAGAGCCAGCTTGTGCTGTTCATATTAGCTGCTGCAGATACAGTTAGCACAAAGCACAAAGTGAGCTCCCAAAAGAGTGAGTATTGGCCCAGGGTTAGGTACTGAAAAGACCCACTGAAATAGAAGTCAATAAGAATTAGCATAACATGTAGGGAGATTAGCCAGTTAAGAGTCTTAACCTAGGACAAGGTGCATAGGATGCCACAGCTTGTAAGGGATCCTGATCTTTGGCCAAGAGAAGGGTGAGTGAGGTCATTGGTAAACATACTGTTAATGAGCTAGCTCCTCTCCTAAATCTCAAGGAGACATTAAAATCAACCACCATCTTGCTAATTGTATCTAACACATCTGAGGTAATGTTGGCATAGCAGAAGTGGGAAGAGGTCTGTATGAGGCTAGAAAAAGACAATCTGAAGAATGTGAATCTGTGAGCATCTCTACCATTGTCTCAGGTGCAGGGTGCCAGGATGAGCCAGGACAAGTGGTGAGAATTTTGTTCTTTTGGCATATATGTCTCGAGAGCAGGGAAAGGTATATCAGGCTACCATAGCTTGGTGACAGCATCCTTTAAAAATAATTTAACTCCCCTTGTTCTGATTCTATTCACTAAGCAAACTTCTCATCTTCTAGAAGAGAAAGCCCTGATCAGTTGCCATGAGTATTCTAGTCTTCCAGGCAGTTAAATTTTCCATACACACACACACACACACACACACACACACACACACATGTATGTATGTATGTAAGAACCATGGTCGATAGAACAGTCTCTTGCAGAACAGTTCTGTAAATGTGAATCAGTTCCCCCAGAACCTGATGATCCCTGAGTGAATTATTAAAATTGAGAGTTTTGACCTACAAATCTAAAGGACTAGACTAGGCCTTCACAACTTGCAGCCTGCAGGCTGCTTACAACCCTCAGGCAACTTGCTGCTCAAAGGATATCAGGTGTCCCATGAGAAATGTAGAGGAAAACATCCTTTTTATGTACAGGAAATCCTTTGGTGTACCTCAAGAGGCCTAAGGGCCATAAGCAGCCTGTAGGCCACAAGTTGTGCAGGCCTGGACTAGACCTTGAACCTGTGGTGACCCTACTGGAGTGAACAGATTTTCCTTGACACTCAGTATCTGTCTTTCTATCTGCTTGCCTGCCTGCCAGGAGGAATTAAACATGACCTACTGCTGTGAAGGTAGCAATGGGAACCTAGAACTCAGAGGTTTTTTGTTTTTCTTTTAATTTCATCAGTGACTGTTTTGGGTTACATGGTTGTGGCTGTCCCTGTATCTAAAGCATGAGTACTTTCAAAGAGAATATTTTCTGAAGAAGAACTAATGTCTAAGTCCTTAGAGAAACATAGAACATTCACATCTTCAGATCCCAGACTGGGATCACATGAAGAGGCATTCCAATGGCCTGATTTTTAATTCTATCTGTCAACAAGTCTTGCTTGTGCCTTACAGAGGGGGCTTTGGGAAGCATCCTGAGATCGTGCTCAGGAAGGATGTCAGGGCCACTGGCTTTTTCCTTTTGTTAATTATTCCCACAGATTTACTGTTGTAGTTTCTTTTCTTGTGGAAGGGAAAGTGGGGAAATGGCACATGGCTTCTGAGAAAATTAAATTTATCCCATATCGTTTTTTTATTGATCCTATTTTCAATTAATTTATTTTGTTCTATAACTGCCCAAATCATGGTTCTTTGTCGCTGAACTTGGTTTAGAAATTCAGCTGGCCTGTAATGAGTTAAATTTAGGAATCCAGTTTCTCCTGATAACCACTGTTCTATTCTTGCTGTCTTTGGGGGACGCAGGTGAATACCAGGGAGTCTGGCTCAGTATACCGCCAAATTATCCTTCAAGGATGTCTTATTTGTTATCCAAAGACACCTGAACCACTCTCTGAGCTTGCAGGTGGACTCAAACAATGAACATTTCTTAGTCAAAGGAGGGAAGGGGAGTGCTGTTGCTAGCACCACATTCCCAATTGCTGATCAACCATATTGTCCCCCATGCCTCATCTCTGTAACCAATCATATTGGCTCCTTCATGATGCTGAGCTCTTGTAGCCCATAATAACTTTTCCCTGCCTAGGAAGTGCTGTTCTTTGTTCTGTATTCCTTTGAAACTATGAAAGGGAGCTATCCTTTTTCTTCAGGTCTTTTGGCTAATTGAGGTAGTCATTGACCCACTTTACTAGCAGGTTCATAACCTGCTAATAAACTGTTATCTTGATTGGAGAAAATGTACCTCAGTCTACCATTATTGAATTTCATGTGCAACACTAGTCACTTGTATATGGCTAAAATTCAGTTGTGGGTAAACATCCCCTGTCTTTGAAGATAAGAGGGAAGAGAAGGCATCTCTTCCAGTTCTAGATATCTTACTCATAAGCATCAGGTATGAGTGAGTTACTCGTTCCTCCTAAAGCTTCAGCAGCTTTCTGTTGACTTTACTTAACTACTTAATCTAAAATTTAATGTCTTCCAAAATCTGGCTTCACCCTACCTTTAAATCTTTTCCCACATTTTTTCCCCTTCCATCCAATTATCAGCTGCTTCCTATTCTCCATTTTCCATCACTTACCTAAGTGTATTTGTTGAGGCCATCCTTGGAAATCACTGGAATGCTTTCCTTCATCTTTCAGAATTCTCACCTCTTCTCAAGGGTCAGATTAGGTTCTTCCTTTTCCATGAAGCCTTCCCTGATTTCTCTAGTTGCTCCTATTATCTCTCTCCTCAAATTACCTTATATGAATCTAAGCTCCTTGAGGGCAGCAACACTTTCATTTTTGTCTTTGGATCTCAAGCACTTAGCTTGGTGCCTGACACAAAATACTAAACAAATGCTTGTGGAATTGAACTGAATTAATATAGGAAGGCAATATCCTAGCTGCTGAGGATATGAATCCCAAAATGAAATAGTCCCTTTCCTCAAAAAGCTCAGGTTCATATATTATATAATACGTGATGGGGTTGGAAAGATGAAAGTAAACAATTAATCTCAAGAACTTTTATTGAGGAAAAACAACATATACATGCAAAATTAAATACAAAATAGGTACGAAATAATTTCTGGGGAAGGACTCTTGCAAATATAATGGTGCTTAATTAATGTTTGTTGAATTGAATTGTATATGCTATTTCTTTCATCCCAATGGGTATGCCTGGAGGGCTGAGGTTTTTGAAATGCTTTGGATACATGAGACTATGGAACAACTGTATTAATATATTAATATAGATTAAATTGTATTGTGGTTACACAAATATCTAGGTATAGATATACACAAAGATACAAACAAACATCTACACACATATATTGCTTTATGGATAAGGATATACAGGCCAGTTCACATAGTGGCCAGATCAAATTGTCATATTAAGTATGTTTACATCATTATTGGCATTGTTCTCATTTTTATTGTTAGGGAAACAACATAGAGTACTAGCCTTGGCCTTAGGAAGACCTGAGACCAATTATTATTTCTGACATGGACAAGTGCTGTTACTATAGGCAAATCACTAAATCTCTACTTGCTCTAAGTAACTCCCTAAGACTACAAGTTACAGATGCATTGCTGTTTAGCATCAGTGAAAAAGTTTCTATGCTGTGTCTTCCCTGCATGGAAGAAATCATAGGTCAGGACTCCTAGAAAGTTTGCTTATTAAAAACAAATCAGTTTCTAACACCTGTTCCACCATCATCCTCATGACACAGTATTATTATTTATTTGGATATTTTGTTTATATGATGCCAAACAACTGGATCAACTGATTTTTCTACTAATGGAAAATTGTTTAGGCTTTGCAAGGAAGGACTGAGGGTCTTGGAGAGGAGAGAGAAATAGAGAAAGCAAGAAAGAGAGGGAAATAGAGACAAAAACTTGTCTTGGGTGTGTTTACAATTATTCTGGACTTTTCTTTACCAAATTGGTCAACATATCCTGATTGGACTGAAAATTTAAATGGACAGTAGGAAGTGTGACATCAAACATATTTTTACTTTCAATTTAATTCAGATTAACTGAAGCAGGGGCTCTGGAGCTCAGAGTGAAGTAGATTGCTTCCTGTCTCTCATATTAGGTGAAGACATGTAACTGTCACAGCAGACACTGATTGGATAGTAAATAGCTCCAGCTAAGACTCTTGCAGAAATAAGTCCCAGGAAAGACAGAATGAGCAGAGCAGAAAGCAGAATAAAAGGGCTCTTTATATATCTACTGTATAGAACCCTGATATTGTAAATTACTATTTACATATGTCATAACCAGGGCTCATTCAGCACAGAAGGGACAAGACTGGTAATGATCCTGATCTAGAGACTAAACAGACCCCACTGGCAGGTCTGAGCATCTGACAGTAATGAGTATTTCAGATAGGTGGGCCCTCAGTATCAAGAACTGGCAGACAGAAATGAGCAGATAACATGGCAGGGAGTTTGCCATTCCATTTAGTATAGTTGAAGAATGCTTGATATGAAGTTTAAAGACAGCTGTGAGAACATAGGCCAGGGATTCCTAATCTGGAATATATGTATCATTAAGGGGTATGAGAGACTTGTCAAAAGAGTATGGTGACTCTTTGGTAAATAACCACATTTTTAATATATGTACATAGTCATATGAATTTGTATATAGCATGTCATGCATAATATATGATATGTAACTATATTGCTTATATGAGTAATATGTGATAATATATTAGTAATGTTGGGGAAAATTACATTTAACTGTTAAGTACAAAGAAAGTCTCATATATGAAAAAATAATTAATATTTGTTTTATTTTTATAGTAAATCATAGTAAGCTCTAGGATTTATTTCCTTCCATATTTCATATACAATAGGGTATATGGGAAGGTTTTATTGAAAACAAAGAGGAATTGAGACTGAAAAGAGTTGGAAAACCTTTCCACAGGCAAGTTACATAATTTCCCAAAGTCTTAGTTTCTTCATCTGAAAAACTGAGGAAAAGAATGCTTTTACCATTTGCAGGTTTGTTGGGAGGAAAACATATTGCAAAATGATGCACAGTATACATATGAATGTTATCACTATTATAGCAAGCCAGTCATCAACTTCAGGTAAATCTAGAATTGTGATTCTGTCATGGGACTGTTGTTCAGATGCAAAGATCCAGTCCTTGAGAGCACTACAGGCGTCAAGGGGCAGCAGGGGAAAGAGACGAAGCAGGACCTTTGGAGCAGCTAGAATAGGGAAGGACTCAAAGCAGGGACAGAGATACATGAAATGGGGACTCTGGAAGCTCAGAGTGAAGTAAATTGCTTTTCATCTCCCAGATTAGGTGAGAATAGACTATTTTTTTTGTGGGGACTGAACAAAAAATGATTGGCCAGTAACTAGCTAGTATATTTTCTATTTTCCCAGCCTAGGGATCATTTTGGAGCAGGTCAGTTCAACTAAGCAATTTGACTAAAACCATCTCACTTAATGGCCCATTCATATAGTCTTGTGAAGAGTTTTTTGTGTCATTGGAACCTCCCTCATTTTTAGCATTTGAGAGGTAAAGTAGCTTTATGGATCACTAACTAGAGTTTGTAAGATCTGAGTTCAAATCCTACCACTTATATTTACTAGCAGTGTGACTGTATAGATAAAGTCAATTTAGCTCTCTGAGTCTCAGTTTCTTCATTTGTGGGCTAAGACTATCTGCACTCCCTACCTCACAGGGTCTCAGAGTTGTTGTAAGGTTTAATGAGGTATTGTATGAAAACTATTTTGCAAACCTTCAGTTTCTATATAAATGCCAGATATTATTATTTAACCTGTTTTTAATGGTTTTAGTACATATACCATTTTCATTTCATTAGTTTTTTCTGCTTTCTTCTGTGTTTGAGAATTTTGGGACCTGCTTCCTTACCCACTCCCTCCCTCTCCATTGGCTGAAACTCTTGTCTATGATGCTCTTCCTTTTCATTTCTGCCACCTGGCTTCTTTTAAGTCTCAGCTAAACTCCTACTATCTGCAAGAAGCCTTTCCTAATTCTCCTCAGTGCTAACAGTGTGTCTTTGAAAGTACTTCTAACTCTCTCCCGTCTCCCTCTCTCTCTCCCCCCTCTTTCTCCTTCTCTCTCTCTCTCTCCCTCTCTCTTTTTTCTTTTCTCTCTCCCTCTCCCCACTTCTCTCTCTCATATATATAGATATATTACATATAATATCATATTACTATATAAACATATGTACACAAACATATACATACATGCATTACATATTTGCAAGTTGTCTCCACCTTTAGAAAATCAGCTGCTTGAAATCAGAATTGTTTTTGCCCTTCTTAGCACAGTTCCTGGTATATAGTAAGAACTTAATCAATGCTTTTTGAGTTGGCTTTTTCTTTTTCTTCAAAACTAAGCAAGTACTTAAAACAAGATGTCTTGCAGCTTTCACTAAAGAATTACCCAGGTCCTAATAGAAGCAGGAGACTCAGCCACAGCCCAAAGGAATCAAAGTAAAAAGAGTTCAGTCTTTTAGGGTCAATTATTAGAACAGCAGGGATTAAGCCAGAACAGAAAGCCCAAGCAAGGCACAGCCAAAGAGAGCAGCCAGGGTTTAGCCAAGGAGACCAGAGCTAAGCAAGTAAGATTCAGTGTCAAGAGGCACCGCCGAGACCTGTTATCCAAAGGGTCCATTTTATATCAATCAGTTCTCAGAAACTGAGCAAGAACTGGGATTTATTTGCTAGGAGTTGCTCCATGGAGAGATGAAGGCCACAGCTGGATTTGATTTGCAGCTGAAGTCAGTGACTTCAGTGGAAGGCCTTGCCACAAAGACCTCCAAAATCCATCAGAGCCCTGGGACAACAATGGCTGATTATTTTCATGGTTGGACTGATGTTTACATTGTCTCCTACTATAGATCCCTGGGATTGGCCTATAGTAAAAAAGGAAAGTACAAAGTCTTCCCGCAGGGTTATTTGTACAATGAAAATAGGTTAGTACCAGATTTTTATTTCTTTTAAACTAGAGGAGGAAAGAGAGAACAATTCAAAACTTGAGTTGTAATGGAAGTGGAGGTTGTTGTGAGCCACCAGGGTGAAGGTAATGGCATTTTCCTTGAAGCTCAGCTGAAACTGAATATAATTGCAGCTATTTGCGAATCTGTGATAAGCACTTTAAATACATGGGAACATGTATTTTCCACTGTAGCTGGTCAGGTTGCTGAAACTCAGCTCCCTAGTATGTCTAATGTGAAAGAAATAATCAGAAGAATTTGAACAGAAGAACAAGCTAGTTCCCTTACCCCAAGTCACTCCAGTGACATACTGCTTCTGGAGTTCCCCTTCTTTTTTTTAAAAAATAGATTTTTATTAAAATTGTTTGCTTTTATATCACTCAGATTTCCCCATGTCCCTCATCCTCCCAATGAGTCATCTCTTCTATAAAAGAATTTTTAAAAAAAGGAAGAAGAAAATAATTAACAGCAAAACTAATTAATATGTAAAAAAAAAGACATAATATGTTATATTCCCCACAAATGGACCCTCACCTTTGCAAAGGAATTGGGGGAGGTATCTTCTCATATCTATTCTTCAGAACCAAGCTTGCTCCTTATAATTTTTAATCACATTTATTTTTTATTACTTTGTAGTTCTTTTAAGTTATGTTGTTGAAGTCATGGATGTCGTTTTCTTGGTTCTGCTTACTTCATTTTGCATCAGTTCTTACAAGTCTTTCCTTGCTTTTCTGAATCCAACATATTTGTTATTTCTTTTAGCATAGGGGTGAGGAACCTGTGGCCTTGAGGCCACACATGGCCCTCTAGGTCCTTGGGGGCAGCCTTTTGACTGAGTCCACGTTTTACCGAACAAATCCTTTTCTAAGGGGATTTGTTCTGTGAAGTTTGGATTTAGTCAAAGGGCTGGATTTGAGGACCTAGAAGGCTACCTCAAGGCCACAAGTTCCCCACCCCTGGCATAGAATATTCCAGGAAGTTCCTGGACCACAATATGTTTAGCCATTCTTCAACTGATATACATCTGCTTTGTTTCCTCTTCTTTACTACCAGCAAAAGTGTTATTGCAAGTGCTACAAATAATTTGTTATAAATATTTTGGTGTACATAGAACCTTTCTTTTTTTCCAGTGACCTCTTGAGTCATATGCCTAGCATTAGAATCTCTAGGTCAAGGGTCATATACATTTTAGTTACTTTATTTGATTAATTTTAACCTGTTTTCCAGAATGCTTATATTAATTCATAGCTTCACCAACAAGGCGTTGATGTGCCAATCTTTTAATTGTCAATCTTTATTTTTTAATCTGCAAAATTTAATTTATTTAATTCAATCTTTAATAACCACTTCAACATTAAAAATTATTCCCATCTTTTGTCATCTTTGTTAATTTGCCAAGCATAAGGTAAGAGTTTTGATGGGTACTTCTCTAAATATCAGCAATTTCTAGATAGAATAGTTGTTAATATTGGTTAATGGTTGTTAATATTATTCAACTCTTCTTTTGAGAACTGTTTGTTTATATCCTTTGACCATTTATCTGTTGTGGAACCCAATCTGCTTTTTGTGCATAATTTCCTGGGTCCTCAATATCTCTGCAGAAGGAACAAAATAAGCAAGATTTTTTTGAGCCATATATGGACTGAGCAAAGCAAGACAGAGCAGCAACCCCACTCACCATGAAAGAAATATCCAGATTGTGCAGAAAACCTAAAGGAGGTTGTGTTTGATTTGGGACTACTGTCATGCCATTTGGGGGCAGCTGCTTTTCTGTCCTGCAACTGTTTGAGATGGAAAATAAGAGCTCATATTCATGAAGCACTTTATACTTTGCGAAGTTACTGATTGGAAAAAAAAGACCCAGCAACACACTACTGAGAAAACAAAACAACCAATAAACAAAAAGGCTTTTGCAGGGGCTACAACCATTCTATTATATATGAAATGCTGTAATTTTAGAAGCACTTTGTAATAGAAATACGAATTTTAGGCAATTGTGTCATTAGGCAAATGGGTTCCCAGCAAGTGACTTGAATTGCAGGTGGGAAAGTGACCCCATCTGTGGGCATTGGAGGGAGTTGGGGACAGGAATACAGAGAGGTCATTACAATGTATTCCTGTGGGAATGTACCTGATTTACACAAAAAGTATTATGTAGGAAAGACTCCTTTTCAGGATAGAATTTTTTTTTGTTATTTTGTTTTTAGCATACTGAGTATCTGATAAATGATTCTATTAAGGATTATATAATTGTTTTTAATGAGCACTACATATAATGTTTCTATTATTAATATAAAGCTTTTTGGGAGAAAATATTGTTATTCCTTAGAGAATTTCTCTGAAGTCTGTGACTCTGCCCGGGGGTCATAAACTGCCAATGTGTGTCATCTAGTGGCCAAACTTCATAATTGCATCTGTACAGTTATCAGAAGACATCCTCTGTCTTGCTACCAATTGCTGAAGTTGGGTGCCTCTGATACCCCCTTGGGCTATGAAAATCACCCCAAGTTCTTGTAAGCTGTATTGGTGAATTGCAGGGTCTTATAGGTCTTATTAAGCTGGAAAGACTTCAAGTGAAAGTCTAAATTTAACATAGCTAAATTCACACAAAGATGGCTGACAAGTGCTTTTAGCCAAATTTCATCTACAAAGGTATGGAGAAGTTGAAATTTAGGTGCAATTTTCCTATTTCCTATTTCCAACTGGATGACAAGTAAGCTTCTTAAATGTAATATGTCCAAAACAGAACTCCTTATCTTTTCCAGAAAACCTGCACCTCTTCCTAACATGTGTTGGAGGCCTTATCCTTCAAGTCCATTAGGTTTATAACCTTGGGGTCATCCTAGGCTCTTCCCTTTTCCCTCAGCTTTCCTCCCTCATATTCAATCAGTTGCTCTTTCTATTTTTGTTCTACTTCTATGACATCATCTACATCCATTCCCTTCCCTTTACTCACATAGCAACTACCCTAGTTCAGGCCCAACTTATGACTCACTTGGGCTATTGTGATCAGCTCCCTGCTTAATCTTTCCTTTCTACACTCCATCTTCCACAGACCTGCCAAAGTGATATTTCTACAGTGCAGCTCTGACCATGTCACTTCCCTTTTCCAAAAACTCCTTTGTTCCCTGTTGTCTCAAGGATAAAACACAAATTATTTTCTTTAGCTTTTAAAGCCCCTCCCAAAGCTATTGTAGCTCACATTTCTAGGCTTATTTCACATTATCCTTCTTTATGCACTCTATGCTTTAGTCAAATTGGATTATTTGCTATTTTGTGATGTTCCATCTCACATTTCCAAGTCTTTGTATATATACCCCAAGCCTAGAATGTTCCCCACTTTCACCTTCACCTGATGGAATCTTTAGCTTCCTTCAAGACTAAGCCCAAGAATTGACTCCTACACTAGGTTTATCCCTCCAGTTGCTAGTGGGCTCCTGTAGCATCCCTTTTGAGCTACCTCCTTGTCACCCCAGAATTTAGGTGTTAGATCCCCAAAAGGGTGGTTTCTCCTACTAATCTATATAAATGTGTGCCAGGGGGAACATTTAGAGGCAATCTATACCTGGAGAGAAAATTAATTCTTCCTCCTCCCACCGTTAGAACTGAGACTGCTCCTGAGACCCTGGCCTCTCATAGGTAAGCTTTCATTTTATCTTTATTTATTTATTTATTGATTGGTTGATCCTGCCTAGAATCAAATTGCCATGATACTTCTTGGCCATTTCCAAACTATACCTCGTAAACTTTGAACCTCTTCCTCTTCTGACCATCAGAACTTGGATTCTGATCCCAGGACTCAGCACTCTGATATGTGAGCTTTCATCACATTTCTTCCCAGGCCATTTCCATTCATTCATTCATTCATTCATCATTCATTCATTCATTCATTCATTGTCTCTGTTGCCACTCACATCTATCTGAATATTAGAGGTGGGAGATACACAAAGGTTTCCTAACCCCAAGTTCCTGCCCCCAAGCATTTCTTTCCACTACCGTAGGTCACCCCAGATCAGCATTATGGTACTAGAACCCCTGCAGGATTCATGGTCTTGGGTCCTAATTCCAGCTCTGCAGCTATTCCTTGTGTAAGTCACTTAGTCTTTTGGGGCTTAATTTCCTCATGACAGTTAAGGGCAATTAAACCTGTGATTTTGTGACCTACCTCCACCAACAGGGCTGTTGTGAGAAAAGAGTTTTACAAACTTAAACATGTGAGACATAAACAGTACCTCCTGGAAAAGTTCCTTATGAAGCTTGCAGAGAAAGGATGCTGTCTTCTAACTGCACCTGCCACCTCCCGCCCGTATCCTGTCCCTACCTTGGTGAATTTTGTTGACTTAACAAATCTGATACCCTTAAAATAGCAATGGTTGAGGAATCAGGAATCCTGGATTCTAGCCTCAGCATTGCCATTAAGTAACTGTGAAACCTCGAGCATCCAACTTCCCTTTTCTGAGCCCCACTTTGGTATTAGGTGAAATGAGAACATTGGATTAAAGAATCTCAAAGCTTCTTCCAGCTCCAAGATTCTGTAACTCTATAACCAAAGCCCCTGAGGAAAATAAATAGACCATTGCCTTATGTAAGGGAGTGATATTTTTTCCCCCTAGAAACACCTTTGTCATTTTGGAGATTAAGATTTGATGTTACTTTGTGGCAGAGATGCATCATAAGCCATCAGTTCCAATACTCAGGAAACTAGCATTACAACAGAACCACTTAGCACATTATTATCTGACCCAGAGAATCTGCAAAACATGACCTCTATCAAGTCATCTCATATGAGCACTTTATACTCCCATCTGGTGTATTGCCGAGTCTGCCTTCTTGTACAAATTATGAAGATTATGTAGTTATTTATGTTGTCATTTGTTGCAAATCAAATTGTAAGACAAAATCTACTTCATTAAAGCAATAAATAATAGGAGCAAAAAGTCATCATCAGATCTGAGAGGACTTTTCTTTATAATTCTCCCAATTAAATATAGATCTTTAAGGCATACGAGCCAGCTGGTTATTTAAGGCAGCAACATTTTATTTGGGTTCTGTTAATGCAATATGAAAAATAAAGTTATACAAAGAATACAATATTAGTGTGTTACACCTAGCCCAATGTAAATGTATTTGTTAGGTGCTCAATAAATGAAGGGTCAGTGCAAAGCAAACTGGAATGATAATAATGTTAAATATGTTAAAACAAACATGCAAAATCACAATCCACACATAAATCTAGGTCACACAGTCCAAGTAATGCACTCAATATCCTTGGGTAAGAATGGACACACACTTACAAGATTCTGCCAAGGAAGCACATTAGTGAGTCAAACCCATATGCTCAGAGTGACTCACAGCTTTGGAACTGTAAACTTTGGTATCTTCTTTCTGTATCAGGAACTGTTTCTTGGTGATTAATAATAATAATGATAGACTAGAATTTATATAGTGCTTTAAGGTAGGCAAAGAGCCTTACAAATGTTGTCTCATTTTATTCTCACAACTCTGGAAGGTTAGGTACTATTATTATCCTATTTTACAAATGGGGGAACTGAGGCAGACAGATATTAAATGACTTGCCCAGAATCACACAGCTAGTAGGTGTCTGAGATTTTCCTCAGGCTTTCCTATCTCCTGTGTTGACTAGATGTTTCCACTTCCAAACTAGTTAATGTATTGAGTGACTTCTCTGGTTCTCTGCTTCCAATCTGTTCCTCTTCTCAACCAGACTTCTCAAAAGCAACCATAAAACCTGTCTTTTCTGGTATCAAGCTTAGTGGATGCAGTTCTGGAATTTGTTCCTTTACCTCTCTTTCTCTCCTTTCGTTTTCAGGGTTCACATTCTAATCAGATACAATTAATTTATTCCAAAATCATGCTATTTCCCCCATATATAACAGCTTTTCATTCAAAACTCATCTAATCTCTTAAAACTCGAAATCAGAGAACTCCAGAGCTTAGATAATTTTTCTCTTAGAACCTTGAGCAAAGCTTAAGTCAGCAACACACCTTATAGGCACAGTATATCACATTTAGGTAAGTCTTAAGTAGGTCTTTAAGGTACCTTGATTCCCTGAGATTTTGGTCACTATGTAGAATTTGGAATGGAATTTTTCCAATGAAAACATTTTCACATAAATTTGTGATGGAGCAAGCAATTCCACTTTCTTATACGGCATTATTTTAAGGTAAGTTTTTTTTAACTCCTTTAAAAAATGTTGAACACTAATTATATTTTACCCTAAGGAGGAAGATTGTATGAAATATGTCTTTCAGCATTTTTTATGTTTCCATGACTGAACCAATAATATATCTTGAATATAAAGTAAAAAAAGACAGAAGCTAATTATTATGAGACACTTTGGTGCCTTTTCCCTAAAAGTACATTTTTATTTTTATTTAACACTACCAAAAATTGAAACAAGTTGTTCCCCACTAGAAGGTCTAACAGGGGTAGGGAAACTGGCCTTCAGGCCACATGTGCAGCTCTAGGTCCTCAAGTGTGGCCTGTTTACTGAATCCAAACTTCACAAGAAATGTGATGAAAGCTCACATATCAGATCACTGAGTCCGGGGATCAGAATCCAAGTTCTGATGGTGGGAAGAGGAAGAGGTTCAAAGTTTAGGAAGCATAGTTTAGAAATGGCCAAGAAGTATCATGGCAATCCAATTCTAAGCAGGATCAACCAATACTTGCTGATGAGGAAATTGAGTCTCAAAGAAGCTAAGTGTCAATATTCTTGTCTTGTGATAATTCAATAGTAAGTGGCTTGGAGTAGTTTTGGTAAGCTATAGGGTAGAAAGCATGATGTCACTGGAATCCCCAGAGGAAAGAATGATAGTAAATCACTGGGGTTGGGACTTGGGGGTGGGGTATGATTCCCAAACCCTATTTCACAATTTTGTCCAGCACCAGTCCTATTTGGCAGAGAGGCAAGGACAATTCTCTTTCCTCATCTCACCTCAGTTTCCTATCCTTCTGCATCTCATGTCTTCTGGAAAAGTAAAAAAAAAATTGGTTAACTTACAGATTGTAATTATTATAATTATTATAATTAATAATTATAACAAAATAATAGCTAGCATTCATATAGCACCTTGAGATTTGCAAATCTTAAAAAAATATCTTATTTTATCATCACAGCAACCCTGGGAAGTAGGTACTATTATCATCATTTTGCAGAGGAGAAAACTGAGGCAGATGGTAAAGTGACTTGTCCAGAGTCAGAACGCTAGTAAGCTAGTTAGTGTCTGAGGCTGGATTTAAACTCTATTTGTTTTAAGTCTAGGTTCTGCAGAACCCAGAATGTATTCTATCCACTGTGGCAAATAGCTGAAGATAACGCCTAATTTCTCTCTCTGGGGCAGTCTGATTCTGAACACTTTGTGTAGAAGGAGTTTTGAAAGGGGAGGAAATGTTTTAACATTGTATTTTGTAGTTAAAAAATTATCCACTTATTTTTGGAAAGTGAATGTTAGATCTGCTCAGAAATAATTTAGTTTTCTTTTTCATCAGACCAATATCTTCATGGGAATATTTTACACGAGAAAAAAAAATAGCACTAGTAAAATTTGTCCTCTTCTGGAAGAAATTGCTTCCAGGAGTTCTGAAGTGTTCATTCTCCATAGAATCACAAATGAAAGGGTATATTAGGTCAACTGATCCTGCCCCAGGCTTTCTTAACTCTCCCAAAGAATACTTAAGCTATCCTTTAGTAAATTGGGGCATAAATCTCATTGTGGGTGATGAGATAGCTAGAGGAAAGACATCACTGATCTTAAAATATAGGTAAAAACATCCCAACAATTTTAAATAGAATAGTTCGAGTACAATATTGGTTTTGGAACAATGTAATTGAGGATAGTGTTAGTGTATTTAATTAGGATGTAATTTGTAATAAATATGTTTGTATAAATATACACATATACAAGTTTATAAGAGTTTGTTATAAATAATATATGTACAAGTATATAGGCAGCTTGGTGGTGTAGTGGATAGATGGTTGGACCCACAGTCAAGAAAACCTGACCTGACAGACACTGACTAGTTATGTGACCTTGGGCAAGTCGCTTAATCTCTGTGTACCTCAGTTTCCTTATCTGTAAAATGGGGCTTAAGATAATGCCTGCTTTCCAGGATTGCTGTAAGGATCAAATTTCTAGAGCACTTTGCAAACCTTAAAACTTAAATGCTAACTGTTGGTCTATAAGTCAGGCAATACCTGCTATGTGCTAAGGGCTGGATATACAAAAAGAAGCAAAATATATTTCTTGTTCTCAAAGACCTCTCAATCTAATCAGGGAGACAACATGCAAACAAACATGTATTAGCAAGCTATATACAGGATACATAGGAAATAATTAAGAGATGGAAGGCATTAGAATTAAGAGGGGTTGGGAAAGGCTTCTTGTATAGATGGGATTTCAGGGCATCTAGGTGGTGCAGTGGATAGAACACCGTCCCTGGAGTCAGAAGGACCTTAGTTCAAAACCGGCCTCAGACACTTGACACTTAGTAGCTGTGTGACCCTGGGCAAGTCACTTAGCCCGGATTGCCTCACCAAAAAGAAAACAAAAAGCAAAAAACCAAAAGATGGGATTTTAGTTGGGACTTAAAGGAAACCAGATAGGTTAGTAGTTAAAATGGAGAAGGGAGAATACTTTAGGTGTGGGGGACAGAGCCAGAGAGAACCCTTGGAACCTAGAGTTGGAGGTTCTTGTTTTTAGAACAACAAAGAGGCCAGTGCCATCAGATTGAAGATTATGTGGTATAGACATAGCTCTTCTTAAACTGCAGGTCACCACCAGCAATAGTAAAAGGTTTCTGAATGCAGTGACTGAAAATTAATTTCAAAAACCAAACACATTATGAATCGAGGTGTTTCCAGCAGTGCTTGCCTGGGTAGCATCACACAACTTTACTACAGCCATGGTTCTGAACACAAAGTATATGCACTTTAAAGGGCACATGCCCTGAAGTCACACAATGCCAACAAGTGCTGCCGAAATGCGAAAAGGGGTCATGAGTAGAAAAAGTTTAAGAAGCCCTGGATAGAGTAAGGTATAAGATCAGAAAGGTAGGACAGGGCTAGGTTATGAATTGCTTTGAAAGCCAAATAGAGGATTTCGTATTTTATCATGGAGGTAATTTGGAGCTATTGGAGTTAGCTGAGTAGTGGGGTGACATGGTCTGGCCAGTGCTTTAGGAAAATCACTTTGGTGGCTAAATGGATTGGAATGAGAGACAGCCTTGAGGCAGGGAGATCAACCAGCAGGCTATTGCAATCTCCAGGCATGAGGTGATGAGTGTCTGCACAAGAATGGTAGCAGTGTCAGCAGAGAGAAGGGGGCATATTGGAGAAATGTTGCAAAGGTGAGATGAACAGGCCTTGGAAACAGCTTGGGTATGAGAGGTGAGAGATAGGAAGGAGTCCAGGATGCCACCTAAGTTTCAAACCTGAGGAATAAGGAGGATGGTATTATGATGATGATTTATATCATGTAAGTAAATCTATATATTACATAATTATATATGTTAGCAAAACCAATCACATGTATTTACATAACTATAGCAATACAACACAATTTATGGATAGTTATACTATGGTTTCAGGTATGGTCCAATGAGAGGACATATTTGTTTTCTGAAGATCAGTCTAGTTTTGTACTAGTAGTGGCACGTAATGTTGGCTCAGCACCAGTAGTCTGTCTGCTTAGAAATATGTTCTTACATAGTGATGTGTACTTACATAGATGTACTCTCTATATTAAAAAAAAATGCTCTGTATCCCATTTGTATAGTATAAGAGGCTAAATGGAAATTCCTCCTTCTCTGTTCTTATGCTGCCAAATGTAGTCTTAACTTGTATCATAACACATAATCACATAGAATGACACATCTTCAAAAGTGGTATAAATTTGATTTACATATTATGAGAAGCACAAGTGTGTTTGAGCTAACATTCTGCCTAATGCAATATAGCGGTCTGTTATCAGTACATCATCAGCTCATCATTCTGCCCATGATGTAATATAAATGGATAAACCTCCAGTGCTGCCTACATCACCCGAGGATTGCCCTCATACCCCTCTGGGGATTACCGTTGCAGACAAAGGGCAGACAGCTGGTCCTCATATATCAATAAGACATTTGTTATTTGCTTTGCACTTATACAATGTACTGACATGGGGCAGGACTCGTGAACATTCAGCTGTGTTTTCAGGACTTTGTTCTTAAAAAATGAACATTCTTCACTAGGTTTCGTGATGAAATACATAGTGAATGGGGATGGAAAAAGAATGTTGCTTAATATGTCCAGCCAAGTTCTGAATTTAATAACACAAGTCCTCAGTCATGATTCTTTAACTATAGGCATCAAGAGGTAGACATTGCTGTAGATTTTAAAATATCTTCCATCATTGCTCAAAAATGATATTGTTCCCTCTAACTCCAATTTCTTCAAAACAACTGTTTTTTCCTGCTAATTATATTTTCTCTAGTTGGCAAATTTTATTTGTTTTATAATCAGCATTCCAGCAACCAATGGCTTCAGGTTCTTTCCCTTTCACTTCTTCATTACCTTAGCAATAATCAGTTTATTATGGCTGATTTTGCTTTGGAATGTAGAATACTGGGGAGAATTGGACTATTTCTGAAATTTGACAAAGCCTTCTTTGATGTGTAGGTTTTAGTAGTGTTACTTTCTTAAACTATCTACACATTCACAGGCAAATATTAAAACAAGAGGTTTAAGTCATTTTAACTTTTCAGGGTCAAGAATCAGAGTTGGCGGGACAACTAGGTGGTGCAGTGGATAGAGTACCGGCCCTGGAGTCAGGAGGACCTGAGTTCAAATTTGACCTCAGACCAAACACTTGACAATTACTAGCTGTGTGACCCTGAGTAAGTCACTGAACCCCAATTGCCTAAAAAAACCCAACAACCCCAAAACAAAAAAAACAAAAAACAAAAAAAGAATCGGAGTTGGAAACTACCAAGTCAATTCTTGTTCTATGCCCTTCCAAATGCCCACAAGTAGTTAGTTTAAACCATAATCAGTCTGGATTTTTCCAGTGACTCTTTCTTGTCAAAATAGTGCCTTAGAATAAAAAAAAATTTCCATTGAGATAGCTTCTCCAAAAAGTATTTAATAGTTCCTATGCATGAACCTCTTAGCTAAATAGTCTTATTTAAATTGAGCAATATTGAGCCCCTGGAAATGCTGCTACATAGATTGCCCAGTGATACTCTGTGACTTTAACACAAGCATGTGGAGTAGCTCAGATTTAAAAACTCAGGATAAAACATGACATCAGATCAAGACAAAAAGAAAGCCTACTGCATGTAGGTGGGTAACCATGATAATAATAATTCATTGATGACACTAACAAACTTTGCCAATTACTTAACATGCATGGTCTCATTTGATCCTTGCATTTGGGTGAGGCAAACACTACAGATCTTCCCATTCTACAGATGAGAAAAACAGACTTCAGGAAGTTTATAATTGATTGGATTGAACTGGCATAACTAGTAAATGGCCAATCTGGGAGTCAAACCACGGACCCCTGGCTTAAAATCCAGTGGTTTTAAAAATTATTATTATTATTATTATTTACTACTTACAACTGCTTTCTTTAAAAAATCAAAAATATAGTTCACATTTCTAGTAGAATGACAGTCTGAATCACTCTAAATATTGCATCCTTTTTAGGGTACTGGCAAGCAAGAAAATATAGCTGGTAATATTTTTGTGGGGACAGTAAGACATTTTTGTGGGTCTGAAAATATTTTGCAAGTTATCTGCAAAGATGATTTAAACCCTGTAACACAAAAAGGACATAAAGGTACACTTCTTTGACAAGTTTGCTCTGCCAAAAACACAAAGTGCAGTTTGTCCTTTATTTCCCATAATCCCTTTAGTTTGTCTAGTTTGTAAGGGATGGTCCTCAATTAGTTGTGTTATGTTTCCTCTTGCTTGCTAAGCATTTTTGGTCAAACAAGTAAGGCCAGAGTCCCACAATTAGATCAAAAGATCAATCCTAATGTACCATTTTCTCCTCACCCTCCTGCTGTAATAAAGTGGCTGCAGTTCTCCAGGGGACAACTCAAAATCCTAGGACTGATATTTCTAAATTAGCTGACTCTCTGACCTTGCTGGTAATTGCGTTAGTTTATCAATGTTCCACACAATTTATTACTCTCCAATATGTACCAAAGTGTTTATCTCTCAACACTAACAATATTAAAAAATCTAAACTATCTATTGCTGCACAAAGAGACAGCCATTCATTAGGGGAAATGCATAAATAAGTGGACAATGTCACGTAATTGGCCCTCAGCACCGCACAGTTTAGACTCAGAATTGAAGGAAGGCAGCTGCTGCCTTTCTTTGCTTTCAGAACCTTATTTGCAGGATCCTGGAAAGCAGAGAAGTCGAGTCTTTTTTCCTTTGGCCCCCCTGTCTCTCTGCCTATCCCCCTCACTTTTTTGGTAATACTAGAATAAACTAGAGCTTTCTCAGGTACTAATCTAATGACATGGTTCCAGCAAAGAGAAATAGAACTGATAAAGGCTTATCAAAGCATTTAAAAATCATTTGAGAACATTGATCAAAAATCACTTTGAAATGAAACATATTAAATTTAGATGGCCAAAAAAGGCATTAAATTTGTGGGACCTGATTTTTACGTGAAGAAAACAAATGGCAACAATTCACTAACATTCTCATCTTGATCACACTGTTATGTTTAAAGCTTGACTCCATGGGGGAAGTTAATAAGCTACAGGTAAACTTGGTATAAATTTGACGGCTTTGGGCAATTTTCCCTAAAGTTCCTTAAAGAGAGAGTAGGATTCATTTCACATTTGTAAGGGCTACAAAAAGTGGTGTGATTTAGCCATGAACAAAGGCAATGAATGACTCAGGTATAACCAAGAATGATAAAGATCAGTTCTGTCCAACTTTAAATAATGGCATGCCTTTTATCTCCCTTAGCCCTCTTTTCAAGGGCTGGCCTGTCCTCTGGTATTTTCTGCACAAATTATGTATGGGAAGAACACTCTGACAAATCCATCTACTTCCCTACCCACACCCCATATGAATAATGGAGTCCCACTTTTGGTCACCATCCATCCACAATTTACCTTTGTCTCCTTGACTTACATTTGAAATTCTCAAACAGACAAAAATCAAATAAAAAGAAATAAAAAAGTCAAGGCTAAAGAGTTGAGGGGAATTTTTTTCTAAATACGCATTCGGTTACTACTTCTTAAAATTCCTGAAATCCTTAAACTACAGCTGAGTTTTCAACATTTTATTGGTACCAGGCAATATGATGTCCTTGAGGACATATGCCAGAAGAATTACTTCTTTATTTTGTTTTACGCACTCATTTTAGCTGTAAAGGTAAAGATTTGTCTGAGAAGGAATCTGAGATGTTTTATCTTTTGTGACAGTGGTTCCAAACCAAATCATGCCACTAAAATATTTAAATTCTCTATCTAAGCCTATCTTGGCTACCCCAGACTTGGTACCCTGGTTTTCTACAGGTCAGGGAGTGGGACCAGGTATAAGACAGAAGGAGGAAGCCTGTGATTTGGGGGAAGGGGGAAAAGTGGGGAAAACAAAGGAAGAGTGAGCTTTAAATTTTTTTTTTTTTAGTGAGGCAATGGGGGTTAAGTGACTTGCCTAGGGTCACACAGCTAGTAAGTGTCAAGTGTCTGAGGACACATTTGAACTCAGGCCCTCCTGATTCCAAGGCCACAGCTTTATCCACTGCACCACCTAGCTGCCCCCAAGAGTGAGCTTTTTAAAAGTTTGTAGATTTCTTTAAAAAAAAAAACCAAATAAACAGGGGCAGCTAGGTGGTGCAGTGGATGGAGCATTGACCCTGGATTCAGAAGGACTTGAGTTCAAATCTGGCTTCGGACATATAACACTTACTAGCTGTGTGACCCTGGGCAAATCACTTAACCCTATTGCCTAGCCAAAAAACAAAACAAAACAAACAAACAAAAAAACCCCTTTAGTTTTTAAATTAACAAGCTTTTATTTTCTCTCTCTCCTATTCCCCATCAAAGTTGAAAAAAAAATAGAAAATAGTAAACCTTTGCAACAAATTTGCATAGTCAAACAAAACAAATTTACGTGTTGGGCAGGACTAAAAATGTAAACGTGCTTCCTCATCAGTCCTTTGGAAGAGAAAAAAAGTTTTAGATTTCAAAAAGTTTTTCAGATTAGTCAACATTTGTTACAGATTAGCACTGGTAGTTGGAGACCATTGTTGTATGCCTACTCTGGGAGCTTTACCTAGTCCTTAGAATCTCAACTATGAAAACTTTATTATTTTAATAAAGACTGGGAGTCACCTTTGTCTTGAAAGTGCCCTAACAGCTAGAATTGTTGAAAATATCGTCTGCTGAAGACATTACAAAGGAGATACCTGTAATGTGTAACAGACTGAATGACAGATCTTCTAAAAGTAGAAAGCTACTGAGTGCCTACTATTAGTGCTACTGGTTTAGCTAATATCAAGTGTTCTATACGTGAAAACTAAATGTTCTGTTTTTAATAAAGTTGTATGCAGTAAGTTAAGTGTTTCTTTCCAACTTTAAAATTTTAATACTGTAGCCAGGGCCCCCCTCATATATGTACTACCTAAAAATGACCTTTGGTTGAAGAACATGTCTTGAGTCAACATCTGTTTAACATCTGTTAAAAATCCTTAGCTCATAAAATACCTCTGAACACATTGATTCAAAGTACAAAGCATTCAACCAAAGAGTATGAAAAGATAAAGAAATTCTCCCCAAGTCCCTATCCCTTCCCCTTTCTATGCGCCCCCCATCCCCCAATTTCCAGATTCGCTAGTGGGAAAGGAAAAATGCTTAGTATGTAGGCAGGCAACATGTGTTTCTAGGGCCACATACTAGCTTTATATTCTCTCTGCCTCTGACACTACTTCTTTCTCTTTTCTTTATCATATTATAAGCTGCTACTATTCTCTTCTGATATGTTTGCTGTTGGGCTACAATTTGCTATACTGTCATCTGCTGCCTCCTTGATGAATTGTTCTCAGCTGGTTCTCTGGTTCTCTACTGCAATGTAGCTGCACTGTGACCTCTTCTATACTGAAAGGAGTCTGCCAGCTCTTTCAGCTTATGGTCTTAGAGGTTATCAGCTATTTTGTGAATCAGACTCATAGCCACATCCATCCAGTTAGCAAAATTCCCAGACTTAAGTTAAAATTTTCTTTTGAGTTGTTTTTCTTTATTTAACCCATCTGGCACTTCCTAAACTTAGCATTGTATTTTAGTTAGGATGAATACTTTTTTTTTTTTTTAACTCCTTATGGTGCCCCAGTGCCTAGCTTGCACCTAGGCAAATCAATCCAGGAGCTTCACTTAGCAAACCTAGAGAGACAGGGTAGAGCTAATGATTTTTATCCTGTCTTGCTAGCATCAAAATTGCTCTTTCTTTATGCTAAAAATTTTGTATTTATATGCTGTAATTTGTTAGCAGTTATAGAAACCTCTCACAATATATTGCCTATTTGGTGCTCTTAGTAATCATTTGAAGTAGATCATATAGGTATTATTGACCCTTCTTTCTCCTCTATGTTACAGATAGGGAAACTGAAGCTTTAAGAAGTGGATTCAACAGACACATCTTGCCTATGTATTTTCATAACTCTTACCAGGAAGACAAATATCACACTAGGTGATGAATTAGGATTTAGAGGATAGCTCCGAAATGTACAATAATTCCTATTCAGAATGGTCGAAGGATTTAGAACTATTATAGTTGTTATAGATCATCCAATTCAACTATTTTATAGAGGAGAAAACTGTAGTTCAATAGATAAAGTGACTTGCCCAAGGTCACATGGATAGTAAGTAGCAGATCTGAGCCCGGGTTTCCAACCCAATATGGTAGAGGAAGTACTTAGACCAATGGAATTACCATTCCACCAAAGTACGGAATTGTATCAGAGCCTATTCTCCTAGTTCTAGAGATATTACAGAGAAATTTGGAGCTATCTTTTACATATACTCTTTGGCCCTTTTATAACCAGGCTGAAGCTTTCATATTTAGACTCAGCACAATTAAAAACAATTTCAAGACATCTCAGAAAGATCCTTCTAAGCTTTGTTTTCCGGACTTCTCTGAGTACATCAGATCTTGTCATTTGGCTTAGCATCTCTCAGTAGGTAGGGGTCAGAGACATTAATAATAATAATATTAATAATAATAATAGCATATATTTGTATAATTTTAAGGTTTATAAAGTAATTTGCTTGCAACAACCCTGTTAGGTTCAGGTGGTGTGTTATTATTTCTCTTTTACAGATGAGAAAACAGGTTTAGAGAGATGAATTTTTTGCCACACAACTTGTAAATGTTAGATCCAGAATTCATATTCTGGTCTTTAGACTCCCAAAACAGGACTCTGTCTACTCTTCTGCTTTTCATTATCTCATGCTGCATCCTCTTATGTTATGTAGGCACTGTGCTATGAGAGTGAATTAGTTATGTTTATGAAATGTGTTTGAGATAATCCATTGTAAATTAGAGGGTGAAGAATTTTTTTCCTACTCTTCTAGTGTGTTTTACACAGCACTTTGCACATAGAAGGAAGGATCTCAATGAAAATTCTTGATTGATTCATGTATTTTAAAAAATGTAGTCTATTTGAAAATGCCCATAACTATGAACTTTAGGGTATTCATTAGTAAATGAAAAGCCAATTTCAGAAGAAGGAAATGAGGATAAAATAAAATTGGTTCTATTTGTAGCGCCATTACCGCTCACTGTTTGATTAAAGGCAAATCATTAACCTTTCAATGATCCTACTTACCTATATTACATAATGACCATAATCTCCAGGGCCATTGAAATCATCAGAAAAATTATGTAACTTTATCACATTCCTCTTCTAGTTCAGGAGCCCAAAACAAAACCACTGTCATAGAAACTTGGAAAGGCAACACACCGTTGGGAATGAATACTTGAGATTTGACCTCATGCAAGTCATTCTGTTTCTCTGGCTCTCAATCCCTTCATCTGCAAAATGATAATCTGGGCCTACGTAATCTCAAAAATCTCATCTAGTTCTGGATCTGATGAATAATGAAAAAGGAGGATTTATGTTCATAAGTTTTGAAGTGTTATCGAAAAGCTCCCTGGAGTTGTGAGAACTTTGCAGAAAATTGAAAGCACCAAACCAACTATGGTGAATGTTAGGAATGTGAAATTTGAAATCTATGTAAAACCAAAACCAGCTATGTTAAAATTGCTTATCATTTAAATTTTGGCCAAATGAACCACCTGAGGTGAAAATAAGATTTTCTTTAGCAGAGAATTGGGCAATAAACTCTTAAATGATTTGATCTGTGATCCAGCCATGTAAAATTGGTTCTCTGTGAAGAAAATGAAGATTGCATAAAATAAAAACCTAATTAACTTGTTAGTACATTTAACATTTTAAAGTTATCACTGGTTAGTAATTGTAATTGCTTTCTCATATCTAACATAAAGTTTATCTTCGTCATTTTCAACTTTCTGTTTTAACCTTCCTTATGCCAATGTGTCAATTGTTCTCTCCTCTACTCCTTTCTGTCTACTTCTGCTGAAATTACATCCATTCTAAAAATTTCCCCAGCTTTCCCCATCTATACCCTGACAATTCTAGGAAATCCTCCTAATCCTGAACATAAAGTAGTTTATTCTTAAAGAGTTTTAATTCTTCATAATCTTCTTTTGCCATAGTCCTGATTTTTTAAAATTTCTTTTTCCTCGCTCCCTAAGGAAAGTATATCTATTTTTGGCTTGCAATACCCATTGCCTTTTGTAAATATTAAGGCAACGATTCAATTTAATTTTTAAGTAATGTCTTTCCATCTTTTCTTCTGTCAATAAATTACTTCGGTAGTCTTTTAAAAGCAGTATTGTCTCATAATTTTCTTCTCTGCTACTGTTGCTCCATTTTGTGGTTCCCCTGAGTGGGTAAGGATATATATTGATATAATGAACAATGTGGAAATAAAAAAACAAGAAGAATTTAGGGTAATATTCATACTCCATTGTGTTTACTAGTGATCTATTTGGAAATAAAACTTATATTTTAGTACTGATGAATCAAATATTTAAGAAACATTCTTTACATAGAGAAATACACATATAAAAAAATCTCCATTGACCTTAAAGTCCTCATAAAATATCCTGGCCATAGATGATTTAGCTCTAATTTCAGTCTTATCTTCTCTTACCAAGGGTCATTGTTGTGAGCATTGCTCATGAGGGTTCTGGGAATATAAAAGGGGGTCAAAGTTCAAAAAACCAAAGATATAATATTGGATAAAATATGAGCAGCCCTGGAAATATTCACAAAATCTTACTTTACTTTAGAACTACTGTATTCCATGAAGGAAAATAAAAATGGGGAAATGCATGGGCTATATTCTTTTTATTAAAAAAAATTAAAGATATAATTGAAAATCATGAATTTATGCAAATACCTATTGACACAGTTTTATTAGATCAGGTATTCAAGGTATTAATATATATAGAAAACCATGTTAGTAGAATCTACATTAGTAAAGAAGTATATATTTTTATAAAAAATTTCACTTATAGAACTACATAACAGTTTGATCTACCACAAGTCAATATTAAGCCATGTCTATAGGAAATGATACTTATCTCTGCTAGTCCCAGAATTATAGAACCTAAGAGTAGGAAGGGACTTCCAAATTCATAGAGTCCAATCTGTACTTTGGATGCTACCTGTGTGACCTCAGGCAAATTGCTTGGCTGGATGCATTTCTTCATTTGGAAAATGAGGAGATTGGACTAAATGGCCTCTTAGATCTCTTCTGGCTCCAGATCTATGACCATTTGATCCTACAACCCTATCTGAACATGATAACACTCTGACAAGTGGTCATCTAACTTTTGCTTGAATATTTCCTAAGTATTCAAGGGAAGCTTCTTAATTCTATACCATTTTAACACAATTTTCTTAGTTAGGAAGGTTTTCTTTACACCAAGTCTGAGTCGACTTCCCTAGAATTTTTACCCATGGTTCCTAGTTTGGCCTTTGAGGCCAAGACAAAAAAAGTCTAATTTCTCTACAGCCATTCAAATGCTGCCTCTCATTTTTAATATTAAGACATTACTATTTGTGAAAGGGAGATAGAGTTGGACATTTAGCCACCTATGTGTTTATAATTTTTTATTTGTAATGTCTGAAAAAATAATAATCGAAAATTCTGGCCCCCTTCTCTTATATTTGATCTGAAAAAGTTACTTTGTGCACTTTTCCTTAGTTAAAAAATAATAGAAGTAAGGTACTATTTATAGAGTGTGTGGTTCAATGACTCCTTAACGGTGTTATAATTTACCATACATGCAGAACATTTTTTTCTGTTGTAAATTATATTCTAGGAAACAACTACTTTAGGAAAGGGGACTCAGTAACCAAAACAGAAGAAAGTGGGTGAAGCAGAATGCTTGTTGCTGGTCTATGGAAATGTTTCCATTGTCTCTTAAGCTAAAGGAATGTCTATTATCCCAGCTGTGTCAAAGAGCTGGAAGCTGGCAGACATCCATTTGAGGGGCACACATTTAAACAGAGTTAAGGAAAAGGTCATAGGACCCTTGAGGGAAACAGCTGTAGAATGCTAGTCTCTGAAGAGGATCATGGAAGGATAGCCTTGTTGTATCAGACCACAGTTAACAGAGAAAAGAGCCAATCTAATATATCTCATGTTTAATAGTGCTTTAGGGTTTGTAAAGTACTTTGCTCACTGCAATCTTGTGAGATGGGTGGGGCCCAGTTTTATAAATGAAGAAAATGAGGCCCAGTGAGGTCAAATGACATTACCACACATCGAGGAAAGAAACTTCTACCCAAATTTTCTAATTTCAAATCTAGGGTATTTTCTGCTGGGGGGGGCATCCCTAGCTCCCACATCTAAGGCTGCCCTAGATTAAATGTACCCTGTAGGTCTTCCCCCATTCAAAATCATAGCTCAATAAACTTCCTTTTTCTAGTCAGAGGACAATTCATTCAATGCAAAGAAATTTATTTAAATGGCACGGTAAGAAAAGTAACAACATAATATTTCCCTCCAAGACCAGAGGCACACTCTCCTACAATTATATACATCATCAGTGGGAAGAAAGGATACATGTAGGGTACATGTGTGGATGGGCACATATGTAGAAAGTATGTATGGCCAGCACACAAGTACATCATGACCATCTTATCTCCTTTCACCCCCAAGGTGCTACATTTAAATAAAATCTTTTATACTGCTTTTCTTGAATAATTTGTCCTTGGCCAACATGCTGTAGCTGACTCTTTTTATATACCATGACTCTCCTTTGCCCTTAGGTGATATACGGTTTCAATTCTTAGGAAACTATATAGAATTCCATGGCTTTTAGCTTTACAACCTCAGAATAGTATTGGTATTTAAAAAGATGGGACTTTGCTTTAGGAAGAAGCTTGTGGTCATTAACAAAATTGTACATTATCCCAAAGGCAATCCAGCCTGCTTTCCTTTTCCTGTTCAATACTTGGCATAGCTCTCGGTCCATTTTCAGAATCTGTAATTTTTCTTATATAACTCCAAATTACTTTCCAAAATGGCTGAATCACTTTATAACTATACCATTAGTATATCAGTATGCCTATTTTACCTCAGTTCTTCCAAAATTTAATAAATTTTTTTCATCTTTTACCATCTTTAGCAATTTGATGGCAATAAGGTAACATCTCAAAGGTATTTTAATTTATATTTATTTTTATAAGTAATTTTGAATACTTCTAGATGCTATATCATTATTATCATTCTTTTAAATATATTTTTTATTGTTTCTACAATTTGATCTTTGATATTCTAATTATTTAGGATATCACTTTTTTAGTTTTCATTTATGAAGTCTGAATCTTTTGCTTATGTCTCCTTTATTCAGTACTATTTTTATGTTATAGTCTCGAAAGGATGTGTTTAAGGTTTCTACCTTTCTGTATTTCTGAGTTTCTTATGACCCAGAGTATTATCAATTTTTGTAAAACTCCAGCTTGAGTCTGAAAAATTAATATGTCGTAGATTCCCATTCATATGCTCCAGAGGTCTTATAAATCCACTTTTCCCAACATTCTGTGCATTTTAAATTTCCTTCTTGTTTCTCATTCTGTTTGATTTGTCATGTTCTAAAAGAGGAATGCTGAAGTCTCCTAGAATTAATGCCTTACTGTCTAGGATGTTTTGCATTTCTACTCATTTTTCTCTTTAAATACTCAGTTCCTATGCAGTTTGTTACACACACATACACACACTATACACACATTATACACACATGTTACACACATGTTACACACAGGATTATTATTGATGCTGATATTATTTCAGTGTCTATGGTGCACGATACCGATTTTTAAAAAAATTCAGCCAAGGCAAGATAAATTTTATTCCAGTCCAGAACTTTTAAAATCTGTACATGTTTTTCTTATAGGCAATATATTATTGAAGTCTGTTTTCTAATCCATATCACAATTCTCTTTCTTTTTATGTGTTATCTGAATACATTAACATTCAAGGTTACAATTGTTAATTTTGTTTTCCCCTCTTTCACATTATGTTTTATCATTTGTGTTTATTAGAACAAAGTATAGACAAATCATTTTGTTTGTAACAATACAATCCTAGATTCTGAACACCCATATAGACATCTTCCTCACTACTTAGCTCAAATCCTACCCAACCCAAACTTAGACCTTAGGATTTTAATTTATTAATGTTGCTTTTGAAAGCATTATTGTCTACCCTCAGAAAATTGTATATTTAAGACTCATCATCTTTGCCTTAACCACTTACCTCTTTCTTAACTTATCTTTCACCTGTGATGCTCAATTTCTATATAGTTTTTAACTTGTATCCTACCCTATTTTCCTTTCTTCAGGTGGTCTTTTTCCCTGATTCCTTTTGTGGGATTTTCCTTTAAATTATTAGTCTTTGTTTTCCTTTTCTCAGAAATGTAAACTGTCAAAGAGTCTTTTCTCCATCAATTCAATCCAACCCAATAAGCATTTATTAAGGACTGAATTAGTTTAGGAACTGGGGTTTTGGGAAAAGAAAGAGTCACACTCTCCTGCCCACTTTCCCAAGCACCTGGCAACAAATGTTCACTAAATATGTGATTTTATTGTAAGCCAACATCCACACCAGAGAACTGAATGACAGTCTCCACACAAAACTTAAGCATCCTAGTGAGATTTATTGAAGGATATTTCTTTTCACAGCTAATCAAGGCTCTCCTGGGGTCCAAAGATGAAAGATACTATTGTTTTGCTAGTCAGCATCTCCTTTTGGGTTTGTAGGTAGGGTTTTATGCAAACCAACTGGGCTTTGTAATACTCTTGGTTTCAGATCTATTCATAGGAATGGCAGCGCTGAAGAGGACCCCTCAGCTTGCCCTTTTGATACATAATGATCCCCATTGCTTATGAGTGGTAATGGTGCTTCCTCAGTTTCATTGTTCACAAGGATTCTAGAGGAGTGATTGGTTAGATGGAGATTTTAGGCATATAATAGTCACCTCCTTATCTGGGCTTAAGTCCTTAGCAAGGAGATACCAAAGTAAATTTTCTATAATTTTTGGAAACAAAGTACCATAAATGACTCCTCCTTTTGGGCCAAAGAGGGCATTATCTATGATGTCAAAATTTTTAGGGACAGGTAAAGATCTTAGTAGTTCAGGGATGTAAAAAAAGGGTGGCAAATAATAGACTTGATAGGTATTCAGGGAAAAAACAAACTAAATTTGAGTCTCCTAATTCAGCCTTACAAAGATCTCTTGTCATTGGTTGATTGACCATTGTTAAGGAAATAACCTTGAGGTTTATTTCAAGTTTCAAGCCAGTCTTTGTTCAAGGTGTTCATAGTTTGCCCTTGAAATTTTTGCACATTAATACAAGTGTGGATGGGCAGGGGAAGGTTTGTTACAGATTGTACTTAGTAAAGAAAAATCCTAATCTAACACACACATACACAGATAGACTAAAATAATGGATATACAACACATATGTAAACGTATGCATATGTATACATTTTTTTAAGGGGAAGCAAGATTAGCTCTTTCATAGTTACAAAGGAAGTTTTGTACTTATAGTTAGAAAAATCCTAAGTAACAAATACATCCTTAAATACAGTATAGGGAAAATATAACAACCACAAATCGGACAGTATAGAAGAATTTTGGTGGTAATAGACTATCAAGCCCTAAGACAAGTACCTAAGCAAGGCATGGTTTTAGATTCTGGAGATACAAAGACAAAAGTAAAACAGTTTCTGCCTTCAAAGAGTTTACTGCTTCTAGATGAGGGGTAGGAGTACCACATTTAAGCAGATATGTGTACACATGATGATTTGAAGAGATAGAGTGCACTAATAACTAAAGGGTGGGGGGCAGTTCTCCCTTACAACAAATAAATATTGAATCATGACTCACTCATTTCCTGTTCCAAAGATTTCGTTACTTTGTTGAGCTTATGTACCATGCTCCATGTAAATGCCCAATTCTGCCCAATTCTGTTGTTGTTGTTTTTTTTTCTCCTGAAGGAATGAATGGAATTTGATGATAGTATTAAAGAACAATCTTTACTCATGAAACACTATACTCAGTTTTATAGGGCAAGAAATTTTGGGTGAAAATGATTTTTCTTGTTTTTTGGTACATCGTACTCTAGCCTTTCCTTTGTTTTTAGTTGTCACTAAATAATTCGTTAAAGTCATTTTTGGAATTTTGTTTTGCATATTACATACCCCTTGTAAGATCCTTTCTTTCATTTTGAAAGGTTGTTGATTACTTAGGAATTTCTCTCTGACAGCATCCTGTGGATTCTTTGATCTTCATTTTCTCCTTCATCTCCAATAAAGAAGGGTAATTTCCTTGTATGATTTTATTTGGTGTACTGACAAAAAAAATATGAAAATCCTCAGTTCCATTTTACTTTTGCTATGATGAGAATAGAAAATGCTAAGAATTGTACAACTTTTAGATCATCTGTAAACATTAACTTAGCTTTTGGCATTGTAAACATGGGACCTTTATCCAATGACCAATGAGTGGACCTACTACTGAAAGAACTGAATTGTATTAATCTTGACATTACCACTATAAGCAAAGCCAGAAAACAAAAAGAATTTCTGGCTCACAGTTTCACAAAAATGAAGTTGATTATATTTTGACAGATAATAAATTACTCATAACCAATGTTTAATTATTCCCAAATCAATGTTAAGTATAGTTAGACTATTGACTTTTTAGAGCAAAGAACAAAATTAATACAAAACTAGAAGAATGAAAATAAGAAAGAAAATAACATGCAATTCAAATGACTCCAATCTGACCTATTTATATTATATTACAAAATGGAAATGAATAAAGTAAATGAAATTAACCCAAATTATATTTTTAATGCAGAAATTTAATCTATGCAAATATAAGAATATGAAAGGAGTTTACAAGCTACTTTAGCCACATAGTGTTCTTTCACCAACTGTGATAACATGACCCTAGCGTAAAGGAGACAATGGAAAAACTAGTTCAGAATATGAACTCATTTGTAAATTACAATGGAGGATGGTAGGAGATAATGGGTAGCATCACTTTGTAGAACAAGAAAAGGCTTTAAAGGGAAAAACAAAGCTAAAGAAAGCTTAGCAAGATACCCAACTAAGCAGTCATATAAATGGCATTTAAGGGATGAATGAATGAATGATAAAGCATTCATAAAATGCTTACTCATTGCTAGGTGACTATGTATGCTAAATGCTGGGGATAGGAATGTAAGCAAACAAGACAGCACACATATACACATATATGTATACATATATGCATATATACAAATACACATACCTATATATGTATGCATATATATATTCCATTATTAAAAGAGATATATGTATAATCCATATGTACATATGTGTACATATGCAAATACTTATATATACAGATATATACTTATATACACACATACATACATGCACACATGTATCTGTATTCTTCTTTTCGCAATTAAGAACAATGGAGTCACCACATTTGGACTTTAGTAACACAGTCCTAGATGTGTTTCTTGAAGAGCTGGAGACATCATTAAAGAAAAGTGAGATAAGAAAAGTAACCGGACTAGATGAGGTCCATCTCAAAAGTGACCTAGTTTTTAGGTCACTAAGGCATATATTCTTAAGATATGTGAAAAAGGAGATGATCCCAAAGGCATGGTGAGAAATAATTGGCCTTTAATGGACCACTTTTCAGAACAAAAAAGAAAAAAGGCTGCTGAGGAAATAATAAACACTGATCCATACTCCTATTTTTCCTTCTATAAGCTTTTCCATTAAAATAGTTTGCATATGCAATGAGAACTTTTTTTTTTTGGCTAGGCAATGGGGTCAAGTGACTTGCCCAAGGTCACACAGCTAGTAAGTGTTATGTGTCTGAGGCCGGATTTGAACTCAGGTCCTCTTGACTCCAAGGCCCAAGCTCTATCCACTGCGCCACCTAGCTGCCCCGAGAACATTTTTAATGAGGGCATTATATGTAAATGGAGGTCTTTTGCTAGTGATATTTCAAAGTCCTTGTAATAGCACAATTGCCTGATCGCATAGAGACTCAAAATCTGGCTTGGATTACTCTTTGTTGACTATTGAAAAAAGGTTTGATTTTGTAGGGCAAAGTACTGCCTTAAAGGCTTTTGTCTAACAGATGTCTCCCATATATATATATACATACACACACGTATACATATCTATACATATATACATATATATGTATATGTATACACACATATACATATATATGTATATGTACACACACACACACATATATATATACACACACACACACACACACACACACACATATATATATATATGACACTTGGAAATATGCAATAACATGCAATTATGTTAAATAATCACCTGATCAAAACAGGGAACATATGCTAACAAAAATGTTTGTTATTGTTGTGGAAGACTTAAATTGCAGAGTCCAAATCCTATTGATTAGGAGCTCAAGAGACTCCCATTTCTTGATGACATTGTGCTGATGGCATCAGCACCAGATCTTTTCAGAGCCTCCTAAATGTGACTTGTAATCATTCAAAAGAGTTGAGTCAAACTAACTGCATGAGAAAAAAATACAAGGGAAGAATTATTTCTTGTTTATACTATGCTGTTGAAAGGATAACCCATGAAGCTTGTTCATCAGCACACACATCTGAGACAGCTTGCACTTGGACAATGAGCTGGGTCCTAAGATAAGCAGAAGATAAAAAATGGGTTCAATTGCCTTTTAGAACTGAATTTTCAGGTCACCCAAAGGGCAGCAGAAAGGCATACAGAGGGCATGGATTGACCGTATCACAAAAATTACACAGGGGAAGTGAAGGTTGTTATTAAAGTCTACCCCATGGTCAATGACTTCTTTCTTTTCTCCCCTTTCACTTCCCCCATCTTCACTCCATCTTCCCACCTTGGAGATCTTAAATCACAATTATCTGAATTTGATTCTAGAGGCCTGACTCCAAAGGGATTGGTTTTTCTCTATGGCCCTAACCCTATGCCAAAATAAAACGACTACAGGGAAATCTCTAAAAAAAGCCATAGGCATAGTTCATGTCTGGAGTTTTCCCATATAGGGACAATAAGAACTCTTCATGCAAAAGCACTGTGTATCCAATATGGAGTAACCTTTATTTTTATAGATACTATATAAGACACAAAGCACTCTAATACGTATATAATAAACAATGCAGAACCAATAAAACACTCAGATCACCCATTACATTCATTATACTGCCATGAAAGGTAAAAAACTTTTTATGAGACTGCTGAACAGATGTAGCCCATTTACCTTGGGATTGCATTGTCTGAGTGACGCACAGCAATCATCCAGGAGGGTTGGCCAGGTACAGATCTCCCGCCCAGCCGTAGCAAGACTTTAGTCCTTTTGCTCTAGGATGCTCCTGTTGATGGTCTTTTTCTACTCCAAAAATATGCCATTAAGGAACTCTTTTTCCCATTGGTAGCTCACACTTAGCCATAGAAGTTGGGGATTGTTGAGTGCCTCTGAGGTAATGCCCAAGACTTGAAATGTACGCTGATCACTGACATCTATTCATAAATGAAAACAGAAAGGCCAGAGGAGGTAGGCAATAACTCAAAACTTCCATCTCAGGCTGTCCTAGACAAGGATAGTCTATGCTTCTCTTACAAACTGAATTTTACATTGCTGGTGAAGGGAAAGGAGAAGACCCCTCTCTCTATTATTGTATTATGGCCTGGAGGGTCAAGGAAAATAACATTTCACAGCTCACTCTTTTGGGTCACAGGGAGAGCAGTTTTTCTAATAAGAGTTTGTACTTCCTAATTCTCAATCACTAATCATTTTTAGCACTGGAGATCAATCAGAAGAGTTTACTCTGTCCTCTTGGCAAGGAGTTAGAGTGCATATCTCTCAGGAAGGGGCTAGAGCTCACATCTAACTGCATGCAAAATGTTCCCTTCTAACAAAGGTCTTTGATTTATAATTTCATTGAGTTGACGTGGGAGAGGGGGGTGTGGATTGATACTCATCAAATTGATTGGGGATTCTCTTAACATTTCTCCCATTACCAAAGAAAATAAAAGTACAACCTGCAAAAAATGGGATGGTCATGTACTGGGGCAAGGAACAAATAATGAGGACTCACATGCTCTACTCATATCCACAAAATGTCATGAGAATGCAAGGAAGACCCTGACTATATAGGATGGATGAAATTATGGATGAGTCACACATGATGGGAGAGGTTGTAATCTGCATCGCTAGAGGGAATATCCACATCGATGAGATCACAAATGTCTTTGATAATTTAAGAGTTACTGTTTTGAAATGAAAGGGATCTAGGCTCAGTCATAACCACTCATTTAACTATTTCTACAGAACACCAGTCCAGGGATTTTTCAATGAATATCTGCAGTAGGGGAAAATGTTTCTCTTCTCCAATATTTGTCTGCCATTTCCCCCCTCAAGTTAGGCATTATGCCATTACCAGCTAAAGCAGAGTAAAAGAGAGTAAAATTTCCAGTGTTCAAGGGTTTCCTTAAACCTGAGACTTATGCACTCAACATAGAACCTGTAGGAAATGCAACCTCAGAGGGCATGGCTGTCCAGTTCTATAGCTAAAACTCCATACAAGCCCAAATTCAGGAGAAAATCGAGGGAGGACCAGGATATGCTTCTGACTCTCCCACAGCTTCAGAATATATATTGTAGAACTCTGAGTTTGAAGGAAAAAAATCAAACTAAATGTAAATTTATTCATTATCATTCAGCTCTAATTCTATCTTGGAGATGTTGAGGGCTAAGTTAAATTTTGGTTGATGGTCTATGAATAGTAACACCACTTTTGCAAAGTGAAATTACATTTAATACAAATCAATATAGCCCCCTTTCTCAATAATCATGAATTTGTTTCAGAAATAAGAATATTAACACACTGTGATCCAATAATGGTTTATTGATGACAGATTAATATCAGAAAAAAACCCAATTTGGTAGCAGTTCTATATACTTATTGTAGGAAAAATGGCCATCCAAAGAATGTTCTTGCAATTGTTATTTTTTTTTAGGATAACATAATCTGGAGGAAAAATAAAAATGTAAGAACAGTATCACATCAAAAGCATTTATTAATCAGACAATTTGTTTATGCCCTATGTGGAATGTTACTCAAAATGAGTTAAACCACCATAAACCCTTCCTTCCAAAAACCTGTGGGTAGACATAATCTGTCCCTAATCCAAAGGACAGGCCTGGGGGTTGCTTTAAGAAATCTACTCTAGGATCATAGGATTTAGAGCTAGAAGGGACCTTAGAGATCATCTAGTCCAATTTCCTTCATTTTTTAGAGAAAGAAATGGAAGCCAAGAGAGGTTAAATGATTTTCCCATAGTTACAGAAATAGTAAGGAACTGAGCTGAAATTTGAATGCTGTTCTTCTAGCTCCAAACCCAACATACCATACTGCTTTCTGAACCCCAGTAACCTTGGGAGGGCTAAAGAAAATCTGGCAAAATGGATTGGAAGAATTTCTGGTAGTGGGCCAGTGTTGCTAGAAAAGTAGTGGTGGTGGTGGTTTATAGCACTAGGGTAAAGTCATTGACAGAAGAACTTAGTGATGCTTCTGCCATTCTCAGGTATGCTTTGGTTCAGCTAAAAAAATTTTTGGGAAATGAGATGAGCTTTGAAGTTATCTTGGGATATTGTACACTGAACTAACACACTGAGACCTCCTCAAGGTTTGATCAAGAAATGGAATTGGGATTAACTCCCTTGAGCTTTTTGGGATTTGGTCAAGACTGCTTAAGGCAACTAGAAGATTCCCTAGCCTTTCTTGGCACTGACCTAAGCTTATTGGGAGAATATTGGAGGCTGCAGAACTCTTCTGGTGCCTCAGGGTTAGTCAGTTAATAAATATTTCTTTAGCATGTACTCTAAAAAGATTATTCTGATAAGTGCTCCTGAAAGTCCTGGTGCTTTGGGATTATGTGTATGTGTATACACGTACACACACACATACACAGACATAGACACAGACACAGACACACACACAGACACACACACACACACACACATATTGACTTCCTTATGATTGTAGGAGTGTAAGTGTAGAACTAGAAGCCTCGGAGAAGTTGTGACTTATTTAACATTGCACAGGCAGAACAGACCTTTGAACCCAGTTCCTCTGACTACAAATATAGGGCTATTGCTTAGTCCAATCTAGTTATACTGCTGTCCTTGCTGTTCTTTCCAGATCATACTCAATCTCCCAATTCCACGTATTTTCATTGGCTTTCCTTCATGCCTGGAATTCTTCCCCTTCCTGTCACTGCTTTCTGGCTTCCTTCAAATTTAGTCTTCTTCAAGAAGTTCTTAGTTCCCCTTAATGTGAGTGACTCCCCTCTGTGATTATCTTCAATTTATCCTGTATGTATTTTGTTTTCATATTGTCTCTCCTACTAGATAATGAAAGCTTTGAGGACACTAACTATTTTTGCTTTATCAAAGCGCCTGAACAAAGTAATTGCCTAATAAATATTTTTGACTGACATAATGTTAATAGCTTGGGTAGACTACAAAGCCTAGTCTATTACAATTTGCTTTCATCTCTTCCAGCTAGGAGAACAAACTTCAAATCATAAAGGAGGAAACAAGCTTCATCAATTAAAAGCTAAGTCAGGAGAAATGATAGTAAGGGAAGAGCTAGACATTTAAAATTCGTTTAGATCTTGTAACCCAGATGAATTAACCCCAGAGCAATGAAAAGATATGCAGATTACCTCCTAGTAGTTATCTAATTTATATGTACTGGAAATCATGTGCCACAGTGTTGGGGGAGAGGGAGGGATTAAATGGTTTTCAGGGGATTCCCGTCTAAAAGTACTACCTTGGTATTTTGATACTTTAATGTACTGGTGATTTCACTTGTTGTCGATATACTTTCCACAGGTATAGAATTACAAATCTTCTGACTTGGAAGGAATTTCAGAGGTGTCTCCATGTCTCTAGCAAGTGATCACCCTCTGTCACTTAAAGATCTCTAGTGAGGTAAATCCACTACATTCCATAACTGTCCATTTCATATTTGGATAGCTCCAATTGTTAGGAAGTTTTTTTTCTTATATTGAGTCTAAATTTACTTGTTTGTGATCTATAATCTCTCTATGATTATAGCAGGACAAATTTAATCCCTCTTCCTTGTCATAGCTCTTAAATACTTAAGGATAACTGTTCTGTCCTCCCTAAGTCTTCTCTTCTTCAGGAAAAACATTCTCAAGTCCCTCAACTATGATTTATAGAGTATTATTGTCAAGAGTCCACACCGTCTTTTTTATCATACAATGTACACCTTCCACATTATTAATATCCTTTCTAAAATGTGGTATCCATAACTAAATTTGTATTGATTTTACTTTTGCTCTAACTGGCTGGTGATTTGACTGGCCTCTGATTTTAAAATGATTTCCAAGTCAGTGAAGACTCATTTCCTCTTACTTAAAGTTGCTTAGTAACAATCAATTTCATTTTAAAACTGTTTTCAGTGTCTTTTATGTCTAGAATCTTCCATCTCTCTTCTTCTTCTTCTTCTTTTTTTGGCAAGGCAATGGGGTTAAGTGACTTTCCCAGGGTCACACAGCTAGTAAGTGTTAGGTGTCTGAGGCCAGATTTGAACTCAGGTCCTCCTGAATCCAAGGCCAGCGCTCTATCCACTGTGCCACCTAGCTGCCTCATGGGATCTCTCTTCTTAAATAAAGACTGTATCATATACAGGCATGAGAATTCTGAATATCCAACAGGCCTTTTGCAACTCTCTCTCTTTAGGTCTCTCTTTTGTAATGTATTTTTCAACATTCTGCCTAGTACCCATTTTTGCATTATTCTACTCCTCACCTTTGCCTCTTAATTTCACTGTCTTGTTTTAAGATTTAGCTCAAATCTCACTTCCTACAAGAGGCTTACTATCTGCTAGTAATTTCTCCTCGCTTATTATCTTCCATCCACTCTGTATATATCTTGTATGATCCTAGTTATTGTCTGTTTCATTGATATAAAGAACTCCCAGGTGAAGAAACCCCCTCCATTAATGCAGATCAACACCTTATATGCAGTTTATATTCTTAAAGATTTGCTTAGAGCACTGATTAGTTCTCTAACCAGTATGTTCAAGAGGTAGGATTTGAATTTGAATATTTCTGGCTTGCAAGGTTGGCTCTTTATTCACTATACCACAGTGCCTATTTTGCACTGAAGTAATCTAGAATTAAGGTTTTCATTCACTTGGATTGGTATATTTTCTCCAATTATTTCATAGAATCTCTCTATTTCTTTATCTCCTATAGCACATGTTGGTTCATGAGTTGCATTCATCTTTCACAATGCACAACTAGCTTGAGTTCGTGATGGGCACTGCAAAAAAAAGAAAAAAAGAAAAAAAATGAGTAAAAACCTTAATTAAACACCAAAGTAGAAATGCTGAAAATCAAATAAGACATTATCATAATTGAAAAGAAAAAAACCATTGAATTGATAAATAAAATCAGGGTCTAGTTCTCTGGAAAACCTAATATAAGAGCTTAATTTGTCTTTTTTTTTAAAGAGTAAATCAAAACTTGATCAAAAATGGGAAAAGAGAATTCACAATAATTGGGGATGAAATGAAACAAACTAGAAGAAACTTTTGTCTGATTATAATCCAATTAAACTGATAACTTAGATGAATGGATACATATATACACACACATACATATGTACATATCTATATACATATATACACAAAGTCATAAAGTGCCCAGATTAACAGAAAAAGAAATAGATTATTTAAATGACTTAACATGATAAAAAAGAAATAAAATAAGCAGTAAATTAACTACCAAAGGAAAAAAAAACAGATAGATTTAAAGTGGATTATATCATATTATATAAATTATATAAACATTATATAAATTACTATATAACATTATATGTAATTATATATTACATATAAGATATATATTATATATTATTATATTATACATTATAAAACATTAAAGAATAATCAATTCCAATATTATACAAACTGTTTTAAAAAAGAAGGGATCCTTTAAAATTCTATTTATGATCTAATATGATTTAGATGAAACTAGAAAGAGACAAAGCAGAGAAAGAAAATTATAAAAAAAATTATAAAAAAGCTATAATGAACATCAATACCAAAATATTGAATAAAATATTAACAGAGACTATACAACGTATTTAATATATCATATGCTATGACACACAATGAAAGACAAACTATAAACAGATAAAATAATAACAGAAAAATAAAAACTATATGATTATATCAATAGATACTACAAAATCTTTGATGAATCTATTACATTTCCATTAAAAACATTATGAACTATAGGAATCAATGTGCTTTTCTTTTTGTTTTTTTTTCTTTTGGCTAGGCAATGGGGTTAAGTGACTTGCCCAGGGTCACGCAGCTAGTATGTGTTATGTGTCTGAGGCCAGATTTGAACTCAGGTCCTCCTGAATCCAGGGCCGGTGCTCTATCCACTGCACCATCTAGCTGCCCCATCAATGTACTTTTCTTTAACATGGTAAGTAGTATCTGTCCAAAAAGTGGGAGAAAGGCTAGAGGCTTTTTCAAAAAAATCAAAGATACAGCATTTATGCCCATTATCACCATTCTACATATAGAATGATAGTAACAATAGAAGTAACAATAGAAGAAAAAGAAATCAAGGGAATGGTCATAGGCAATGAGGAAACACAACTATTCCTTTTGGCAAGTAACATGATATAGGGAAGCCCCCCAAATCAACTAAAATTGGTTTAAGCAATACATTTAGAAATGTTGTTGAACATAAAATAAATTCAGATAAATCATCATTTCTGTATACCATCAATAAAACCCAACAGTAAGATACAGAAAAATATAAAAATTTGATTCAGTGTAGCTATAGAGTGTATAAAATATTTGGGAACCTATCTACCAAGACACACATAGGAATTATATAAATACAACTGTAAAACACTCTTTATAGAAAGAGATTTAACTAAATGGATAAATATGAATCATCCATGAAAAAATCATGCCAATATAATAAAATGATAACATTATCTAAATTATTTTTCTTATTCAATACTATACCAAACTACCAAAGAATTGCTCTATAGAAGTAAAAAATAATGAAGTCTATCATAGTTAATCATCACACAATGTTGCTGTTGTTTTGTACAGTGTTTTTCAAATATCCAAGATATGAATGTAACAAAATATTACTAAGTCATAAAAATATTGAAAGGAGCAATTTTAGAAAAAAAAAGGCAAGACTGGTACAAATTGGTACAAAATGAAGTGAGAAGAACTGGGAGAATAATTTATATGGTGACAACATTATAAAGGCTGGTGTCATCTCTTGCAATAATCTATATAAGAGGGGATGAAGACCTGAACTAAGGCGATAGTTGTGAGAATAAAGATAAGGGATTGAATGTTAAAGATACTGAGAGTAGGAAAGGTAAGGCTTGGCAACTAATTGGATATGTAAGGTGAGAGAGAATGAAGAATCCAGGATAATGCCAGGGTTACTAACCTGGGAGACTAGAAGTATGATGATGCCATGGACAGAAATAGGAAATTTAGAAGAGTTTGTTGGGAGAAACATAATGAGTCCTATTTGGGGTGTATAATGTTTGAAATATCTTTTAGATATCAGGTTTGAAATGTCCAGTAGGCAACTGATGATACAGGACTGAAATTCAGGGGAGAAATTGCAGTCGGTTTTATTGATTTGAGAATCATCTCCATAGACAGTCTCATGAGATCATACAAGGTTAATGAAATAAAGAGTATATATAGAGAGAAGTGAAGAGGGCCCAGGACAGAACCTAGAGGAATAACCATAGTTGAGGGTATGATGGTTAATGATGAGTTAGCAAAAGAGACAGAGAAGGTGCTCATACTTCCTAACTGATTCAACATCATCAAGCATATCATGTATCTCATAAGACATTATATTGTTAGAAAAGGATATCATACTTAACTTGTTAATGGAATCATCACTTGACAATTGTTTTGATATAAGTATAAACTTCCCCATTTTTTTGCACATTGATAACTTACTAAACAATCATTTTTCTACTTTCTAATCTATTTGCATAAATAAATTAATCAATATTGCATATTTTCAAATCTTATCCTTTCAATTTAAAAATAAGGCTTACCAACAAAGAATTCATGTTTTGATTGGTATTATTGAGCATAAAAGAAAGTTTTAAGCTATTTTGTAATGACTTTTTCCCAAATTACCCATTATAGTCATGAATGTTCATTATCTCCAAGAAATTAAAAAAACCTTAATATATTCTTTATTATATTTCTCCTTTATCATGTCCATTGTGACATAGGCATATCTAACATCTTTGTGTACTATTTCATAATTATGACATAAAAATACTTTTACAAACTTCCTGATTAGAATGGGCTGAATCTAAATATTTTGAAATTGCATATTAATACATTTTTCAGCATTCTTTTTTATGCAATTCCAGTCTTTATCCAGTCATCCATTGGGGCTGCCAAAAGGAAAAAAAAATCTATGAAGTTTCATTTTTATATTCAATATTTGTTAAATATATAACAGTACTGTACCAGTACAACTGATGCAAGTGTATATTCCTTTTCCTCATAACAATAACAGGCATTGAGATACTCCCTAAAGCTAAACAATGCCATTATGAGTGCATCCACTCTCTGGAAGATGTGACTTCCTAACCAATTAATGAAAATGAATACCTAGTTACTATATAAAATATTTACTCTACTACTGGCTAACCTTATAAGGAAAAAAATCTCTTCAGAAGCCACTTTTTCCTTTTCTGTCACATGGGCTACACTTTCACAGAATACTGAACTACTGAAGGTGTTGACAAGTTCATTTGAAAATCTGCCATTTAGAGGAATAGTAACATAAGCAGACAATAAGTTTAAATTGGAAAAAAAAAGGCTTAATGCTTCAGCGGCAGCCAATATAAGGTTTCTTTCTGCAGAATGTTTGTGATGGTCCATGATAATTTCAAGATGGCTTATAATGTGAATGACCAACAATCAGGATTTTCAAACAGCTTGAGTTTTATATTGCAAGTACACAAATGTGCAAATACACAGTTAATAAGTTACAATTATAGAGTAACAGGGGAGGAATAAGGTATCTTCTCTGGTGCAGTGTAAAGAACACAAATGAGGATATGTATGTGTGTCTGACCATCCGTTAGGAATTGCTTTGTGCTGAAATGTCAAGCCATTGTGGCAGTCTGGAAACAATTTGATGACAGGTTGAGAAACTGCAAAGACACATTATACTTAGTTAGAAGTGATCAAACTTTGACAGAGTCACTGCATGAACACCAAAATCATATACATAATCATGATCATTTTGAATCACAGCGGAAATAAACCTATAATGCTTCAAATATGTACATGTTTGTTCTCATAGAGGAAAAATATATTTGTAACACAATTTGGCAATTATTTACTGCCTAAGGCATCATTAAAAAATTTTTAATGTGAAACCCTTGGACAATTGTTATGAAACCCCTAGAAGTGTTTCTGAACTACTGGTCTGGTATAAGGAGGTGAATAGGAGAAGTCATGAGTGAAATAGTAGGGGAGAAGACAAAATTAGTCATGAAATAATATTTCTGGTTTCCCTTCAATATGACTGCCATTCTAATACACTAAGACAAAAAAAAAAACCCAATACAAATACCATAAAATTATTGTACTTGACGGACCGATTTGCCAGTTTCTTCCAGAAACCTTCCTTAATCCCCCAGTTATTAGTGTCCTGCCCCATTTAAATCCTCTTGTATTTACATACTTGCTTGCTTACATGTTGCATACAACCAATAGAATGTAAGCTCTTTGAAGGCAAGGGATGTTTCATTTTTGTCTCTGTACCCCCTATCCTGCATTGCACATAGCATATACTTGTTACGTGTTTGTTGAATTGAATTGAATGTAACTCTGTATTTGAAGGAGATTAATGTATCCTGAAGGTAGTATATAGAAGGGATTTAGGTGGAACTGTTGATAGAAAAAATTCTCCTGATTCTTCCATTGGTATCATACACGCTTTGAAGAAGCTTCACACAATATAAAACTTTAAAAGGCAATGTTGTATAGTTGATGAAGCAGCAAGGTGGCTCAGCGGATAAAATGCTGGGCCTGGAGTCAGCAAGATCTGAGTTCAAATCCAGACTCAGACACTTAGCAGCTGTGTGACAAGTCACTTAACCTCTGTTTGCCTTAATTCATTGGAGAAGGAAATTGCAAACTACTCTCGTAGAAAATCCCAATATGGTCCACAACTGAATAACTGAACAACACAATTGTATAGTTAGTAGGGCACTGGACTTGTAGTCAGGAAGACCTGGATTCAAATCTTGCCTCAGACAATGACTAGCTGTGTAACTCTGGGTAAATCATTCAACTTTTCTGTGCCTCAGTTTCCTTATATATAAAATGAAGTGGACTTGATGGCCTCTAAGATCTCTTGTAGCTTTAAATCTATGATCCTATGGCTGCTTCTAGCTTATCTGGCTTATCTCTGGCTTATCTCTTCATCCTGATGTTTGTAGTTGTTCTTTGTCCTTGTTTTTTGAAGAGGATCAGTGCCATCAGGAGGGTAATGTCTTGACTTCCAAGTGAATTGGATTGAAGTAAGGCAGGGCTGTGCAAAGTCATTAGCCTCACTCTTCCCCCAAGAGTCATCTGAGTCCAGTGGCAAGACATAGGTTAGTATGGCTAGAGATGGCCCCAGATGCAGTGGGGAGACTTTGGCCTTTTTAAGTTAAAGTCTTTCCCAGGTCTTGGTTTGTCTGAGGTAGTGCCCATTCAGTGATTCAGTGATTTAAGGATAGGTAAGGCAAAAGATGGCCTAGTTTGCCTACTCAAAAAAAAAAAAATCAATCTGAGAGGGGAAGACCCTCAGGGTTTCTGGCCAAAACAGAAACAGTTGCTATTTATACTCATGCTGAGCCATCAGAACCCAAACACTGACCAAGTGAGGCTTGGGCTGAGACCTATTATTGGCCAACCAGTGAGAGGCAAAGTGGTTTGGGTGTAAGGCATAGTCCTGACATAGATGCATTGGGGAAGGTAGTGTGGAGTTCAGGTAATGTAGGACATGCCTTAGCTTTTTACAGGCCAAGGTAAGTACAAAGGGGATGGTAATAGCACATGGAGTCATCTTGTTCACCAAGAGCAAGAGGGATCTCCACTTTTCCTCCTAGTATAGTGGTGACAGATGTTTGCCATTACCTTCTTTGAGACCTCCCTATACATTTACTGCAGTTTTTAATTACTAGTGGTTGTCAAACCAGCAGGGACATTCAGGAAAGTGTCATATGTAGATTAAATCATCAAATCAATGACTTAAACAATTATTGAGGGGGCTCATAACTGCTGTGAAACTTCACATATAAAACATTAATCAAGGCAAAAAAAGAAATGCCATAGTAAATCATGTTAGAAAGTATGCAAAATGTCAAAACAGTAATGCAGTAGAGTGAAAAAGAAAGAGAGCTTCATTGTTCATTGGCTGTATTATAATCTATTGAATTATCATTCAATATAGGTTTTCCTTGTCCAGGGTATCTTAAAAGTCTTGGTGCAGTTTTAAACCATTAAAACTTAAAACTGCACCAAGACTTTTGGGACACTATATTTTGTCTCTTCTAACTTTTTATGGATATTTTCATACTAAACTAGAAATTGGCATTTCAGAAAGTACATGGTATTTCAGGTTAATGTATCAACATGGGAAGGAAAGTATATATATACATATATATGTATATATTTATTATTTTTTATTGATTTTTAAAAAATATCACCTACCTTTTCCAATGTATCCCTCTTTACTCCCCATCCCAAAGAACAAGTTCTTAAATGAGGGAAAAGACAAATCACACCCAGCTCAGCAAAACCAAACAGAGTATCAAAAAAGATAGACAATATTAGTAGTTCTCCTCCCCCATACCCTTCAACTTCTGTAAAGAATCAGGGGGAGTTAATTTCTCCTGTCTCTTCTTTAAGGCAATGCTGTCATTTCAATTTCGTATCATCCAGTTTTGATTATTTTGTCATTGGTCCTCTTTTTATTTATACTGTTGTGGTAATTGATTGTGTTGTTTTTCTGGTTCTGCTTACTTCCCTTTATCTCACTTCACTTAACTTCATTAAAATATCCATGTCCTTTGACCCAGAGATTCCACTGCTGGGTATCTACATATACCCCAATGAAGGCAATGTCGAATAGAAAAGTCCCATATACATTAAAATTTTTACAGTAGCACTTTCTGTAATAAAGCACTTTCAGGAATAAAGAAAGTCCATTGATTGATGAAAGGCTAAATAAACTGTGGTTTGTGAAAGTCATGAAATATTTCTGTACTTTAGGAAATAATGAATGTGATAACTACTGAAATGCATGGGAAGATTCATATTAACTGATGAAAAATGAACTAAACAGAATCAAGAAGCTATATATTTTGAAAGTGCTTTCTATTGTTAACATTATGGTTCTAGAACTTATTACATACTTAAAGCGTGTATAGAAACATAGCGTTCTGTTTGAAATGATATATTCAGTCATTTCAGTTGTATCTGACCCTTTGTGACCCCATTTGAGGTTTTCTTAGCAATAATACTGGAGTGGTTTGCTGTGTCCTTCATCACCTCATTTTACAGATGGGGAAACTGAGGCAAACCATGTGACTTGTCTATGGTCACATAATTGGTAAGTGTCTGAGGTAGGATTTGAACTCACACATCCAGCACTCTCTCTGCTGAATCACTCAGCTGTCTAGCGATGCCAGAACTGAAAGGAGTCTTAGAGTGTGTGTAAGAATAGAACACAGAGAATACAAAGTCCTGCTGGAAGACAATATAAAATAGCCACCAATGGACTTGGATAATACTGTCAAATTCACATCTGCCTACCATTCTGATAATCTTAAGTCATTTTTTGTGCGCCTTGCTGCTGGGCCTTTATTTCTGCCTATGTTCCTTTGCTCCTTTATTCCCAATGCAGAGACAATATAGGCAAGGTAAGGAACTAATGAGGTAACAAGTTTTTCATTTCGATATTCCAGGTTGTGTTAAAGTGATTTATAATGTTAGCTCATAAAAGACAGTTGTTGCGTTTGCTATTAATTGTAGATATAAAAATGTCCATATATGAATTGTGTACCAAAAAATAAAAGGAAAGTGTGTAAGGTAGTCGTAATTTTGTAGAATGAAGGGGTTTTTAGCATTTTGCAAAGTGATTTTCTGTTAACTGAATCTATTTCTGAAATAGACTTCCACTATATAAAAAAATGATACATATTGTGAGGGAAAATATCCCTCAAAGGATTGAATTTCTGGTGGAAAGCGGAGGATGTTTGTTGAATCCAAGTTATGGTGGTTGTGATAACAAGCATGATAATTTTGGCAATGACTTGGATTAAAGAACCCCCACTAAAATAAATTCAAATGCACATTACTTGGTTTTTTGGTGTTCATTGCCTCTGTGTATAAATTGAACAGGATCTTCTTTTTGGTAAAATATCGTATTTGATAGCATAGAGGGAAACATCTAACCTTACACTGAAAAAATGGTCTCAGGGCAAAAGAAGAAGAGACAGCAGGAGCATGTCTGCATCATACTAGAATGAAACAACCCTCAGACATCTGCAATGAAAAGCATTTCATGCTCTGGGAAGGGAATCATTTATAGCCTAGGATTTTAGTGTTAATATTTGTGATTTTTTTCAATATACGTAAGTACATATACATGATTTCCTTATGTAATGAGAATAATGGAAGCAATAACAAATGTCATGGAGAATGTAATTGTGGCTCAAATGATGATTTTCTGTAGAAAAGGATAGTGTCTGTGAGAACCCAACTCATTAGTTTGGAGCATGTCTGCTCTGGCAGTCTTCTTTATTATTATTATTTCTAGCCCTTCCTAGACTTCATTCTTTCAGATAAAAACATGCATATCAGCTTTGCAGTTTGATTGCCTTATGGGCATAAAGCTTTGCATATTTACTGCCCATGAATCATACCCATATGTGAAATCCAGTGAAGATTCAATTTTTCCTGCTAGATGCACCTCTAGCCGTTTAATTAAAATATGTATTATTAATAAAACTATATTTAAGTCATATTTTTTACAGATATGACTGAAACATTAAGTGCAAATTGTTTCATACTTTGCTAGTAATTTGCTTTTAACGGTTTGTACCTTAATCAAGGTAACACTGGTCGAGGGTTTATTGTGCTCAGGACTTCTCAGTGCTTAAGCTGAATAAAACACATTGAAAGCAACGACTAATGGAAAGTCACATTTGCTTTGAGAAGAGATACATGAGTTTGTTGTACCTGGGACATGCCATGGCAGGGAAATGCAATAACAGGATTGGTAGGGAAAAATGTTCTGCATGTATATTTCTATGACCGGTTACTACACTGCCTATCTGAGTGAGAGCATGCTGCCTCTTGGAACCAAAACTGTATTTAAGCCTGGCTCTTTGCCTTTAGATGTCACAGTTGTTCTTTCAGTGACTGCCTGTGTTCAGCTTGGTGCTTTCCAAATTCTTGTAATTCTCCAGAAATCATTTATATTTAGCAATGCTGATTAGAGATGCTGTAGTTCACTTGCATAACTCTTCGTGAGGGATCAGTACAAAAGAGCATTCTGGAAATGAAAACATGAAACAAGAAATGTAGCTAAGTTAGTTTCTTTAGACACTGTTATAGCACGACTTGGAAATTTAGAAATTGTAGAGAGTGCTGGACTAGAAATCAGAAGACTTGGGTTTGAATCCTAGCCCTGCCATTTGCTAGCTGTGGGAACTTGGACACTTAACTCTTTGAGCCTCAGTTTCCCATTCGTACAATAAGGAAAACACTACTTTTCCTGCCGACTTTGTGGGGTAGCAGTAAGAGCACTGGCTTTGGAGATAGTTGATCTGGGTTCAAAAATAGCTTCCATTTGCTACCCTGTGTGGCCTTAGGTAGTCATTTAACCATTTTGGGCCCCAGTGCTCTGGTTTGAAGAATGAAGGAGTCGGGTTAGATGTTCCCTAAGGTCCTTTTCTACATTGAAAGTCTATGATTCTATAATCTTAAGGGTTATTGAAATTAAAATGCTAATTGACTGACTGGAATAATGTATGTGAAAGATCTTGATAATATTTAAAGCACTACAGAAATGTAAAAGAGTAATGTGTCAAGATCTGGTGTAGAGGAGGTAGTAATGCCATTAGAAAAGGTTGGAAGGAGAGATGAAAAAAGGAAGAATAAGGTACCAATATAAATGAAAAGCTACATAATTCATTCAGTTCTCTGTGACTCAGAATTATTACATCAGAGTTATATATCTATGCCCCATTTTGATGAGCATGCCTGAATTTTCACAGGCTGTTGTTGCTTGAGTGTGCAGAGAGCCCCAGCTATTACTAAGTGAAGGTTTGCTGTGGTTAGCAAAAGACCTCAATGGATGGTTTCTGGAATAACATCTTAAAAGACTGCAATTTACTTAATAACTTCACTTTGCAAATATAATCAGGTGACAAGAGACTTTGTCTTTTAAAAATATTGTCTACATTATAATTTGGAATGTTTTGTTCCCCATTCTTGTCCTCCTCCTCCTCCTTTTCTTTTCTCTCTGGCTATCAGAAAGATGGACTTCTCTTTTGAGTAAAGACTGTATAGGCTCTCATTAGCCTGGGTAAGGCATGAGAGAAACTTAAAAGAGCCTGGGGATAGTATGAAAAAAAATTTCTTTTCCTTCACAGGTTCTTAGCTTGTTAGAGACATTGAATATTACCTAGTTAGGCTTTCCACAAGTGAAGTATGAGGGTTAGAGAAAAAACACCTGCTAAAATAAAATAAGGAAATGGAAGTTAGGGTCAAGGAACAAAAGGAAAGAAATGAATTGTTGGTTCAGAGAAGAAAAGGCTGAGAAGGGACAGTACTAGATTTTAAGTAGATTGCTGGCTGCCATAGAGAAAATCACAAGCAGCACTTTTTTTCCTTATCTACTAAGGAGAAGAGTCTATGAATTTTGGAGTAAAGGAGACCTGGCTTCAAATCCTGTCTCTGATAAATACTAGCCATGTATCCCTGGGAAAATCACCTAACTTCTTGGCACCCCAGTCAACTCTAAAAGCATAAGTTGTAGTACAGTGGCTGATCTGCATTGGTTGAAGAAGGGTCCTCACTGGGACTTTCCCATAGTAATGAAATTACATACCCAAATTCTACCTCCACCCTCAAGATGGGAATAATAATCATAAATTGACTATATGCAGTACAAGTGTCCCAAAAGTCTTAGGCACTTTTAAGCTATTAAAGCTATTAAAAGCTTAAAACTATACTAAGGCTTTTGGGACCCTCTACCTCTGTATATAACATATTATGCATCTTATGTGCACACACATGTATAATCCATGTATTTATACACTACATATATTTACATATGTGTGTATATATGTATGTGCATATACGTCTGTATATGTAACAGTCAGGCTTGCCTGTGAAAATTCAGGCATATGCATCAAAATGGGGCATATATGTATAACTCTGATGTAATAATTCTGAGTCACAGAGAACTGAACATATTACATATCTTTTCATTTATATTAGTACCTTATTCTTCCCTTTCCTTCCAACCTTTTCTAATGGCATGGCTACCTCCTCTACACCAAATCTTGACACATCACTCTTTTACATTTCTGTAGTGCTTTAAATATTATCAAGATCTTTCATGTACATTCTTCCAGTCTGTCAATTAGCATGCACATGTATAATCCATGTATTTATACATGGATATGTCTATGTATATGTGTGTATATACATATATACATGTGTGTATGTGCACATAAGATATATAATATATATCTCATGGTCACAGGAGCTACTTTGATCATTTTAAGTGGGGGGATATTATCTCTTCCTAATTTCCACTTGAAATATTTACTGGAGAGTATAAATCTATCTTTCTATCTATCTATATCTATATCTATACCCATATCTATATATCATATCTTTTTAGAATCAGCTGGGTAGCTCTCATTGTTACTTATGATGTAAGATTATACAAGACTGTTTTTGAGTTTTACTATTATAGTGAGAGAAAATATAAAAATTCCCAAATATTAATGGCATATCCATGAAAAATAGAAAAGTATATACTGGTAGCCTTCACTTTATGGAATATATGAGTTTTTGCAAAGCTGCCTGCAAAGTGATTTTCTGTAAACTGAATCCATTTCCTCCAATGACTTCAAAAGTTGAATTTTTGATAGGAAGTGGCAGACAGGTTTGTTGAACCCAGTTTATGGTAGACATTGTATTAATGAAAATACTTTTGTAACATTTTGTAATTTTGGAGTGTGCTGTTAACTTCCATGCTGCATCCACTGCCTTCTTTGGATTACTCTCTTATCTACTCTATTCTAGTGCTGTCTAAGAAAGAAGGTCCAGGGCCTAGAATCCTAACACCCATGCATTACTATGCCCATCTCATCTCCCTAGTCAAATGACAAAGAATGGTCTGCTTCAAAGATATTACAGGGTGTTAGGCACTGAGAGGGAAAGGAAGAGGTGAAGGGGACAAAGAAGTAAAAGACCTCTTCCTTCCCTCTTCCCCCCTTCCCCACCCAATCTAGATGTTTCTCCGGAACTTGAGAAGCAAGTAGGCATAGTGGATAGAGAACTGGACTTAGAACCCTTGGTCAATAAATGTTTATTAAGCACCTACTATGTTCCAACCACTATGCTAAGCTAAGAAGATCAGGGCTAAAATCCACCTCAAGAACCGACTAGTTTAGGAAAGTAGTTTCATCTCTTTGTGTCTCAGTTTCCTCATCTGTAAAACCAAGGCATTGGGCTCAATGATCTCTAAGATCTCTTTCAGCTCTAAACCTAAGATTTTGAGAGACCTGGTCTCCAAAGTGTTCTGACAATTGCCATAGTTTGCTTTCTCCTCTTCACAGATTTGGGCTCTATTTCTGTTTCCTTTATCCAAATTCAATTAGACACAAATGGGATCCTAGGATTAAGAGCTTGAAGGGCCCCTTGAGATCACTTTGTTGAACTCCTTTATTTTATAAATGAGGAAAACCAGACCCAGAGAGGACCTGGCCAAGGATCTGAATCCAGCTGTTCTGACTCCAAATCCAGTCTTTTCATTGCATCACACTGTGAAAGGAGAAGGTCTTTTTTTTTTTAACTGCTTCTTATGTATGAGTCACTTCATCTTTTCTCTGCTGCAGTCTTTCTTTTGCCATATTTTCAAAGCACTAAGTTGTGATAGTAGCTAATATCTCTGTAGAAAGATGAATCCGCTATTTTAGCACACATCTGAACATTGGACCTGACAGTCTTCACATACTTTTATGTTTCAAATTAAATTAATTTATGAGAATTCTTTGTCCTTTTTACTAGAGGCAGGACTGAGTCTGAAAAATCAGTTTTCAAAGGGGTTAATTTTGGCTGTAATTAGAGCACTCAGTTTGACACCCCCTCTCTTGCCACTCTTCCCAAAAGCTGGCTCTCCAGATTCAAGAAAGAGTTTCTATCAATCAAGAGCTATAAAATGTGTCTATAGGAAGCAGATGTTTCAAATGTTCTGTCCAGTTTGTGGTTAGCTAGATCTCAATAATATATTAATTTGATACATCAAAAGCAAATGAATAGGCTTTTTCTCTGAAAAATAGCTGTCAATGTGGTGCAGAGATCTGCAAATAAAAGTGGAAAAAATAGAACAGCTTTGTGTAGTGATGGGACATGGCTGCTCTTTCCCATTGGAATCTATGTTTGCTGATATGTTGACAGAACCCAAAACCCTCTGGATTAAATCATTCCTCATTGCTCCATACTGCACACAGGTGTGACAAATAAATCAGAAATTTCAGCGCAGCACCTCTTTTTTTTTTTCTTCCTTTTGGTCCCCCATCCTGGTTTCAAGCCGCTGACACTAACTATGGAAACTGCACCAAGCCTCCTGGTACCCTCAGAATGTGGATTCATTTCCTCCTCCTAGCCAGGGAGCTATTTAGGCTTCTGTCAAAATAAAAACAAGTTTTGGATCTGTCCTAATGCTCAAAAGCTTCTGAGAGATATGAGGCAAGAGCAGATTTATAGCAAACTTGCAACAGGGCCAATTCAAACCCAGAGAAAGCCTCAGAGAGAGCCCCTGCAAGCCTAGGAAGGGAGCCCGAGAGCCCCCCGAAGTACAGAACCATCAATACAACAAGATGAAAAGCCAAACAGGAAATTCTGGATCCCCGAGTCCAGCCCTGAAGGATGCCAGGGTGGCTGTGTGCTCTCGTTCATGCTATCCTTAGCATTTATGGAGGGCCTTTCATCAGGGGCCTCAGGAGAGAGAATTCCACTAGCAAGCACCACGAAGCAGCCCAGCCTCTTCTCAGAGCACTTTAAACTAAAATTAACCACACACCCAAGCCCCTCGATGTTCTAGAAAACAAACAAAGCAAACTCTGGGGAACTTATTGATTATATCCCCGACTCCAAATGTAGGAATGTATGTGTTTGTGTGTGTGTGTGTGTGTGTGTGTGTGTGTGTGTGTGCGTGCGCACATTTGCGCATTTATAGTGCAGTGCCTGGCATTGGATTGGTACTTAATATATACTTGATGATTCATTTGTGGTATATCCAGACTTGAGTTTGTAGTGTATGTATTCGGTGTGGCATGTTTTGCACACAGAAATATTTAAAGATGTGCATGCATTGTCGTCATTGTGTATGGTATATGCATACAGGAAGTGCATGATTTAGTTTATCACATGTGATACATGGTTTGTGCATGTATAGAGTAGATATATACATTGATGTACATTTGTGTTTGTGATGTATGTTGTACCCACTATACATGTTTGTTTTTTAGGTGATGTGCCATGTGTGATGAGTGTTCTCCATAGGTGAGCATATGTATTTGTGTATTTATATAGATGTGTTCATGGAATAGTAACAAAAACTTTGTAAGGAAACCCAGACCACAATATTAACAGCAGTATATTACAGTGAAAAGCACAATGGATGTAGGATTAGACTTGGGCTCAAACCCTAGCTCTGCCATTTATTTACTACCTGTATGAGCCGGGGCAAATTGCTTCTTTTCTCAGTTTTCCCATTTGTAAAGTGAGGACTACATGATCTTTGAGTTCCCCTCAAGCTCTAAATCTCTGATTCTATAACCTTCAAAGTAAACTCAAGATCCTAAGTCAGCATACTCCACACAAATTCCAAAATGCTTTAAGTAAACATGATTACCCATTAATATCAGACTTGCAGAAACAGTTGATTTTAGATGGGAGAAGTAAAGCCAGAGACAATCTGGAGATACTTTAGCCCTGAAAGGAATGAGCTGTGAAGGAACCCTTTGTAACAGGAGTTAATGATAATTAAAATTATTCTTATAAACAATAATTGTTATTATTTGTATAAAATTAAAATTATTCTTAAAAAACAATAGTAGCATATGGTACAGTTGTGCAAAGCTTGGGCTCTGAAAACATGACTGGGTTGAGTGAAACTTCCTATGCACCTCATTCATTTTGAGGACAGGGATATCTCAGGAAAACCTTGTTCCTAAAAGGTGGCTGATTTTCCTTAAGCAAAACTTTGCCCTTTTTTTCTTAAGTAAAACTGGGGCTATGGACCATTTTTAGAATTTTTGCAGTAGTTTTATGTAACTGAGAAAAATGTTAAAGAGTTCTTTCAAGGATACATGTGAATAAAATCAGATGAATAGTTTAATGGAGTTAAGTTTTAACCATCAAATGTTACATAGTCACCACCAAATCTTTATGTTCCTTAAAGGTTTTTTTTTCATGTGGTTATATTCATTAATTCCTGAAGATTCTTCGAAAATGCTTAATCTAGTGCAGGGATCCAGAAGTCATTCAGTAAATATTTATGGGTCATGAGGAACTGAGCCTCTATTATGTTTCTTTTTTTTTTTTTAACCTATTAACAGCATAAAGGTGTGGTTCACATTTATAGTCAGGGCCCTTAAGATTTGGCGAATGTCCCAAGGTGGCCTTCCCTGCTGATCAGATGTTTTCTTGTAGGTGGCAGTCTACCCAAACTAAACTTTTTTTGAGTATTCTTTCAATGCTCTAGCTAAGTAAACCTTCTGTTAACTGTTGAATGAACTACGAATCTTATTTCTTTCCAGCATTTCACCTACATTATCAAGGGATTAGCTTGAGTTAGACTAGGCCTACAACAGGGAGCTGTAGTAAGTAGTCCATCACACATAGCAATTTCATGGTCCCTAAAGAAATGTCTGAGGCCCTCTCCTCTTTCTACTTTCTCTTAGCAATCTCATTTTATCCCATGGGCTCAGTTATCATTTCTATGCAAATGACTCTAAATCTGTATCTCTAGCCTGAAATTCTCTTTTGAATGTTAGTCCTATATTGTCAATTACCTGCTGGACATCTCCACTTGGATTTCCTGTTAGCATCTTAGACCAACATGGAGCATAGTATAGTACATAGAGTGTTAGGTTTGCAGTCAAGAAACCTGAGTTCAAATGTTGGCTCTTCTACTTACTATCAATTTGACTTTGCACAAATAATTTAATCTCTCTAAGTCTTTTCTTTCTTATCATGCATGACCTCTAAAGTCTTTTCTGGTTCTAAATTTTTGACTTTATGCCCCAAGAGGAACTCACATTTCTCTATTTCTATCAAAGTTACTATCATCCTTCCAGTCACCAAGATTTATAATCTCAGATTATCTTTGAGTCTTCCCCCATCCTATAAGTTGCTAACTCATACTGTCTCTCACATCTGTCCCCTTCTGCCTTCTGACACTGCCTCCAGACTAGTTCAGGTTCTCATCACTTCTTGCTCTGACTAGTGCAATAGTTTCCTAATTGGTCTCCTTTTTTTTTTGCCAATTTATACTCCAAAAGACTGACAAAATAATTTTTCTGAGGCCTCAGTCTGACCATGCATGTTACTCCTTTGCTCATAAATCCTCAGTGGCTCCCTGTTGCCTTTAGGATAAAATACAATAGCATTCAGAGCCCTTTACAATCTGGTTCCAATTTACCTTTTTTTTAAAAAAAAATGTAAATTACTACCCTTCACAAAGTCTTCATTCTGGTCAAACTAGACTTGTTCCTTGAACTTGATATTCATCTCACATTTCAGCATCTCACACACGTAGGTGGTTTCCTATGCTTGGAATCCATTCACACCTCAGCTCTGTCTTTTACAAACTTGTTTTCTTCAAGGCTCACTACCTCCTATGCTAAGTCTTACCTGATTCCTTACATCCCAGTTCCTTCTCTCTCCTCAAATTGTTTTTCCATTTACTTATCTTTATGCCGATTGTATTATTCCAGTAGAATATAAGCTCACTGAGACCAGGGACTATTTCTTTTTGTGTGTGTTTTCTTAGTGCCTAGCACAGTGCCTTGCATGTAGTATGCACTTAATAAATGTCCAATTGAATTGGAGAGCTTGTGGAGGAAGTGTGTATTTGTGGCGGGAATAGCATCTCGTGCCATATGCTTAGTTTTTATTGGTCCTTTAATTAAAGAATAGCAACAATTCATCTTTATATAGCTGTTGACAGTTTATAAGACAATTTCCTCACAGCGACTCTATGTGTTGCTAATATGATTGTCTCTGTTTTATAGATGAGCAAACTATGGCTGAGAGAACTGGTAAATTTTTGAGCTAGAAGGGCCTTCAGAGATTATTTGGTTCTACACTCTCATTTTATGGATGGGGAAACTGAAGTTCATATAAGCTAAATGACTTGCAAATGTTTATAAAAGCAGTCAGTTGCTAAAAGAACACTAAAACCTCGGGCCCCTGTCTCTTAGCCCAGTTCTCTTTCTAGATCAGTGTTTCCCAACCTTATTAAGATAATCAGAGCCACAACTAGCATATGCCAATCGAAGCTTTGCCCCTGGGCACTAGCATGAACACTGCATCTTTCACAGGTTTTAGGGTTTTTCCTTGGGAAGGCATGCTTCTATGCCTGGGCAGAGTCGTTATTGTTGCCTTTGTTGTTTGCCCTTTGTTTTAGAAAAGGACCAACAGCATCATGAGTAAGTGATGTCTTGACTTGCATGTGAATTGGATTTCAGGTAGAATTGCACAAATCGTCAGCCTCATTCTCTTTTCCAGAGTCATTGCAGTCCATTGGCAAGACAAAAGTCAGTATGACTGGTAATGACCTGGGATGCAGTGTCTTTGATGTCTGACCAGTCTCTAAGTGCTCCACAGCATTATTTCTGACACTTTCATGGCCCTGCTAAAGGATTTTAGGGGATGTCAGACTTTTCTCATGTCACACTATCCCACTACCACATCATCCTGTCCTCTATATGAAAATATGAAGACCTTCACCTGGTCTGTAATTGGGAGGGACCACAAAAGTCATCTAATGCAACCAATTATCTCATGCCCTTCATTTCAGGGATGAAGAAACTGAGACCTAGGAAAATTAAGTGTTCAGGGTAAAAGGTGAGATTTGAATCCAGGTCCTCTGACCCCTGAACTAGTGCTTTTTCTATATTGATTGAGAAAATACATGATGACAAAAAGCTATGAATTTAGAAATGCTTTGAAATGACCTTGTATTTTATTATTCACAACAGCATCTATGTACTCTAGAAAAATAGTGAAACATACATGTGTAAGACACATTATTTATTTAGTCTACAGAATGTTTGCTTATTATAGTGAATCTTGCTGCATTTTTAGTTGGAGCTAAATAAATATCAAGCTGGTAATGCTTACTGTGCACATGAATTCACAGAATCCTTGCTTCAACTTCACAGTTCCCCAGGTTGGAAATCCTGATTTTTAATCAGGTTAACTCCACTGTATTAACTTGTTGACTTATCTTATGGTGAATCCCTTAATCATAGTTCCTTATTTTTCTCATCCAAAAAGATGAGAGAACTGTCCAGGAATATTGTGGGGACTAGGCTAACATATTTATAAAGGGTCATAAAATCCTTAAATTAAAGATTTTCAAGGGCTAAGCGGTGCTATTAACTAGATCAACAGTAATATTATTGAATGGTATGATCCAGTGTCGAAAGCTGAAAATAAAACTGGACCCATATATTAATTAGTTTACTTGAGGTTAGAGAAATAATAACTGGAGGATAAACTCTTCACAGCAACTAGCTGTAACTTCACATAGAGCCTTATTTATGGGCCTCAGAGGATTACCTAAGTATTATTTTTGCAACTTTAGGTCCTACCAAGAATAGTAGGAGCAAATTGCCTGGCTACTTTCAGATTTTCCTCTAGCAGCTGGCCAAGACAGGACGAAGGGAGTCTGTGAGTTTTGGCTTCACAAAACACATAATACTCAGCTGAAAAAGCTGAAGACCATCCCCATCTGTTCTTTAAGTGAAGAAAAGAGGTTATATGAGCCCTTTCAATAAAAAAGAGATTAAAAAATGACATTCTAGCAATCGATTGCCATGCTTGCATTATTTTACTTTTATCAGCAACTCGCCTTTCTGCTGAGTTTTGCCTGAAATGGTTTGTTTCTGTCCACTCAAAGCCACTCAGAAAAGCTTTTCAGAAACCATTGGCTGGAGAGACAACGAAATATCCCATGCTCTGTAGGGGCTCAGGGCCTCCCACCAAGTGAAATTGGTGCTACACATTTTAAGGGAGTAGCAAGCAAGGAAGAAGGGCTTTCTTTTTGTTTGTCTGTTTGTTTGTTTACCCTTTGAATCCTGGGCATAACAGACTTAGGATAACCATTTATGGATCTGCTTTTGAATTGAAACCAAGATTCTAAAACATTTTTTTATTCCCCTCCTGCTACCAGTTCTCAAAGAACATGATGATGAAAGCACAAAGTTTTTAAAAAAATAGACAAAACAAAACAGAAACCACACTATAGTCCATCACCTCATACTACTCTTCTTTCTGCTTAAGCTTGGGATCTACCTTCCAGATCCTTTTTTACAAATATCACTAAAACTGTACCTTCTCTGGCTGCTTCTTAGCTGCATTGTCTTTTAATGTGAGAATGGATATTGAGATCAATAACTCATTTTATCTTTAACAACCAATCAATCAATCAATGTACTTGTTAAATTCCTATACACTAGGCACTGTGTTCTAGGGTTAAAAACACAAAAATGAAATAATTTTGGCCCTCAAGGATCTTATATTAAATTGAGTCATGTACACATATATGTACATACAAAGTATATAGAAGATGCATAGAAAGTCATTTCAGGGGAAGAGGGGAATGTACACATATTAATGAAAATATATTATTAATAACCTGCCACTGAACCCAGAGGATACATGTACTGTGCCCAATCCCTTCTCCATTAAGGAGCCCCTTTGCTCTGGACCCATATATGTGGCATACACTGGGCTTATCCTGAGGGAGCCTGATCTCTAATGAGAGGAGAATGTCTAGTCTCCCTTTTTTAATGCTCTTTGGCTTATTAAACTTACTCTCTGGTGTCTTAAGGACAAGCTATTTAAAAATTATGGTGTGGCACATGTCTAGAGTTTCCCCAAAACAGGAGAATAGAAAGGTATTCAATGAACAATATGAATCATATATGGTGCAAATTTATTATCTATATGCACAAAAAATCCTGAAAATCACAAAAGGCTCACAGTATACTTTGACAACGTTGGAAAAGATCCTGATGTTGGCAAAGATTGAAGGCAAAAGAAGAGGATAGCAGAGGACGAGCTGGATAGATAGTGTCATGGAAATAATGAATGTGAGGTTGGACAGACTTCTGAAGATAGTGAAGGATAGAAGGGCCTGACGTGCTATGGTCCATGAGGTCAAAAAGAGTCAGACACAACTGAATGACTGAACAACAACACATCCTGACAGTAGGATTTAGTAACAAGTTGTTTAGCTACTATTATACTCTTTTGGGAAGCTGATACTTAAACATCATCAGAACATAAAGCAATTCACAGGAGTATTGAATAGTCACTGCTATTTATGCATGGTCTGCATCTTCTGGCCAAATAAGCTAGATTTGGTATCATCCTTTAGTCTGTGGTTGTCTTCTCTAAGATTCCTGGAATAATTGCTCAGTTCTCATCCCCTAGGTTTAAGTCAGCACTAACCGAAAGGATCAAGAATATCTGTACCTCTCAAACTCATAAGGTCTGAATATATCCTGGGTTTAGCATGGTGCCTGGCACATAGTAGGCTCTTAATAAATAATTTATTGACTGACTGACACCCATTTTAGAACAGATACCAGTTCACTTAAGATCAAGAGAGAACAACTATGAAAGAGTTAGTCCAAGACCTAGGCTCAGGCTTGACTAGGTAGGATGTATGCTTTATATTAAGTCATATGGTCATGGCCAAATAGTGGCTTTGGTGAAGGGAAAGGATTAACTGTCCCTTTTCCACTCTTTGTAGGAAACTGCTCAAAAAATTCCTGATAGCAGCTGAAGTCATAAGGCATGAGAATATTAAGTGTGAAGTCACTCCTTTTAAGGTCCCTTGCAGTTCTAAATCTATGATCTTAAATATCCTAAAAAAGTCATTCAGCATTCCTCCTTGGTGTCCAATAGGGGGACTACCTCATCATTTCAAAGTGCAAACCCCCTCTAAACACTATGTTACAAACACTTTGTGTCTGAATTGGGTCAGACTCAGCTCAGTTCCTCAGCAGTTTAAGTTCTATATTGGAAAAAAAAATGAAATGCTCATAAGTCATTCAACAATCTCCAAAAAAAGAGATTTACTTAGCTATAGAAGGAGAAGGATAGTCAATAAAGATAAGCATTGAAAACCCTTTGGGTTGATTCGTATTAGTGAAGTTCCTGTCATGGTTCACCAACCAAACATCTGACTACTCTTCCAGCTTCTCATGGCTGCACTGTACTCAGATGATGAGGAAGTGACATTAACATTCTGAGACCCTTAATCCTCTGAACCAATCAAGTCTTAAGGAATATCTCAATACCTTTTTTTTTATTAAAAAATATTTTCATTTTTAAATTTCCCCTCCTTCCACCCCATCTCCAATTCATTGAGAAGGCAAGAAATATAATATAATACCCATCATATATATGAAATACATATAATACCCATTATACATATGAAGTCATGTAAATATTTCCACATTAGCTATGTTACAAAAAAAAGGCAAGAAAAATGAAGTGAAAAAATGTGTTTCAATCTGTATTCAAAGTTCATTAATTCTCTTTCTGGAGGTAGATAGAATTTTTCATAATGAGTCCTCTGGAGTGGTTGTGGATCATTGTGTCATTGATCAGGGTAGCTAAGAATTTTATGACTGATTATCCTTACAATGTTGCTATTACTCTGTACAATGTTCTTCTGGTTCTGCTCACTTCAATTTGCATCATTTCATATCTGTCTTCACAGGTTTTTCTGAAACTGTCCTGCTTGCCATTTCTTACAGCACAATAGTATTCCATCATAATCATATACCACAACTTGTTCAGGCATTCTCCAATTGATGAGCATCCCTCCTTTTCCAATTCTTTGCCACCACAGAAAGAGCTGCTATAAATATTTTTGTATGGATGGGTCCTTTTCCTTTCTATTTGGAGTACAGACCTAACTGTATCAAAGGATATGCACAATTTTATAGCTCTTTGGGCACAGTTTCAAATTGTTGAAAGAGTGTTGGAAAAAAAAAAAAAGATTAATATAAAATCCTATGTTTGACTATTGCTAGTTTTGTGAACTAGGGCACATTAGCTTCTATGATCCTTAACATCTTCATCTATAAAATGGGAATGATAACTTGAGTCCTTACATCATAGGGATATTGTGAAGATTAAATTGGGGAATACATATAAATTAATTAATGAGCTCTAAAATTCTATATCAGAGTAGGGTAGGGACTTGCTGGGGACCTAAAAGTTAAATGATTTGCCCAAGGTCCTAGAACTAGAAAGTGTCAGTAACAGGGTTTGAACACAGGTATTTCTGACTCCAAGGCTGGTCCTTGAGTCACAGTGCAACATTGCCTCCAATTGTTGTTGTTGTTATTCTCCAGTTAACTACCCATTTTGTTCCACCAGTACTCAAATGAGATGTTCTTAAGGACTTTCCCCATTCTGGTCTTCTTTCTCTTGATGTTGTATAGTTTATCAATGTCCTAGCTAGGAAGGTAGGTGGTACAGTGAATTGAACACTGGACCTGGAGTCAGAAAGACCTGAGTTCAGGTCTAACCTCAAACATTCAATAGCTGTGCTATCTTGGGTAAGTCATCTAACTGCTGTCTGCCTCAGTTTCCCTACATGTAAAATGGGGATAATATTAATGCCTACCTTCCTAGGTTGTTGTGAGGATAAAATGGCATAATATTTGTAAAATGCTTTGGAAACCACAAAGCATTGTGTAAATGTTGTTACCTAAAAAGTTGTACACAGGCTAAACACAGTGTTCTAGGAGTATTCCATGATACAATAGGATTATCACCTCTCTACTCCTGACACCATGGCTCTTTTAATGCATACTAAGATCAAATGAGCATTTTTTGGCTATTATATCACACTGTTCACTAATATCAAGCAGTTATAATCCACTAAAATCCTTAGGTATTTTTCAGATGAACCACTCTTTAGACATAGCATGGTGAAATGAATTTTTTTAAAGCAAGGGTAAGACCTTACATTTACTTTTTAAAAATTCCATCCTATTAGATTTAGCTCAATGTTTTGTCCTGTTAAGATATTTTTGGATTTTCTCTATCATCCGTCAGTTATTTTATCTATGGTTTTCAACAGGTTTCAACAGAAACCTGTGGTTCATTTACTATCTTGATTTTTTCATGAAGCGTTAATTATTTGACCATTTTTCCCTAGAAAACTACTTTTACTATGAGCAAACACAGTTTCATACAAATAATTTATCAATGAAGCATCTCACTGCACAGTTTTTATTCTGCTGTTGCCTGCCTTTACCATTGTTGGAATCAGATATTCATTCCCTGAAAAATACACTTTGCCATAACTTCAATTTAAGATGATTGTATTTAGTGCTTAGACACTTAAGATAAAAACTCCAAAATAGGAAATTCTCTGACTTTGTGGGATATAAGATATTTTACCCCACTTATGATGTTAAAATTTTAAATATTTTGTTAGTATATTTATTTTAAAAAGTATCACCTTAACCCTGATTGTCTCCAAATTGAGTAATAATAGTAATAAAAAGAAATATCATTATCTTAAATAGAATTTGCCAACCTCATATAAAAAGGTTGGTCTGTATCAGGTACACAATTGTATAGGGTAAGAAAAAGTATGTGACGTTTCTGGTAGCTTTTTTCAAAGCACTATGAATTTACTGTTCCTTGCCCCCTTTGGTTCCCCCCCCCCCACAGCTGTACTACCACATTATCAAATATCTGTATTTCTTATTTCCTCCCCAGAAATCCTAGCTTGCATTTTTAAAAATACAAGTCTATTTTGGTCTAGGACATCCTGGAAACCCAGGACTTCATTAATTTTCATATGCCAAAAATGCATTTGAAAATTTTTGGAAGTGATTTTTTTAGCATTAATCAAAAAGTACTTCCCTTTCATCCTTAGTATCTGGTTGGTTGGGTAAAAATAGTGGATACATAAGTTTTTATTTCAAAGTTTTAAAAGTGGAGGAAAAAGATAAATTAAGCAAAAGTACCCAGTGGGTGAAAAATTGATTTTTTTTTTGCATTTTGTGATATCTGCTTAGCAATTATAACACTCTACACAGCAGAGTTAGCATTGTTATAAGCGAAAGAGCATTGAATTTAGGATTGAAAAGGGTTTGAGTTGAAACTCTGATACTAGCTGTGTACTGAGGGCAAGTCACTTAAGCTCTCAGCCTCAGTTTCCCCATCTGTAAAATGAAGATGTTAATACTTGGACTACTTATCTGATAGGGAGAAAAGTATTTGATAGATCTAACAGGTAACACATAAATGTAAGCTATTATTGATGACTATAGGTGGTATTTCACAGACCTTGTCTCTGTTGCTAATTTGCCACTAATCCTTTGGCATGATGTTGGTAAAGTCACTTTATCCAGTCTGTGGAATGTAAATCTAAATGTAAATAACCCTTTTCTCCCCCCCCTTCTGAAAGCAAACTTACTTATAATTTTAGAGCTTGCAGGGTTCTTGGAGATCATATAATCTAACTCCACCCTGCTCTCATTGTACAAATTGGTAAACCGATGCCCAGAGAGATTAAATAATTTTCCTAGGGTCACATAGGTATGTGACAAAGCTGTGCATTCTCCATGGTACTAGTCTTCCATTCAAATGATCCCTTAATATGGCATCCAGTTCCCTTCATTGCTTCTAGCATGACTCTCCCCCGACTCCTGATTTTTTTTTTTAACAAGACCTGAGATTTCATATCATTTCATTGGTATAGGAAACTTTAAATGAGATAATTACCTTTGCCAATGAAGAGCTGTAACTATTCTACAACATAGAAACCATAAAGTGTTGCTTAGGGGCATAGAGTTTAAGTGAGAATTTGTTTAAGAGTCACATAGCTAGTGTGTTTAAGAAGCATTACTCAAACCCAGGTCTTCCTCATAGGCCAACTCTTTATACACTATGCCATGGCACCTCTCTTTCTATATATGAACTGATCCTTCATATCTTCATATCTTCATCCTCTGGTCTCACATTTTGAGGTGTGAGTGTGTGTATGTGGATTTGTGTGTGAAGAACTTTGAAATATCCACAGTAATTGAAACACTAGTATACTCAGATAGGTACAATATCAAATCAAGTCCTGATGAGGGCAAAAAGCAGTCAATACTGGTTTGCCTTTGAGGCAGTATCATCCTCATTTAAAACTGTGTGGAATGAAGTTCTCCCTCTGAGACACCCAGTTATGGAGATGAGCAATTGTATTTGTCTGTCAGCCATCTCTTTCAATTGACTCAAATTGCCAATATCCATACTGGGTCCTTGGAAAGAAGGGAAGAAGACTTAATCGGAGAAGAATGAACTTTAGCTTAGCCTGCAGTATGCTGCTCCCTCTTCCTATAAAATTGCTGTTCACATTACTCTACTGTTCAAATGGACCTGTGGCCTCATTGACTTGGATATTTTTCCAACAAGGCAGACTTCAACACATCCACATCTGTTCATCCTATGCGACTCTTGTCAGTGTCCTCCTTAAAGTTAGGCACTAAGGTCCACCTGAAAGGTTGGAGGCCTACCTAGCCTTCTCTTTTTATCACTAGGATACCAGTAGAGCACACACATGTTGTCAATTTCTCCTTCATACCATATGACTAGCATATCTTTTACATTTCTTTGTTAATATCATTTACTCATGGACTTCTTCCAAACCTCCTAGCTGTTGTATTTAGCAGCTTGCTTGCACCCACCATATGTCTCCATTGTTCTCTGAGTCATACTCATTTTTAATTCTTCAGATGTTGAAACATTAGTGTTCCATAACTGGCATCCATACAGAAATACCAGTAAAATGTGGTATTAAAAAGAAGATGATTCTTTGTTTCAAGGAGAAGTTTAGGGTAATTGAATGAGTTTTGCTTTTTCCCCTTGGGCAATCCAACCCACTCTTCTCTTCTAAATTTTAGTCCAATTTGTCATCAATTAGCTGCATCTATCCATTTATATATTTAACATTTATACATACATGTATATACGTATACATACATGTATGTAAATTAATGGTTAAAATACTTATTAAGCATTTATTATATTCCAGGCACTGTGCTAAGTTCTCAGGATACCACAAGCAAATAATATACTATCTGCCCTCAAAAAGTGAATATTTTATTAGAGGATGATAACATATAAAGGGAGATGGAGTTGTAAAAGGAAAAGGGGAACATATTCAGGGGTATGGTTTGGAGTCTGGGAAGTGGCATGGGGCCCTGGTCAGGCAAGGTAAAATGAAAGTTCACCTATCAGCCCAGGGTCACAGGGGTAGAGTCTGAGATCTGGTGAAAGGAGAAAGATAATAGAAGGGAAAGTTTGCCTGTGGGACCTTCACCCTGCAGACCAAACTTCCTCCCCCTCAGCATTTAAAGTTGCTTACTCACTGTTCAGGCTTTGCCCAGGGTGATGAGTCTGGATTTATCAATCTTTCCATTGCTTTTGGGAAGTTATAATACATGCTGATCAATAACATGTCTGGTTATTTCACACCCCCTCCTTCCTCCAGCCAGAAGAAGAGAAGTCCTGACTGTTTGGAGAAGAGAATTTCCTTTGTGCTTTCTGTGTAAATGACCGTACCCTCTCCTCTGACCCCATTTTGAGCAAATGATAAAACATACAGATCAGTAGTGCTTTTATCATAAGATACTAGCTTGCAGAGATTCAGTGAATAGCCATGTAAAATTAAAAAAAAAATTAAAGAAAAAGAGCTAAGTTGTGGAGTGGCTACTAATTCTCCATAGATATGGAAAAGGGACAATGAGAGGAGATGGGGAGCATCACTATCGTTGTCAAGAAGCACAGACAGCGACCATCTTTCCTGCATCAGTCAGATTTGACACAGTTTATCTCTCTGATAGTGGGAGTGGCAGGCAGATCTTCAAGAGCTCTACCTGTCTCTTTCCCAGGCATACCATTCTCATGTCTTATGAGATTTTCCAGCCTCCCATTTTAGAAGGAAATTGTTTTTATTTTCAAATCTAGCTACAGCCTCAAAGTTCCCAGTGCCCGGGTTAGTGGGGATGCCAGAGTCCTCTGTCCACGCTGAGACATTGTCACCAGTGACTAAATACTGGGGATCCAAACAAATGCAAAAAACAACATTCTACTGGAGAGACAACATAGAAATAACTAGGTCCATGTAAGATATCTATCTACAGAGTAGATGAAGGTACTTTGAGAGGGGAAGGCATTGGTTTTTGGAAGGACTGGAAAAAGTTCTCCTGCAGAAGGCAAGATTTGGGTCGAGTCTTGAAGGAAGCTAGGGAAACTAAGAGGTAAATATGAGGGGGTAGCACAGTCCAGGTCTACAGGACAGCCATTCAAAGGTAGAGATGGGAGATGGATGGCTTGTTTCAAGAAGCAGGCCAGTGTAACTGGATCTTGGAGTATGTGGAGCGGGGTAAGATATAAGGAGGCTGAAAAGGTGGAAAGGGGATCAACAAAGTATTACAGTATTTGCAATGTTGCAACCCATAGGCTGCAAAGAAAGGGAGAGTTACATCTTCTCAACTCTTCCTTATGGCCAGAGTTTGGTCATTATAATAAACAAAACACTTATCTATTTATTTATTTATTTATTTGTTTGTTTGTTTGTTTGTTTGTTTTTGGTGAGGCAATTGGGGTTAAGTGACTTATAGCTAGTTAGTTAAGTGTCTGAGGTCATTTTAGAACTCAGGTCCTCCTGACTCCAAGAGCAGAGCTCTATCCATGGCGCCACCTACCTGCCCCGTATTTAGTTTATTTTTTAAAAATTCTTCCCATTTATATTATTGTCATCATTGTATAGATTGTTTTCCTGGTCCTGCCAAGTTCATTTTGCATCAGTTTATATAGGTCTTCCCATATGCTCTTTGAATTTTTCATGTTCATTTTATATGGTGTAGTAGTATTCTATTAAATTCATGTATCACATTTTCTTTTGCAGTCCCCAGTTGATCACTATTTACTTTGCTTCCAATTTTTTTTCTACTACAAAAAGTGCTGCTATGAGCATTTTGATGTCTATGAGACCTTTCTTTCTGTCTTTGGCCTCTTTAGGGTATGTGCCTATCTTCCTTGAGTTCTTGACCTCCACGATATTTTAGCCATGATGTTTGTCTGTTGCCAGCAGTTCTGGGTTTAGAGAGGTTTGACAGATTGTTTGGAAGAAAGGAACCATTGAGACAGGCATACATTATTGTAGGCTGGGTCTTTTGATTCTCCCTTTCTGTTGGTTTCAGACACTTTTTATCCTCTTTTTCAAAAGCCTAACTGTTGCAGTAGCTACAAAAATGGCAATATGTCCAAATAACTATTACCATATCCAGATACTTTAGTTCTTCAAGGATTTGCAATCCTTGTTAATATACATACAGCTTCCACTGATAACAACTGCAACTATTCTATAATTTAGTAGATTGTTATTAAGAATTACTGTGTCTGAGAAATTCATCACTCCTTGGCTAATCTGGCAATGAGCCTCTTGGGTGTTAGTTAGACTAGTCCTTGCACTATGAACATACAGTGAGTGCAGTGATAGGCTGCTTGGTAGGATCTTCCCAGCTTGGTAGGATCACCTAGAGTTTATAGTCTCCCAGAAACAGTTTTTGAGAATGCCATGATGAAGCATGTGAGGAGGGTTTTACCATCTGTAAAATGGGGTTAACAACCCTGGTACAAGCTACCTCATAGGATTATTGGGAATGAAAGAGGTTAGTAAAATGTAAAGTATTATTATTATTATTTTTGCCAACCTAGCTGATTATGGAGAACAAGAACACATGAGAATTCTTTCAGAATATATGTTATGTCTAAACAGAGTGTTGTAGTGAATAGAAAGATTTGGCTTTGCTGCTGAGAAAACCTGTGTTCAGGATTTGTCTCTGACACATATCACTTCTGTGATTCTAGGCAAGTCACTTAAGTTTTTAGTGCCCCAGACAGTTCTCTAAGATTATAAGTTTTAGAGAAGGTGCTGACATTCATTTTTTTTCTTTTTGCATGTTGTCTTCCCCCTTAGAATGTAAGCTACTTGAGGCAAGAACTGTGTTTTTATCTTACTTTGTTTAATTAATTAATTGATTGATTGATTTTTAATATTCATTTTTAAAAATTATCAAATTCTCCTCCTTCTCAACCCTCCCTCACCCATTGAGAAGGCAAGCAATATATCAATTATACATGTGAAGTTATGTAAAACATATGTCCATGTTAGCCATGTTGCAAGAAATAAATAAATAATAAAAAACAAAGAAAATTTAAAAAGTAAGCTTCAAATCTGCATTCAAAGTTAATTATTTTCTCTCTGGATACCATTTTTCATCATGGGTCCTTTGGACTTGTCTGGGCTCATTGTCTTGATCAGAGTACCTAAATCTTTCACAGTTGATTATCCTTACAATATTGCTGTTACTGTATTCAATGGTTCCTCTCAATTCACTTTGTATCAGTTCATATCAGTCTTCTCAAGTTTTTCTGAAACCTTCCTACTTATCATTTCTTGAAGCACAATAGTATTCCACCACAATCATATGCTATGACTTGCTTAGCCGTTTTCCCAGTTAATGGGCATCCCTGCAAATATTTTTGTACACATTGGTCCTTTTCTTTTTTTCATCTTTGGGATACAGACCTAGTAGATTGGGGCGAAGGTATGCACAGTTTTATAGCCCTTTGGGCACAGTTACAAATTGTTCTCCAGAATGGTTGGACCAGTTCACAACTCCACCAACAGTGCATTCGTGTACTTATTTTTCCACGTCCCCTCCAGCATTTAACATATTTTTCTTTTCAGTCATATTAGCCAATCTGACAGGTGTGAGGTGGTATCTCAGAGTTGTTTTAATTTGCCTTTCTCTAATCAGTAGTATTTAGAGCATTGATAGTTTTGATTTCTTCCACTGAAAACTGCTTGTTCACATCCTTTGACCATTTATCAATTGAGGAATGGCTCTTACTTTTTAAAATCAAGTTCAGCTCTCCATATATTTGAGAAACAAGGCCTTTATCAGAGACACTTCCTATTAAAATTTCCCCCATTTCCTGTTTTCCTTATAATGTTGGTTGCATCTGTCTTGTTTGCAGAAACCCTTTTTAATTTCATATAATCAAAATTATACATTTTACTTTTTATGGTCCTCTCTATCTCTTGTTTGGTCAAAAGCTCCTTTTCCATAGATCTGACATTTACCTTGACTTTGCAGTTATTTGCACGATCCCTGGCGCATAGTAAATGGTTAATAAATGCTTGTTGACTGACCAGCTGATGTGCATTAGTAGAATAATTTTCCTCTTCCAAGAATTTCTTGAATCAATGAAAACACCCTCTCTCACTTCTTATCCCTATCCTATGTGTGTGTATACTGCATGTAATATATGTGTATACATAAATGTATATATATATATATATATATATATTATATATATATATATATATATATATATATATACACATATATGTCATAGTGGACAGAGTGCTAAACTTGGAGTCAACAAGACATTTGTTCAGATTGCACTCCTGATACTGTGTGACCATGGACATGTCACTTGGTATCTTTTGAGCCCTCAGTAACTCCCTAAGTCTTATTTGTGTAAATCACAGACTGGTTATAATCCCAATAGACTGTCTGTCTGCCTCTCTGGCATTTAAGGCCTTCCGCACTCTGGCTCAAACCTACCCGACCAGCTGCTTAGCCCCTTCATACTTTCGCTCCTCACTAGGCCACTTGCTGTTTCCTGATCCCGTCTTGCTGCTGTTGCTGTAGATTGCCTCTGTCCCTGGAACACGTCTTCATCTTTGCCTTTCGCAATTCTTCTGTTTTTTCAAGTCCAAGCTCAAGTGTCACCTACTCCATGGAGCTTTGTCTGGTACCCTGGGCTGCAAGAGAACTCTCCCTCCTCAAATTATCATAGGCTACTTTGCTTTGCCCGATCTTATTCTACCTTGTATAGATTTATCTGAGTACATATAGTAACTACCAAAATACAGTGTTGGGGAAATAATGCATATGCACAAAATAAAACAAACAAACAAACAAAAAAACTAGAATGCAGGGTAGTATGTTGCTAAATGTCTAATAGATAATAAGACCTGTAAGAATTCAGAAAAAAAAAGAGATATTGTTTCTTGATGGGCTAATCAGGAGGCTTCACAGAGAAGGTGGAATTAAAGCTGTGACTTGAAGGAGGACAGCATTTTGACATGCAGAGATGTTAGAAAACCCTCCAGGTGTGTAGGAATAGCATTGGTACAGTCAGTTAGGGAAAGACAAGATGTGTTTGGGAAAGGGCGAATGGACTAATTTAGCTATAGAAGATAGTTTGTCCAAGGGAGCAATTGGAATTAAGGAGGTAAAAACAGGTAGGAAACAGGTTGTGGAGTGTCTTGAATGCTGAAAAAAAGTGTTTGAACATTTTCTTATAGGTAAATGGGAACCAAAGAGAGTTTTTGAGTACTGAAGTGATTTGATCAAAGCAGTGGTTTTGAAATATTAATCTGTAGAATGTAGACTCTATTGGTATGAGGAGTGAGTAGAGGCAGGGGAGCCTAGTTAGGAGCTGTGATGGGCATGAGGTGATAAAGTAGCAAGAATTAAAGAAAAGGGGAGGATGTGAGGAGTATTTTGAAGGGATTTGGTGACTGGTTAGATTTTGACTGTGGGCCTAGGAGAGGGAGTTAAGAATGATAACAATGAAGTTTTAAGACTGGATAACTCCCTTGTTGTTGTTAAGTACTGTTTTACTCTTTGAGACCCTGTCCACTGGGTTTTCTTGGCAAAGATACTAGAGTGGTTTTGTCATTTGCTTCTCCAATAGAAGCAAACAGAGGTTAAATGACTTCCCCAGGGTCACACAACTAGTAAATGTCTAAGGCTGGATTTGAACTCAGGCCTTCCTGACTCCAGGGCCAGCCCTTTACCCACTGAGCTATTTAGCTGTCTCAACAACAACACCAATGACAATTATGTCTTAAGCCTGGATGACTTAGTATCATGAATAGAAAGACCGAAGTCAGGAGAACTTGGTTTGGAAAGTGTGGGTGGGGCAGAGAGGAGACATACATGAATTGAGTCTTAAATATATTGGATTTAAGGTGCTACCAAGACATTTAGGTGGAAAATGTCCAGTAGGAAGTTTTGCTTGGTAGCAAGGTCAGGGAGAGAGAGATATAGAATTGGAGTTATCCCAGAGCACCAAAATACCTACATTTGAGTCATACTTATCAGCTTTTTGGCTTTAGGCAAATGACTTAATCCCTTTAAGCCTCAGTTTTGTCATCTGTAAAATGGGGCTAAAAATCCTTACTTTACCTATCTCACAGTATTGTTGTGAGGATCAAAGTAATAAGGCACCATGCAAACCATAGACCATGATACAAATTTCAGAGATGTTGATGATGATGATGATGATAGTGGTGGTGGTAATGCTGGTGATCATAAAAGGAGTAATAGAAGGAATAGGAATAGGTTAAATCTCATCAGGAGAATGGGAAGGCAATGTGATATAAAGGGTATTGGAGTATAAGATAACCTGGGTTCAAATCCAAGTTATACCTCTTATTATTTGCATGACTTTTGGGTAGTTATTTAACCTCTTGGTCATTATTTCCCTCATCTACAAAGTGAAGAGGTTGGGCTACGTGATTTCCAAGGTCCCTTCCAGCTTTAAATCTATATTTCTCGAGAAAGAAGAGCTGATGGCCAGGAAGTATCAGCTCCTTCTCCAATAGGACCATGATGATATCACGGCCAAGGGATCAGTCAATCAATAAGTATTTAGTAAGTGCCTACTACGTGCCAGGCCCTGGGTATTCAGGGACAGAATTGAGAAAGTTCCTGCTCTTCAGAAGCTTATATTTGATCAGAGGAGATTACATGTACATTAAGTAGCATGTGTTACAGAGGAATGAGCACCAGCCCAGGAGTCAAATCCCGCCTGTGAGGTTTATGCCCTGCATAATGTTGGACCGCAATCTTCCTGAGCGTAAATTTCCTCATTTTAAAATGAAGTGCTTGGATTAGACGGCCTCTGGAGTCTCTTCTACTTCCAGATCTGGGTTCCTAGAGCAAGGGTGGAGAGCATTATTATATTCCAAACTATTTTTCAAGAGGGACAAAAATGGAGCAATAGAGTGAATGTGGCTCCTCCCTTGATATCTCTCCTGATGCAGGCCCTTTGCTATTTATTTCACAGCTGTCTGGTGAGGGGTTTGGCTTACTTTGTAAACCTGAACAGACCCATCTTCACCATAGGCGCCTGGGATGGTGCATGTGTAATGTGTTTATGTGTGTATGTGAGAAGTGTGACATGTAGGTGGTGTGGGTATGTGCTGTGTTTGTGTGTGCATGGAAAATGATTTGTATTAAAAGGACACTGAGAGTCAGGAATTAAACTCAGGTCCCTGGAGCCCAGCCCCTGGCACTCAGTCCTTCCGTCAGCGCTGCCTCATTCCACATATGAGCAAGATGTATTACTTTGGGGCTATTAATAATTTATCCTTTGCGGCTCTCATTTTTAAGGGGAAAAAAAATCCCCTTTGCCACTTGGGTTGTCTTGAGGAAAATGCTCCTTAGGCTTACAAGTTGGGGGAGCTTCTTTTAACAAGCTGTTGCCTCACCAGGAATTTGCCTGAGTTTTTCACAACTCTAATATTTAATAGTTAGTCCCCACTGACTGCTGAATTATGCCTTCAATACAGAATCCTATTTCTGGCAGCTTTATTTTTTTAACATTTTTGCTTAGAAATGAATTAATAAATGAAATGCAAGACTAATGTGAGCAAAAGAGTATGGATTGGGGGCCAGACCTTGAACTTAGAACAAACATGATTATCTTTTTTTTTTCTTTGTTAACAGGAGGGGCAGCTAGATGACACAGGGGATAGAATGCTGGGCATGGAGTCAGGAAGATGTATCTTTCTGAGTTCAGATCCGGCCTCAGACATTTACTAGCTGTGTGACCCTGGGAAGTCACTTAACTCTGCCTCAGTTTCCTCATCTGTAAAATGATCTGGAGAAGTGATTGACAAACCACTCCAGTAGCTCTGCCAAGAAAACCCCAAATAAGGTCATGAAGAATCAGGTATGACTGAAAAACAACTGAGAAAAAAGGGAACCATAGAGTAGCAGAATACTAAAACCCCAGGGAAGTGACTCTCCCACGGTTACATAGTAAGTGGTAGATCTGGGGAGCAGGCTTAATGATTCATTTGCTAAACTCTGGCAGTGGTATCAAAAGGGAAATAAATAGAGATTGTTGTTTTCTTTTCTTATATTTTCTCTTTTCTGGCTTTCCCCCCCCTGCATTTGCTTCTTTTAGCTGATTACATATAATAAGATTAAAAAGTATTTCCCTAAGGCATGTTTTTTGTTAGACCCAGTTTTGTTAATCAGACTTAAGTGTCTTCCCAGTTTGCAGGAATTTCTCACGTGTATAATTTCTTAAGGTCAACTGCTTGGTCCTAAAAACCTGCTGAGCAGTTCATTTTTATAGTGCCCAATTATTATTGATTTGGTCTTTTGAAACCTCATCCTTGGTAACTTGGAAGTACCAGTTGGGTGCACCTGGAAAGTACTTCTAAAACATGTCAGGGGTTGCCAGCCAAAGAAGTTCAGGCAGATGTGATGTATATTATTTGTTACTAATTAATAACAGCCCATATTTCTACAGAGCTTTGAGGCTTGCAAAGCACACTCGTAGCAATCATGTATATCATTGGGTATATTATGAGCCCCATTTTATGGATGAGAAAACTGAGGATCACTAGCACTAAATAACTTGCCCAGGGTAACTCATCTAGGAAAAGCAGACCTGGAATTTGAAACCAGGTTTAAAAACATTTTTTTAAATAAAAATTTATTTTTCTCAATGAATAAAAAATGTTTTCTCCCTCCTATCTCTGGGGAAAAAAAAGTCTTGTAACAAATATGCATAGTCAAGCAAAATAGATTCCTGTATTGGCTAAGTGATGCCCTTATAAACTCCAGAGATCTTTACCTCAATTCCCACCTACAGTGATCATTCAGGTCCCCCAGAAAAAGGCTAATTACCCTCAAGGTCCTAGAGTAGTGTAAGTACACTAGGTTGGTTTCTCAGAACATGACTGGTTAGGGAACTTCTGAAGGTTATCTTTCTTTGATGATGCTAGTGGCTTAAAGAACACACCTGTTCAGGTGTGTTCTTCCTAACATCAATTGCCAGTTACAGTTAGTATCTCTGTTATACAATTGGTGTCATTGATTAGCACTCTGTTATCATTTAAACAATTAATATCAATTAACTTTTACAAAGAGGTATTTACTGAGAAGATATAGTATGAATAAAAGTACCAACCTTACTCTCTAACACTCATATATCACCTTGGTCTCTAGGAAGAGTGGGCTCAAACTTAGAGCAATTTCTACAGAGCATTTGCCTTACCAGTTTACTTCTGAATGTGGCATAACCAAAGGATGAATCATGGTCACTCCCTCTTTGCAATCTTTTGATTCACTTTTATGCCCAATCAGGGAGGTCACTTGAGACTACTCTTTACCAGTCTTTACTGTCCACAAAATCTGGAATGGACTCTAGCTCCCAGGCATCTATGGACTTTCTCTCTGAATTTTTGAAGTTCTATGATTGTGTCATATACTGGTCCTATGCTTTTTTGCCTAAGTAGGAAAGAACAGCCAAATATAAGCCTGGAATGGAAGATTAAGGCCCAATGCCCCTCTTCCAACCCCAAAGTATACAACATCATTTCCTTCTAGTGCAGCTAGGGAGGAAAAAAGGGAAGGATTATGCAGTTAGTACCTTCTGTAAGCATTCTTAGTTCCAATTCAGCAGCCAGTCACAAGACTCTTCTTCCTCGTGTGCTAAGCAAAACAGAAACAAGGACAGGTTTATGCTCTGAGCTCCACGTGTGGATCCATAGGTGATGCATCCGTTTATAAGGAGACTTCCTTTGGGTTATTTTATACTCTCTCATTCTATTTTTAAATTTTTATAGTTTAGGTTGAAAGATAGCATGGTATTGGGGAAGTGGCATTGGACTAGGAGGTAGTGAGAACTGGGTTCTAGTCCTGGCTCGGCCATGAGTTAGTTTTGTGCTCTTAAATGAGTCGTGTACCCTCTGTGGCACCTGAGTTCCCTTTATCTGTAAAATGAAGATGTTGGAACAAAACTCTAAAATGTTCTGCATCTATAATCATACAGCACCCACAGGAGAAATATGCTTCATCAAAATATTGCCTTACCAAGTACAGCCTCAGCTGGCAGACCGTTTTTAGCTCTGGGAATGTGCTCCTTAGATACTCTCTATTATGCCTGGTTAGAGAGGCTCTGGGACAATCATATAAACCTATATAGAAACTGTGTCTCTGAACATAAGGTCTATGGTTGGGTGGGGGCGCTAGGAGTCGTGCCTTCATTTGAAAGTGTGTCCTAACAAAGACTAAGAAAATTTTGTCTGTGAATTATGGTCATGAAGTTCTTTGAGAAGAAGAGAAAGGACCCTGGCCCCTCCCCTTCTCCTTTACCCCCTTCCCCCCCCAGTATTGGTGCAGAACTGCCTCCTGGTCACCCTACCATGGGGCTTCAGCCCATGAGTTTGGCTCATGCTGTTGTGACTATAACTAAAATGTTCATGGTGGAAATGGAAACAAGCCAGAAAGATCCCTGTATCTGGAGTTCTTAACCTTTTTTTTTTTATAGGTCTTGGACCCCTTCTTCAGAATAATTTTTCTAAATGCATAAAATAAGCTACATAAGATTAATAAGGAAACCAGTTGCGTTGAAATGTAGTTATCAAAAGATTTCAAAAACATTTACTAACCCCAGGTTAAGAACCAGGCTCTAAACTAAGTCAGTCATAAAGCAATACATTAGCTTCCATATGCCAAAAGCCTGTTAACAACATGTTAAGATTTAGAAGTTAAGTTTTATGCCTCTTTAAGAACACATTAAAAAACAGACAGTTACTTTCTTATCAGAGAAATGGCGAACTATGTTTGGGCAAGGAGAGTTGGTGATTTCTCAGCGCTACAGGCCCTGCAAGTTGGGCGTGGGTCAAGCTGTTCTTAACCTGGCTGCTCTGGCAAGGGTAGTGCTATTCCATTCTATCAATTCTTCATTTTCTGTTAGCAGAAAATCTGTTTTAGGGTTTCATTATAGAAAAGGTAAAAAGATCACCAAACATCACTGAAGCAGATAAATATTGACCAATTCAAAACACACACATTGTGGAGAGGGGAAATAACTCCTTTTTCTGCTCAGGGACCAGGCAGGGCAGCCACTGCCGTCTAATTTAAACTTCTGTTATTCCTCTCCCTGACCTGGTGAGATTGTTCCTCCCCACCCCCACTGCCATTTTTTTGTTTAGTAAATACCTGCCTTGCATTAGATTGCTTTATCCCCTTAACCTTTCTAAATGACAATTAAGTCCCTCCAGCCTATCAATAGCATGTCATTTATTTGTTGCTACAGCTGAGCCTGACCTTCATTGATTTTATTGGAGTAATTTGCTGGAAATGATTTTTTAATGTTAGATTTATTACCGAGGCACTTCATTGTCAGATAATTGAAGTAAATTGTATTTTTTCCAACCAAATGCAAGAAGTACGAGACAGTTGGTGTGTTATTTCCAAGCCTTATTTGTTGCAGTTTGATAGACTTTCTTACACAGTGCTTACTTCTCAGACTTGTACAGAGAGTTGTGTTTTGAGTGTGCTGTGCTGGTGTTTGGTGGTGGGGTGGGGATGGGATGGCAAATTATAGCTTTTGTCTTGTCTTTTTTCCTTATTTCTTGCTGACATAGCAATTGACAGATAGAAATGACTAAACATCTTAAAAAATGACATTGCAACTTGAGCTCGGAAAAACGCATACATTCATTGAGTTAACACAGTAAGACTTACTCAAAGTGTCCGTACTCTGCCATAATTTTGGTTTTGCTGCAGCAGATTAAATCAAGAATATTAGTGAGGTCATAGAGATCGAACTTTTTTCCTTAGATAATGTAAAAATCCTCTAGTAGGGCTGCTATCCTCCTTTCCCAATATCTGAGTTCTAATAGTTCTTTCTGTTTTCTTATGAAGGTCTAGGTATTTTTCTGCTCTGGTATAACTGAGATTTTTTAGTGCACAGCTTCCCAAGTATGTGTGATATGCAGGAGCGTATGTGTATGCAGGCATGTATGTGTGTTATGTATATATGGATGCACACACATATGTACTTATATATGTTTGTACATGTGCACATAATGTATTTGCATATAGTTATAAATGTTCTTAGAGAAATCCTTTTCTCTGATAGCTAGTAATTAGCATTTACATATTATTTTAAGGTATACACAGCACTTTACAAATGTCATCTGATTTATCTTCACAACAACCCTGGGACTTAGGTGCTATGATTATTCCTATATTACAGATGACGAAACCAAGACAAAAAGATGTTAAATGACTTGCCCAGGATCACATAGCTAATAAGTGTCTGAGTCTAAATTTGAACTCAGAACTTCTTGATTCTGAGTCTAACACTGTGCCTCTTAGTTGCCTCTGAGTAGCTCAGTTCATAATTTCTAACAATTATTATTGAAGTATGGAAGTAACTAATTTTTTTTTTTACTTCAAAGAGGCAATGAGGTGTAGTTGATAGAGAGCTGGTGTCATTTGAATATAGGCTCTTTGAGAGTTGGGATTGTTTCATTCTTTGTACACAGTGTAGTGCCTGGCACATAGTAGGTGCTTACTAAATAAGTGTTTATGGATTGACTGAGAATCAGGAAGACCTGGGTTTGAGTTCTGCCTCTGACCTACATGCTGTGGGCAATCCTTTCAATCTTCTCTGAGGATGGAAATTAAGGATCAGATCTCATCTGTAGAGTTAGAAGAAACTTTCTCACCAGGAGCTGATTACACCAATAAAATCATGGGCTTTGGCCAAAAAATCTCCTTAAAGCATCCCTAAGATTTTAAGAAGAAGAGACATACCTAGACATTTTGGCTCCTAGGGCAAGTGGCACAAAATATGCCCAGGATAAACAGCATGAAATACCTAATCAGCTTCTTCAGACAAAATCAGTTTTGGGTGAATGAGATCTCAGGACACTGAGAAGCCATTACAGGGTGACAGCTAAGTGGCACAGTGGATACAGCACTGGGCTTGGAATCAGGAAGACTCATCTTCCTGAATTCAAATCTGGCCTCAGACACTTACTAGCTGTGTGACCCTGGGCAAGCCACTTAACTTTGCCTCAGTTCCTTTATCTGTTAAATGAGCTAGAGAAGGAAATGGCAAACCATTCCAGTATCTCTGCCAAGAAAACCCCAGAATGGGGTCATGAAGAATTGGGACAAGACTGAAACAACTGAATAACAAAAAGTGAGAAGATCTCCAGTAATGAGACCTCCTTGGAAGGAAGCATACACCTATCAGCTTCTTATTCATGTTAATCTTGCAAACTAGGCACTCAGCTCAGTTATTTCTGTGCTGCTGAAGAGCGCTCTCCAATTGAGTGCCCTCATTCTGAATATGGCTCTGATGAAGAATTGTGTGTAGGAAGTTCCCTTTTGAGGAAATTTTCCACGCTAATGCAAATAAGTAACGGGTCTGCAACATGTATTTATCCAAGTCAATAGCAAAAAAAAAAATCAGAGAAAGTATACATAGGAGAATATGTATCAGACAATACAGAATGAAGGTGCATTGGGAGTGAGGTAACTCAGCTCAACCAAGAGATGCCTGAACCAGTGAGAATTTAAGTGACTTGCCTGGAGGCACTTAAATCATGGTATTCTTATCATCATTCAATGGAAAAGGTACTAAGGTACTCTGCTACGTGGTTTACTTTTTAATAAAGGCATTTGTTAATTTATGGTTTTTGCCCTGACTTTGCTGACGTCTGTAAACAGTGAATGGTGGGGCAGTCCAGCCAAGTGACATCTCCTATAATTTAGAGAAGGGCTCAAAATGGAAGGAATAGATTTTAAAAATGTAAATGTTATGTCTAAGGAAGTGAAGCAAAAGCTTTTCATTTCTCACACACAAATATATATCATAGATAACATCTCTATCTCTAAACTTAGTCCCTTTGCCCTGCCCCCGAGATGGCTCCATCTTGGGGTCTTCTCCCTGGAGGGGTGAATCCCTGGTTAGGGCCACCATTTCGTAAGTGGGAAGGTGGGGCAGCTAGTGGAACAGTGCATAGTGCTCTGGGCTTGGAGTCATGAAGACCTGAGCTTAAATCTGTCCTTAGACACTTGCTGTGTGACTCCCAGGAAAGTCACTTAACTTCTACCTCAGTTTCCTCTACTGTAAAATGGAGATAAGAATAGCACCTACCTTGCAGGTTTGTTCTGAAGATCAAATGAGATCATATTGGTAAAAATTGCTTATCAGAGTGCCTGGCAAATAGTAGATGCTATATAAATGTGTATTCTCTTCCTTACCCCTTCCTTTGTTTTTTATGCTTATTTCTCTCCAAGCTCCACTTCTTCTCTAGCATTTTTCCAAAGCCCATTCACTTTTCCATCTCTCTTTCTGTTTTGTTTTCTATTAGAATGTTAGCTTCTTGAGAATAAGGCCTCTTATAAGGACTGGCACATAGTAAGCACTTAATAAATGTTTCTCTCTCTCTCTCTCTCTCTCTCTCTCTCTCTCTCTCTCTCTCTCTCTCTCTCTCATCCTCCTCCAAGCAAATGAAACAAATATTTTTATGACATCCTTATACACTCACTCACACAGAATATAGTTCTGTATGTATCCAACTATTTATCTAATTATCTACACACATACAAATAAACACACACACACACATATACACACATATGATTGTGACAAACAGGAGAACTGCAATTATCGAGGAACATTCAACGAGAAGTCTGACCAGAATTTCACCTTCATTCTGGAAGCAAGTCTTCCTGTCTGTCTGCAACCAGGTGAGGATTGTCAGCAGAGTCCTTGAGTCAAGGGTAAGAGAAAAGATAGCCTGAAAATCCCTTTGAATTCTGCTATCGTCCCAGCACTGGCTCCTTATCCTATCCCCACCCTGTGCTTCTCTCTTCCTGACGGACTCTGATTCATGTGAAATGCAAAGTAAAAACAAGAGTGATGAGTATTCTGCATATTTCATAAAGAAGTTGAGAAATTTCTGGAAAAGTCACCCCTTGTGTCAGTTGAATTTTTTTTATTATTATTACAAAACAGCAAGGATATGAAATAAGATGGGGAAGGGATGACTTTCACTCGTTTTAACAACTTGGGGACATTCGCCTCCCCTCCCTTTTTCTGAGGAAGTTTCTAGCATTAGCTTTGATGAACCAGTAATAGATCATCTCCTCATAGGGTTTTTTCCCCCTTTGAGCTTCCTTGATTTGAAAGGTATTCAGTCACATGCTTAGGTAGAAATGATCCAAAGAAAGTTTTCAACAGATTGACCCTGCTTCCAGACAATACAACACACCCCAAACAAGAATTAAATACCTTCAAAGATCAGATTGGGAAGGAGGGAGTAAGAAAGGGATTTAGTGTTAGAATACATACTTAGGACAATGAGGTTTCCTCAGCCAGGGAACCATTTGTAACATACTGGACTCTGAGATTCAACTTTGAACATAAGCATAAACTAGAGTGATCGACAGCAAAGACCCGAAAGAGAAACTTGGCAAGCTCTGGCCTTGCTTCCTTCCTGTCACTGTTATTGATAATAAAGAATCCATCAACATATTTTTATGGGTGATTAAGGAAGGCTGACCTTTCCTTTGCAGGTACAAATAGGTAGTTCTTCAGCAGCTGTAGCTGAATGACAAGATAATTCTATCCATTCAATATTGAAGTGATGTTGATAGTATCATTCTTTTCATGTTTGAAACAGGAAAGTACAGAGGACCTTTCTCCCTCAGTCGGCTCTGCTTTATGTAATGGCTTTTCTCTCTGACTAATCGCTGTCACATTAACCTGCACTATATCATCCTTCAGAGCTGTCAAGATAATGACGATAATCGAAGTGGCTCATTGTAGGTAAAGGAAATTATATGAGCAAAGTAATATCATAAAACAGTGTTTAAATATTTTAATTTCATTTGTCAGGGCTGCCCCAACACTTCATTACACATATAACCATCTCTCATCAGTGGAATTAGTGCATTATTCATTACTGTTAATTATTTTCACATAATGGCTGCCCTGATATATTTAACCTCCACATTATATCTCAGATAATGGGCCTGTAAAATTGAATTGTGTGAAGAGTGGAGTTCTAAAGCTCATTTGCAGAACATCAAAGAACAAAGAAGAGGAAAAGAATTCTAAATGGGACGTTTTGCCCAGCTGGGGCCAAACATTTGTTTCTGTCTGATTTGCATACAGAAAATAGGTGGTTCAGAAGTGGCTTAATACTGTACATGCTGTCTCCTTGGATTACACAAGCAATTAGAATTAGTTAATATCTCACATGGAATTGACTTATGAACAACAGCCCGAAAAAATGAAAAATGCAGAAGCCAAATATGACCGAATCTCCCCTACTTCCTGCCTCAAAAAAAAAAACCCAAACAGATAAAAACAGCAATTTACTTGGGCAACAAAGTGTGGTAGTGGGCAAGACAGCAGAAACACTATTGACATCCAGACTACTAACAAATAGTTTTAAAACAGCCTTGAAGTTTAGTTTTCAAAAATATCCAGAGCTAAGAATAACTACAATCTCTCCAGACTTTGGTAATTCTTCTTTATGATAACTACTGTGAATATTTGGCAAACTTTTTAGTGGCACTCTTTCAGAAGCATTAAAGCTCTCTCTACCCACATAAACAAATCATTAATCGGTACTTACAGCACATTAGACCCATTTTACAACTGAGGCCCAGTTTTAATGGTAGTTTAACTATATGTTGTCCACTGCTTTTCATTTTTTAAAAAACTTGACAAATGAAGAAGTTTTTGCAATATCCCAGTAAGGCAGAAATAGTTTTCCAATAGGTTGAGGGATAGAGATAGGGAAGAGATTTGTGATTTTTTGATATAGGCAATTGATATAGCTTTCATTGATTTAGGAATTCCTAGATCAGAAGACTTTCTCTATGCATGTAGGTGTCATCTTCTTTCCATTTTTTCTCTTTTTTTCAGGGGGGGAGGAGACAGGTAAGGGAGAGAAAATGGATGCTTCTTAATTTTTTAAATAAAGGCAGCTGGGTGGTACAGTGGATATAAAATGCTAGCCCTAGAGTCAGGATAACCTCAGTTCAAATTTGACCTCAGACACTTACCAGCTCTGTGACCTTGGGGAAGTCACTTAATCCTGTTTGCCTCAGTTTCCTCATCTGCAAAATGAGCTGGAGAAGGAAATGTCAAACTACTTTTATATCTTTGCCAAGAAAAGTCCAAATGGGGTCATGAAGAGTCAGACAGGATTAATTGGCTAAACAACAACACCAATTTTAAAAAATGAAACACACACATTCCCCTCCATCCCCACTCCCTGAACCCTTAGAGTCACCAGAACACTAAGAAGTCAGGTGATTTACCCATTACAGATCTAGTATGCATCAGAGATGGGACAAACAGAATGAAAAAACCAGTGAATGTTAGTGTTGGACAGTATGCCTTCCACTCACCCTTTTGTGGCACTAGTATTCTTACACATGGCTTATCTGAACATTTCTTGGTGGACAGGAGAGTGTAAATTTACTTATCCCTTTGACTCCATTTAAAATGTGGTGAGACTGAGGCTTGAGAGATCTGAACAAGGAACATTACGGCACAGTCACAGAAATGTGAGTAAAATGGTGATAGCTGTACTTGCAGTAGAGGTAACATTCCAGCTTTGTTTGCTACTGCCTTGGCCTCTATGAGACCAAAGATATAGGCTCTAGTTGGATGGGAATTTCAAAGATAGAGTGACAAATGGCATCTATGGCTGGTAGCTTCTACCACTTTGACAATGATTATGATCAACTTTCCAGGCAGCCCAGAAACTTTAGACAAGCTTAATCTTCTCCATATCAACAGGGACTCCAACTTGCATATTAGAGATGGGAGAGAACTAAGCTGATTTAGGAGAATTCTCATTTTATGGATGAGAAAAGAGAAGCCCAGAGTTTAGAGACATGTTCAAGTTCACACAGCTAGTTAGTGGTAGAGCTAGGACATGTACCCTAGGCTCTTCTCTGTCCACCTTTTAATATTCTATTGTCTATTAGAATCTGAGCTGCGTGAGAGTAGAGGCTATTTTGTCTTTGTATCACCATTGCTTAGCACATCTTAGACACTGATTAACTGGTTGTTGAACTGAATTTTATAAACACCTTGATTTCTGGGACATTCTGATGAAAGGATTTCAGTCCTTCATACAATATTCTGGATAGGTCCAGTAGGCACCAGAAAGTGTTTCTTATCCAACTAACTGGAGGCATAGCTATACTATTCAAAGTTTTCAGTCTCGCATAGGAAACTGGCAGTAACATTTCACATTACATGTACTCTTTCTTGTACACATCTGTATATTTCTAGAATTTGCTATGCAAGTTGGATGGGGCAGCTTTAGGTTGTTTGGTTGGGCTCATTCTGAAGCGAGTTATAACATAAAAACACCTCACCATAGCTCAGTGCAATGCACTCAGAGCTCACTTGCATGAGACCATGGTTTTGGTGTTGTTAAAAGGGTTTATTTCACAAGAGCCTCCTTGCTAAGTGGCAATGTTTTGTTTTGGGGTTTTTTTTTTGGCTATTTCCATTAAGTATTAATACAACATCCTGTAAAACAAATCTTCTTTCCCTACCATCAACTGGGATTTGTTTGGAAGAGATTCATTTATTTTTCTTTAAGTTTGTCACAGATTTCCATTTCCTCTGCAAATCCCAAGGTGCTACCACTATGCCCTGAAAAAGGCTTTTGTTCATTTCTTTAGAGATTTAAGAAATGTTAAACTTGGTTGTCATGGGGGCTATGTCAAAAGTGGAAATATTCCTACCTTTTTATGTTTCTATACCCCCAACTGGAGGCAATCTGAGGTTTTAAATGAAAAAAGTTTATATAAAACCAGATTAATATAAATTTACCATCTTCCATTTAGTGGCCTAATGATATTTTGGGGAAAGATTGTGAAGGTCAAGCTTATGTATTGTGCAATCCCACCTCCCCTTCAATGCTCTTAGCATCCTTCGTGAGGCATCTTGTACTGTTCCCATGAAGCTTATGTTTCTTCTTCTTTGGCACTTGATGCAGGTCTATTTTATTTTACTGGGCTTTTCTCTCTTCTCTACCTTTGTCCTTCCTCTCTCCTATCTGTCACATTGGAAAGGGTATGAAAAATGTTCTAAAATGTGTTATTAATATATCTGATCATGTGTTTTACCTTCCACAGAATATTTGAGTTTTAACAGGACAGTACCTTAAATCAAATGATATGGGGGAGATATTTTTGGATGGATTAGGGGGTCTTGTAGACCATTATGTAGAATCATAAAAATAGTAGGTTTGGGAGGAATGTTGGAGGTTAACTAATCGAGCCTGTTGATTGTATAGATGAGTGAACTGGAGCCCAGAGAAGTATAGTGAATTGTCCAAGGCCACACAGCTAATTAGCATCAGAGCCAGGATTAGAACCTACTCTCGGTCCACGGCTGTTTCTGTTCACATCTCATAGCACAGAACCTTCTCTGCTGTGTATAAGACCAATGCTGGATGCTATAGGGAATCTTTTTCTTTTCTGTTAAAATTTATTTAATATTTTATTTTTTCCCAATTACATGTGAAAAACAATTTTGAACATTCATTTAAAAAATTTTGAGTTCAAAATTCTCCCTCTTCCTCCCTCCCCAACCCTCTTATTGAGAAGGCAAGCCATTTGATATAGGTAATACGTGTGTAGTCAAGCAAAATATTTCCATATTAGTCATTTTGTGAAAGAAAACATAGCCCAAACAAAAAAAAATCAAGAAAAATAAAATAAAAAAGTATACTTCAGTCTGTGTTCAGACACCATCAATTCTTTCTCTGGGGATGGATAGCATTTTTCATCATAAGTCCTTCAGAGTTGTCTCGGGTAATTATATTGTTGAGAATAGCTAAGTCATTGATAGCTGATCATCTTACAATGTTGCTGTTGCTTTGTACACAGTACATTTCACTTTGCATTAGCTCATGTAAGTCTTTCCAGGTTTTTCTGAAAGCATTCTGCTCATCATTTCTTATGGCACAATAGTATTCCACCACAATCACTTAGCACAATTTGTTTAGTCATTCCCCCAATTGATGGGTATCCTCCCAATTTTCAGCTCCCTGCCACCTGAAAAGGGATGTTATAAATATTTCCATACAGATATGTCCTTTCCCTTTTATTTTTTATCTCTTTTTGGACACAGACCTAGTAGTGGCATTGCTAAGTCAAATGGTATGCATGATTTTATAGCTTTTGGGGCATAGTTTCAAATTGTTCTAAGAATGATTGAATCAGTTCACAACTCCACCAATAGTGCATTCATGTCTCATTTTTCCCACATCCCCTCCAACATTTGTTATTCTCCTTTTCTGTCCTATTAGCCTATCTAATAGGTATGAGGTAGTACCTCAAAATTATTTCAATTTGCATTCCTCCAATCAATAGCGATTTGGAGGATCTTCTCATATGGCTATAGATAGCTTTGATTGTTTCATCTGAAAACTTCATATCTCTTGGTCGTTTATCAGTTGGGGAATGGTTCCTATTTTTATAAATTTGATGACTCAGTTCTTTATATATTTGAGAAAGGAGGCCGTTATCAGAGACACTTTCATCAAAATTTTTTTCACATGATTGCTAAATGTATTTCCTTCCATCCTATTCCTCCACCCTGTTTATTCTATTCTGTCTCTCATTTCACCCTGTCCTTCTTCAAAAGTGTTTTGCTTCTGACTATTGCCTCCTCCAATCCGCTCTCCCTTCTGTAACAATACCCCACTTCTCTTATCTACTTCCCCTCCTAATTTTCTACAAGGCAAGATAGATTTCTGTAACCAAATGAGTATATATGTTATTCCATCTTTGAACCAATTCTAATAAGAGTAAGATTTACTCCCTCCCCTACATCCTCCATCTTCCTTTCCACTGTAAAAGCTTTTTCTTGCCTCTTTTATATGAGATAATCTACCCCACTCTACCTCTCCTTTTCTTTTTCTCCAAGTGTATTCCTCTTTCTCACCCCTTAATTTTATTTTTTTAGATATCATCCCTTCAGATTCAACTCACACCTGTGCCCTCTGTCTTTATGCACTCCTAACTGCCCTAATAATGAGAAAGTTTTTAAGAGTTACAAGTATCAACTTCCTATGTAGGAATGTAAACAGTTTAACCTTATTAAGTCCCTTATGATTTCCCTTTCCTGTTTACCTTCTTTTGCTTCTCTTGAGTCTTGTATCAGAAAGTCAAATTTTCTATTCAGGTTTGGTCTTTTCATAAAAAAAAAAGTCTGCAAGTCCTCTATTTCATTGAATATCTATTTTCCCTTCTGAAGAATTATACTCAGTTTTGCTAGGTAGGTAATTCTTGGTTGTAATAATAACTCCTTTGCCCTCCAGAATATCATATTCCAAGACCCCAGATCCTTTAATTTAGAAGCTGCTAAATCTTGTGTCATGCTGACCGTGGCTCCATAACACTTGAATTATTTATTTCTGGCTGTTTGCAATATTCTTTCCTTGACCAGGGAGCTCTGGAATTTGGCTCTAGTGTTCCTGGGAATTTTAATTTTGGGATCTCTTTCAGGAGGTGATTGGTGGATTCTTTCAATTTCTATTTTACCCTCTGGTTCTAGAATATTAGGGCAGTTTTCCATGAAAGATGATGCCTAGGATCTTTTTATTTTTTATCATGGCTTTCAGGTTGTTCAATAATTTTAGAATGGTCTCTCCTGGATCTATTTTCCATATCAGTTGTTTTTCCAATGAGATGGTTCACATTGTCTTTTTTTTTCCCATTCTTTTGTTTTTGTTTTATTGTTTCTTGATGCCTCACGTGGTTATTAGTTTCCATTTGCTCCATTATGATTTTCAAGGAATGATTTTCTTAGGTGAGCTTTTGTGCCTCTCTTTCCATTTGGCCAATTCTGCTTTTCAAGGCATTATTCTCCTCATTGGCTTTCTGTACTTTTTTTTTGTTACTATTTGGCCTACTATGTTTTTTAAGGTATTATTTTCTTCACTGTTTTTTTGTATCTCCTTTATCAAATTATTGACTCTTTTTTTCTTGATTTTCTTGCATCACTCTCATTTCTCTCCCCAATTTTTCCTTTACTTCTCTTATTTAATTTTCAAAATCCTGTTTGAGGTCTTTTGTGGCCTAAGACCAATTCATATTTTTCTTGGAGGCTTTGGATGTAAGAGCTTTGACTTTGTTATCTTCTTCTGAATATGTGTTTTGATCTTCCTTGTCACCATAGTAACTTTCTATGACCAGAATTTTTATGTTGTTTGCTCATTTTTTCCAATCTATTTTTTGACTTTTAACCTTTGTTAAAGTAGGGCTTTGCTTCCAGGGTGGAGGGTGCACTGTTCCAAACTCCAGGGGTTTTGTGCAGCTGCTTTCAGAGATACTTCCAGGGACTTGTAAGTTTCCAGTTCTTCCAGTGTGGTATGATCTGAGGAGAGGTGCGTTTAGTACTCTCCTGGACTGTGCTCTGGTCTGTGAGTGACCACAGACACTCTTTTTTGCCCTGGAACTGTGGCAAGGGTCCCTGTTCTCCTTCAGCTGCAGGCTCTAGTGTGCTAGTACTCCTCCTTGCCATGGGACTGCTACCCATGACTGTGACCCAGATCTGAGTATGAGCCAAGCAACAAAGGCCTGCTCCCCACCACTCCAGTGCCAACAGGGAGACTCCTGTAATCTCCTTCTGATCAATGGTTCTATCCTCTTACTGTCTGGGGGCTGAGAGCTCTGGAAGCTGCCACTGCTGCTGCTGATTCAGTTGCTCCCAAGGCCTTCTCCTGGTTTGCTAGGGTCTGTGCTGGTGCGGCCTATGTTCCACTCTCACCCGGGTGAGAGTCAGTTTCCTACTGACCTTCTAAGTTGTCTTTAGCTGGAAAATTATTTCACCCCACCTTTTTGTGGGTTCTGCCACTTCAAGAATTGTTTTATGGCATTATTTAAAGGTGTTTGGAGTGGTTATGGGGAGAGCTCAGGCCAGTCCCTGCCTTTTCTCTGTCATCTTGGCTCCACCTCCTATAGGGAATCTTTGAAAACCATTTTGTTTAGGAGCAATACATTGGCTGCAACTTACTGTAGTTCCTGCTTTTTTTTCTCCTTGTTGATAATCCTTTTTTTTTGTTTTTTTTTTGTTTTTTCTTTTTTTGACAAGGCAATTGGGGTTAAGTGACTTGTCCAGGGTCACACAGCTAGTAAGTATCAAGTGTCTGGTCTGAGACCAAATTTGAACTCAGGTTCTCCTGACTCCAGGGCCAGTGCTGTACCCACTGTGCCACCTAGTTTCCCCCCCCTTTTTTGGTGCTTTTCGATGAAGTGATCAGGGTTAAGTCATTTGCCCAGGGTCACACAGCTAGAAAGTTTCAAGTGTCTGAAGCCAGATTTGAACTCAGGTGCTCCTGACTCCAAGGCTGGAGCTCTATCCACTGTGCCACCTAGCTACCCCAGTGAATTTTCTGCAGTGTATTGTTCCTGACAGGTCGTCCTTCCGTGACTTTTGACATCAAAATAGTTTTCACAAGAAAAATACTGAAGACGTATTTAGTCTATATGGAAGCTTGGCAAGCCTTGAGAGAACCTTCACAAGCCTCGTGCCAGCAGGATTCTAGGCACGTACCAAATCACTGAAGACATTAGGACATATGGACATTGGGGTCACTGTACTACACTTAAATGTACATGGATGGTGAGCAAAGAGGTGTGAAATACCTCTTTGGGCAGAAATAACTAAAAATGGATAAACCATCTATAGCAGAGGTTGTCAGCAGCCCATATTCATTTATGTAGCACCTACTTATGTGCTAAGAACTGTGCTAAACACTGGGGATAAAAAGAAAAGTAAAAGACCATGCCTTCTATCAGGGAGCTCACAGTCTAAAGGGAGAGACAACATGCAGACAACCATCTGTAAACAAGGTATGTCAACAGAGGGAAGGCATTAGATTTAAGAGGGATTGGGAAAGACTTCCTGTAAAAGGTGATGTTTTAGCTGGGACTTGAAGGAAGACAGGAGGTGGAGATGAGAAGTGAGAGCATTCCAGGAATGGGGGACAGTCAATAAAAATGCCCAGAGAGAAGAGATGGAAGGCCTTGGTAAGAAATTCTTTCTCTGGAGCAGCTAGATGGTGCAGTGGATAGAACTCTGGCCTTATAGTTAGGAGGACCTGAGGTCAAATCTGGCCTCAGACACCTGAAACTTACTAGCTGTGTGACCCTGGGCAAGTCACTTAACCCCGCTTGTCTTACCAAAAAAAAAATTCTTTCTCTTAGATGATGGTTGTGTGAAGTATGATGACCTGAGAGTGAGCATCTATGGAGTATAGGATTTTCAAGGAGATTTTGGGGAAGGAAAACGGCCATGACTGGTCCTCTCTTTCTGAAGAGTGAAACACAATGTGTTTCATTGTGCCTTTAATTTGTTTGTTGCTATGTTGACATTGATCACTGTTGCATGCTTCTGTGATGAAGTCTTCATGTTTGTTGTGATAATGTTTTTGATTTAAGCTATAATGTGCAAAATAGCTGTTAGGTCTTAGAATCACTGAAAAATTTTAGGCTTGAACTCTCAGAGTGGGCTCAATTATTATAATAGTACTTGTTGACTTGGAGGGACAAAGATGTTGAGAATATCCTATGAGGTGATGAGAACTATCCATTGAAGATGTGAAATACTTCCTTTCCTCCTCCTCATCTCCCTTCATTTCCTCATTCCCCTTTTCCCCTTCTCTTTCCTTTCCCTCCCTTCCTCCCTTCCTTCCTTCCTTCCTTCCTTCCTTCCTTCCTTCCTTCCTTCCTTCCTTCCTTCCTTCCTTCCTTCCTCCTTCCTTCCTTCCTCCTTCCTTCCTTCCTCCTTCCTTCCTTCCTTCCTTCTCCTCCCTCCCTCCTCCCTCCCTCCCTCCCTTCCTTCCTTCCTTCCTTCCTTCCTTCCTTCCTTCCTTCTTCCTTCCTTCCTTCCTTCCTTCCTTCCTTCCTTCTTTCATCTTATTATGGATATGAATCTGTGCTTCTGTGAGTCCAATTATTTGACCCATTTGCCCCCACCCCTGGCAATTCTCATTTGTTCTGTCCCTGTCTTGTACATCATTGGTTAGGTTCACCACTAATAATGTCATTACTTTAATTTCTGTTTCATCTTTTGTTCATTTGTTTGTTCTGAGACTGTCACCCTATCTCACCCAGACTGGAAATATCGTAGTGGCTGTTCATAGGGTGGTCCCACTATTAATCATTGCAGAAGCTTTAGGGCATTTTCTGGCCTTTTTTGGGCAGCCTGGTGCAGTCACCCCCTGAAGCTCAAAGTTCCTGAGCTGAAGTAGTCTACTAGCCTCATCCTCCTGTAGTAATACAGAGTATAGGTATGTCCAACCACACTCAAAGAGCACATTATTTTTTTATTTTATTATGAATGTAACAAATATCAACACACATGAACATTTCCCCATATAAGGAACAGGAAAAAGTGGACTTTATGGAGAGTTCTTTATGTGCAACTTTTGTTTAAGCACATTTAAAATTTATCATGGTAGTTACAACAATGTCAGTGTCCTCTATTGGACTTTCTTCTGCCCTCTTCTGCTTATTTTTTAGTGATAAATTGGCACTCCTTACTTCCTTTTACTGCATTACTTTATAAAGTTGTAAAGTGTTTAATTAGATTAGATAAAAGGTAATAAAAGCAGAAGCTTTACTGCCATGTGATATATATGTATATTCCATCTGATTTGGGGACTGAACCTTACCAAAGGTCAAAGTTACAGCATCATAGATTTAGGTCCAGAAGGCACCTCAAGTACATCTAATCAAATCCTTTAATTTTACAGATGAGAAAACTGCACCCCAGGGAGTCTGTAAATTTTCTGAGGGAGCCACATATTCAGTAATTCGATAAATACTGTAAACATTTATTAAGTACATATTACATATAATGTTAGAGGTGTGATCTTTGTCTTTTTAGCCCTGAGATTAGAGTTCAATTTTTGGGTGTCCCATCTGAGAGAGGAGAAAAGACAATTCACTCATAAACAGGGCTGTACTGTCTCTGGCAGGAACCCACAGAGTGGCTGGTTGCTCTCCTGGAAGATGCATATAGTAGAACCAGCTAGGAGGAAGCAGACTGTGTTGATTTTCCTTTGCCCCAGTTCCACAGACCTGTACTTCCTTGTTTTTGTCCATCCTCTCTCTCACTTCTGATCAGGTGCAGACATCAAGCCTTATCTTCAAACTTTCACTTCTGGAATAGGATCCCTTCAAAGATAAAGGCATGTGGATAAGGGAGCTGCCATGTACTAGAGAACCACCCCTGTCCCTTTTTCCTACTTGTATCCACTTTCCAGTGTCTTTGAAAAGCCCACAATCTAGGGACTTATGTCCTGATTCATTGCTTACCTTCAAGTTCATCAGCTGGAGGAAATATGAACTTATCCCCAACTCCATAATGCTTCTGCTGGAGATATCATTGCTATTGTTGGTGCCTTCTCAGTCAAACCACTTAGGGCACTCTGCTACTAGTGAGATTTGCAACCTTGGGAGTTCACTTTTTCTTTCTGTGCCTTAGTTTCTTTACCCATAAATTGAGGGTTTGGCTCATTGGCTTTACTAGAATGCCAATGCGATCCATGAAACAAAAAAAAATATATTTAAGGATCCCTGCTGTAAATGATCTTTATATCATTTTGAAGCCTTCTGGCTTCAAAATTCTTGGTGTAGTGAAAGAGATGATAGACTTGGAGTCAGGACAACTTGGGTTGAGAGCTTACTTTTGATACTTATTACTTGTGTGACCATGGGCAAGTCACTGAACACCTCTGAGCCTCAGTTTCTTCATGTGTAAAGTGGGGATAATAATATTTGTGGCACCTCCTCCATAGGATGGTGAGAAAGGTGCTTTCTAAAATATAAAACAATATATAATTATGAATTATTGTCATATTGATGTTATTGAATTTTATTTTAATTTTGGCAGATTCTTATCTTGTCTTTCACAATCTGTCTTTACTACAGTCACATCCATGCTGTGATTTGCTAATATCTACCAAGCCAAGTTAAAGAGATCCATTCAGAATTTCCCTTTCTACCAACTACGTGTATGTCTTCTTTCTCTCCAACTGAAACTATAGTTTGTATTCATCACCTCTGAGTAAAACATTGGAGTGACTAACTTTATTGAATGGAGAGAATTATCCAGCGTCACAGATAAGGAATGGCAGTACATTTATTACTCTAAGGCCACATTTATGTAATTCAATTCAACAAACAAGTATTAGTGCCTAATATTTCTAAGGCACGGCACTGGGTCCTGGGGATTCTAAGATGATAAAGGACCAAACCTTGCCGTCAAGCTTATACTCTAATTGGAGGGAGAGGGAGATAAGATAAACTATGATAAAAAAATAATAACTGAGATACAAAGCAGAATGTGATAACAGGCAAAGGTGGATTTTGATATTTATTTGAGGAAGATGATTTGTTCTAACTAAAGCACTGGCAAATAAAGGGAGCTGTTGTATTTGTTTATAATCATGCCTTTCAGCACTGTTGATGGATGAAAACCAGTTTGCCTGGTATAGCCCTCCTGTTGCAGGTATTCAAGGTGAATAAACTCAGAGACTGGGCCTTACTCCCTCTCCCCCACCATCCCTAGCCTTTTGCAGAATTGGCATAATTAGGGTTAAGTTCCTCATATCCTTTCCTCTCATTCCTCACTTTTTATTACCCTCATTTTACTGGTCCAGTAGACAACAGAGAAGTCTCCCAATGGTGCCAGTCAACTCCTCGTCCAAAGCTCTATACAAGTTTGCATCTTGAAGGGTGCTAAGCCTTCTCTTGGAGTGATGGGGGCTGTACACTGAGACTATTCCCTATGAGAATCTGTTCTTCTCCTTTTGTGAATAGTAATAAAGTCTTGTTAAATACTATCCCTATGTGGCTCTGTTGCTCTTAACCCAAACTCTTCTGTACAATAATGCCCAAGGAAATTATCAGGAAAATTCTGTCCCGAGAAAACCACATTTCCTGGATTAGAATCATACAGGTTTGATTTTTATAAATATGTTCTTACAGCATCAGATCTGTGTAACCAAGTTTGGAGAAAAATGGATGGCAAATAAGGCTCACTGAAATGTTTGCTCTAGCCTAATTTTCTTATAGTTGAGTAAGTGTGAGATGTTTTCACAAATATGTTCCCTTCCTTCCAACCCCATGGATTTTGGTATGAACAGTGCCTCCTTGAACTTAATAAATGTTTCCTGAACTGAACTGAATTTGATGTCCATGAAGTGGAGAACCCAGACAACCATCTAGATAATTCAGACCACAAAAGACTTGCATTCAGTAAATACTTGGTAATTGATTACCTTGTAAAGTGGATCTTTGGATCTGGGTTATCTCCTGGCAGAAGTATGAATACAAAACTATGGACAAACAACATAGTCCCTTCAAACTGTCTGTTCTTGGGTTAGATAGATTAATTAATTGTCCCCTCCTGAAATTTCTTCTAACACTCTCAGTTTCATCTGTTGTGTTTTGGCCTATATTGTGACTACATATAAGTAGTACTTATATGGATGTCATAGCTCTTCTATTAGTGTGTAAGCTCTTTAAAAGACAAGGTCTATGTTTTATTATAGCTTTATTTCCCCAATGTCCAATACAGTTCCTTGAAAAGAATATGTACTAAATATAGTTTTAAAAATCCTCCTGGAATGAGGCAAGGGCACCTTGTCTGGAGGGGAAATGCTAAGTAAAGTTCTTAAATTTTTTTTTCTGGATCAAATAGGTGTATCTGATTTTAAAGTTTACAAAATGTCTTTATCTCTGTCATATTCTTCTTCACCATCATCATTTGCACAAGCTTTTGGATGTTGTTCACACAAGTATCTATTTAAGGCCATTTGACTCCACAGTTCATTCAAAATGCAATTTAAAAGCATTCACCTCATCTAGTCTCCCCTATAAACAATGAGTCTAGTTTGATTGTAGAAAGAGAAATATTGGCAAATTTTCTGTTGGAGAGCTTTGAACATTGGGCAAGAAAAGAGCACCTTCAGGGGACTGGCTAAACACTTTAAAAACCCTAAGGAGCTTTGTATCTAGGCCTAACCTATAACCCTTGAACATTTTTCTGAAAACAAGATCTTTCAAGTCCCATCTAAAAGACCGGTGTGCAACAATTTGAAGAATGAGGTTTCCCTTTGTGTCAGATTATAGAACTCAGCAGCTTTGACCTTTTTGTTCTATTCCGTTTCCAATTTAAGCAGGGGAATTATTCATCACTGGAAAATGGTGTTCTTCGGATCATCAGTAATCCTCAGAGTGATAACTTTGATCATCAAGTACATAGTGCTGAGAATACTGCTTCATTCCTAGACTATCCTTAACACTGGCCCAGCCATAAGCTGTCCTTTATGAGTTTGACCCTCCTGGAAGTGTATTATTGGCTAGGTAATTTTGGGGTAGTGGTCCCTGAAAATGACCTTACCCTACAACTTCAAATTCTTACTTCGCTTTTACAGCTCACACTTTTCATAATACCTTTCCGCTTTACTTTTTTTTAATCTATAAGGAAAAGAATTAGATTTCTTCTCTGTTTAAGATACAACCTGATTGAGTAGAAAATTAATTAACCCACAGTCATTTATTAAATGACTTTTATTAAGTGCCAAGAACTGTGTCAGTTGATGTAAAGATAAATTCAGAAAGCATCCCTGCCCTCCAGGAGCTTACATTCTATCAATGGAGAAAATATGTATGTATGTATTAAAGCTTTATAATATAGCACTTATGTGCCAGGTACTTTGCTAAGTTCTTTACAATTATTATCTTATTTGATCTTCGCAACAATTCTGGGAGGCAAGTCCTATTATTTTCCCTATTTTTCAGATGAGGAGACTGAGGCAAATGAGGTTATATGACTTACTTGGGGTCACACAGCTAGGAAATGTCTGAGGCTGGATTTGAACTCAGGTCTTCCTGACTCTAGGCCCAGTGTTCTACCCACTGCACCATCTGGCTGCCTACATTTAATAGTTTGGTTTTGTTGATTTTTTTTTAAAGCTTCAAAGACTTTTGGAACATCCTGTAGGTACAGTACATGTATACACATATGCATACATGTATATGTATGTATATATACACATGTACATAGTATATATGTGTATATGTATGTGTAGGTGTGTACATATACACACATATGTACATATACATATATACACTATCTCTATCTCTATCTCTGTATATAGCAGCTAGGTAGTACAGTGGATAGTGTGCTGGGCCTGGAATCAGGGAGAGTTATCTTCCTAAGTTCAAGTCTGGCCTGACACTTACTGGCTGTGTGACCCTGGGCAAGTCACTTAATGCTATTTGCCTCAGTTTCCTCATCTGTAAAATGAGCTAGAGTAGCAAATGTCAAACCACCCCAGTATCTTTGCCAAGAAATTCCCAGTGGGTTCACGAAGAGTCTGACAAAATTGAAATGACTGAATAATATGCATAGTGGATAGAGAGTTGGCTCTGAATTCAAGATCTATGTGTGACACATAGGCTGTGTGACCCTGAGTGAGTCAGTTAATTTCTTAGTGCCTTAGGAAATTCTCAAGACACCAAGACGGGAGAAGGTGCTGACCTACACTGGCAGAGCAAACGTCCTTATCCAGGAGTTATACACCAGGGAAATCACAAGTCCAGTCCCAAGCCTTATGGCTGGTTGGTTCTGGTCTTTCATTCTCAAAGAGGAGCAAAATAGCATCACTATGTTCTAGTCAAGTTACGGTGTGTCTGACTGTGCCTCATCAAACCAATATGAGCTCTGAAGGCTCTACCACAAGTCAGGCACAAATAGTCCATGTGAACGTTTGGGATGGATTCTCTAAATTTGCACATCTTGGATTTCTTTCAAGCTTCTTTTGTTCTGCTTTGCTCATAGAGCACAGAACCTTCTTTTGCACTGGGCGTGCCTGTGCCAGTGTCTCCCACGTCACACAATCAATTCCAAAGTTTTTCAGAGAGACCTTGACTGTGTCCTTGCATTGCTTCTTCTGACCACCATGGGAGCGCTTGCCCTGTGTGAGTTCTCCATAAAACAGTCTTTTAGGCAAGGAGATGTTTGGCATTTGAACAACCTCACTAGCCTATTGGAGCTGCACTTTCTGCAGCAGGGTTTGAATGCCTGGCAGGTTAGCTCCAGAAAGGACCTCAGGGTCTGGTACCTTATCCTGCCAGGTGATCTTCAGAATCTTCCTAAGACAATTCAAATGGAAGTGATTAATTTGATTTCTGGCAAAATGCTTCATATTTATAATGAGGGAAGTTAATACCCTATGGAACATGCATGGAAACTAAGCTAAGTTCCTCTGGGTACTCTGGGACATGAACTCAGCATTGAAGGGCTCTGGTACCATGCAACAATCCCTCAGTCCCTATGATGACAGCAGGGGGAGGAGGCTGAATCAAAAGAGATCGGCCAGTGAGACAGGCCATTCACTACTGGGTGACCCTTTTCCATGAAGGAAGGGAGAGACAACTCTTTCCTCTGGCTGCTGGGGTGGCTGTTCAAATGTGGCAGTTAGTATGTGCAAAACTAAACAAGACTGAGACTTGACCTCAAGTTTTTTGCTATATCCTCTATCTTATGTTTCTTTCTCTGAACATAGGAGACTTGAGAGTGATCATGAGAGATGGAGGAAATAGTTTTCCTATACCTTATCTATGGTGTACATAGAGTACCTTTTTGATCCCTTTTGGAGAGACCCTTGACTTGAGACAATATCTAAATTTTCTTTTTGAAAGTGATTTATTTTTCTCTTTGGAGCAATGGCGTGGAAGGATGGAGAATCTGAGAGTGCAAGAAAAAGCCCAACTACCATCTTTTGGAGGTCAGGCTCCACTAGAACTAAACCCAGTCTGCTTGAGCCTACAGCTAAGGAAACCCCTTAGTAGGAGAGAGTGCCCTGTAACATTGTTGTTATGTCATTCAGTCATGTGTAACTTTTTGTGACCCTGTGGACCCTAGCACACCAATATTGCCCATAGGGTTTTCATGGCAAGGATACTGGAGTGGTTTGCCTTTCTCTTCTCTGGTAGATTATGGCAAACAGAGGTTAAATGACTTGCCCAGGGTCACACAGCTGATAAGCGTCTGAGGCTGCATTTCAACTCAAGTCTTCCTGATTCTAACCCAGTGCTCTATCCACTGAACCACCTAACTGCCTGCTAGGAAAAGAGGTTAAGCGACTTGTCCAGGATCACACAGCTAGACATATTTAAGGCCAAATTTGAACTCTGGTCTTCCAGACTCCAGGCCCAGTGCTCTATCCACTGAGTCACCTTTGTTGTCATTGCTCAGTCATTTTTCAGTTGTGTCCAACTCTTTGTGACCCCATTTGGAGTTTTCTTGGCAAAGATACTGGAGTGGTTTGTCATTTCCTTCTCTAGCTCACTTTACAGATGACAGATTAGAGCAAACTGTTAAATGACTTGCCTAGCGTCACACAGCTAAGTGTCTGAGGTAGGATTTGAACTCAGGTCTTCCTGATTCCAGGCCTGGCGCTCTATCCACTGTGCTACCTAGCTATCTGATAATGTGTAATCTTTGGTTACACATTATTAAAGAGATATAGTTTGTTAGCCTTTAGAAAAAGACGTAATAGTCACTGACGCATTATAGCTTTATCAAGAGCAAGCCATGTTAGACTTATCTCATTTGCTCTTTTGACAGTTATTAGATTGGTAGATTAGATGTATGTTACAGCCATAGTTTACCTGAAATTTCACAAAAAATCTGAAAAAGCCTCTCATATTTACCTTGTAGACATGATACAAAGATGTGGACTTGATAATTGTATGCTTAGTTAGATTTAAAGTGATGATCCTAAGAGTAGTCATTAAGTGTCAATTTAAAGGGTGGTTTCTAGTGGAAGGACCCGTGGATTTGTTTTTGGTCTTCTGCTTCCAAAATTTTTGTAATCTAAGATATGCATGGATGTTTAGATGTCACACTTATTAAACTTGCAGATGAAGTCAGAGTCATAAATTGTGCATTGGGTAACGGAATCAGGATCCTGACAGATCTCAATAGGCTAAGACAATGGGTTAAATTGAAGATGTCGTTTAAAGAGAATCAGTTTAAAACCCTATACTTGTGTCAGCAAAACAAAACAAATTAAAATTGTAGAAGCACAAGATGGGGGAGGCATGACTAGACAAAGGCTGGTGTGGAAAATCTCCTTTTCTTTAATAGATTGCAAACTTAACATGAATCACCAGTGTGATGTGACAGGCTAAGGGAAAAAAATGCAGTCTGAGGATGCATTAAGAGAGGCATTATGTCCATAATGAAAGAGTTGAGAGTCCCACTGTACTCTGCTCTATCTGCAGTACTATTTTTAGTTATGGGTACAACATTTTAGGAAGAAAATTGACAGGCTGGAACTCCCAAAGAATGATGACTTAAAATGGTGAAGGGAATGGAGAACATGTCATATGAGTTTCAGGTGAAGGAACTGGGGAATTTTCACCTGAATAACACTTTGGGGGGGCATGATAGCTATCTCCAAATATTTGAAGTACTCTCATGTGGGAAAGAATTTACAATGTTTATGCTTGGTTCAGGAGGGAAGAGCTAGGGGGTGAAGCATAGAAGTTGAAGAGAAGAAGATTTAGGCCTGATGTAAGGAAAACTTTGTAACAATTAAAGCTGTCCAAAAGAGAAAATGGTTGCCTCAAAGGGGCAAAGGTTTCCAGACTCTCACCATTGGTCTTCAAGAAGAAGTTGGATGGCTTTGTGACAAGGATGATACAGAGGGGATTATTGTTCAGGCTCAGGCTACACTAGATATTTCCTATGGTCCTAATAGTCCCTGAAGATATTAGCCTAGGATAGAAATTAATATTCAGAAGTGTCACAGAATTTAGAATTAGAAGAGAATTTAAAGACCTCCCAGTCAACCTTTTCATTTTAAAAAGGATAATATATAGCTCAGAGGTTAGTTTGCCCAAAGTGACACAGTTAACAGTCACATTGATGTCTTTTATCTAAATAAACAAATCTATATTTCATTGTCTTTTTCACTAAAGGAGATGCTGAGGCATGCACTGACTCAAATTCAGGTCCTATAAAGGAATATGAATTATTAGAAAATGTTAAATTATGTTTGGTATCTTCTGAGGACAATGGCAGGGGAAGAAGTGATAACATTTTAGAAAGTTTCCAGCCAAACTGGTTGAATTTGTTTTTAAGAATATATTTTTAAAATGGTAATTCCTGGTTATATTTTATTAAGCACTTGTTTATAACAAACTTCCTCGCAATGGCAAGCAATAACTCATCATGAGGATTACAAAAACAACAGCTTAGGTTCTGAACAATTTGTTCACATGTTCAGACACTGAAATCAGTCTTACAACCCTAATTTCTGATCTTCTGACTGCAAGTCCAGTAATTTTTGCCTTATTACACTCATAACTTTTTTCTTAAGGGTTTTACATATTGTGTGTATACATATACATGCAAAGAATTTACTGTGTGTATGCATACAAATACACACACCCTATCCAGACTGTGACATCCAGTTAAATGTCCAGGACTTTGAATTAGTACATCAATACATATTCCTTGAATAGAAACTGTAACTGGTCAGTGAGGTGGGCTCAGAATAAATTAAGATGAAGGGAGTGGGCTGGATTGAATCTGAGAAATTGTACAGTACTTTTCATGATGCGAGACCGCTCGCTGGCACAAAAGCCATCTTCTTAGTGTAGATGTCGCAATGTTGCTCATCAATCTTAGAACACCACAGTTCTCAAAGAATCAAAGTGATGGGCGACTCAAAGGGAAATGGAAAATTAGTCTGTGTTCCATTCTGATTCTGTGTTCCATTCTGATTTAGTGGGAAGGGTGAGATTAGAAACCGTAGGACTGAAATTCCAGGCCGACCTTTGTTCATCCCTCTGCACCCTGATGCCGAATAACTCTTAATGGAACTGAATTCCCCTTGAGATTTCTCTGAATATACATTGTATGGCTAATGCAAATCTGGATGCTTTCAATGAGACCGGTAACTGAACAGATCAATCTGTGTACCCACTAGCTTGTTCTACTTATTCCCTATAGACACCATGCCTGCAGGGGGTGCTAGAGAGCAGCATTGCTACTACAGTGGCATGCCTCAGCATCTCTCTTTATGAAAAGACCAATGACATGCAGATTTGTTCTTTTGTCATCTGAAAATTCCTCCCCTACATGAAACAGAAAGAACAGTAATAATAATAGTAGCTTATTGTATAGTGCTTTAAAGTTTGCAGAATGCTTAATATTTTAAATACCATTTGATTTTCACAACTTGGTAATACGAATGTGGCAGCGGATAGGGTACTGGGCCTAGAGTCAGGAAGACCTGGGTTCAAATCCAGCCTCAGACACTTACTAGCTGTGTTATCCTGGGCAAGTCACTTAACCCTGTTTACCTCAGTTTCCTCATCTGTAAAATGAGCTGGAGAAGGCAATGGCAAACCACTCCAGTATCTTTGCCAAGAAAATCCCAAATGTGGTCACCAAGAGTCTGACACTACAGAAACAACTCGACAGTATAAATGCCCCTGTTTCACAGATGAAAAAGCTAAGGTTTAGAGAAGCTAACTGACTTGACAATGGTCACAAGACTAGTAAAGATACGAGAAGAGATTTAAACCCAAGTCTTCCTGACTCCAAATCCACAGCTCTGTCCACAGTAAGAATAGAATTTCTTCTTGTGGGCTGTAGCATAGTAGGAAGAGTTAGAAATGGGAATCAAGAGACCTAAGGTCTAGCTCTGGCTCTGCCTCTATCTACATGGATCAACCCGCTTAAATATTCTAAGTCTCAGCATCCTCCCCTCTAAATTCAAGGGGTAGCTAAGGGTTCTTCCTACTCAATGATTCCACCAAAGAATACTAAGATTGGATCCTATCCCACCTCCTTAGATGGAATTCAAGAAAATTATTTGTTACTATTAGTCCATATCCATGTTCAGATTCTTTGCCCAGTGATGGTACAATTAGACAATTTTCTAGAAACACTTTGCAGTGAATTGCTGATCCAGATATCACTGAATGCACCCTGAATCTCACATGCTGCCAGATTTTGTTACATCATCCAAAATCAAAATGTTTCATCATCTGATGAGATGCCACCAATCGTCAAGTGATAATGAATGCAGTATTAAATCCACCTCTTTAAACTTCTGTTTAAAAAAGTTTCTACTTTTTCTTGCTTAAGCTTTGCTTTAGGAGATTATTATCTGGTATAAGCTTAAGTTTGTAACTGGAAATTTCGAAAGAAAGAAGCTAGAGCTAAGCTGGGGCAACTATTGGAAACAGATCAGTGTTGAATCAAGGACATCCTTCTATATTAGCTACAGAAAGTGTCTTATTTAATTATGTGACCCAATCTTGCTTAGGGGTTTTTATGTTAGAGGAGAGAATCATGAACTATTAAACTCACATTCCAAAAAGTAAATGTGATAAATTATTGGTATTGTTATTAATATGTAGACAATATTATAGATAATATATGTAATATATAATACATTAATACTATTAATTATTATTAAATTGTCAGGGATATGTAAATAGCTAAAAGTACAGGCTAATATGGCTGTTAAAAACAACTATATTTAAATATCAATTTTCACAAAATTCAAAACGTAGGTAACAAGAATTAATTGAGATAAGTGTAGAGCAGTTTCTTAACCTTTTTTATGATGAACTCCTTTTGCAGTCTAGTGAAGCCTATGGACTGTTCCTTAGAAAAATGTTTTTAGGGCATAAAATAATAATAAAAAAAGATATACCAGGATTATAAAGGAAATTATTTATATTTAAATTCAATTATCTAAATTTAAAAAAATGGTTTATGGGGCTCAGTTTAGGAACCATTGTTATAGAGGCATACCCTTCATCAAGGTGGGGAAATTTCCACCTGTAGGCCACATGTGGCCTCAAGGCTACAGGTTCCCAACCCTGCTCTTCATGGTTCTACTTCTTTTCTTCTTCCTAAGAAAATTATTTATAGGCAAAGTAAGTTATAGACAATCTTAAACGAAACACTGTCTTTCTTTTCCGTAGCAGCCTTCATCATCAAGTAGCTACTAGGTGTATGTGTGTGTGTGTGTGTGTGTGTGTGTGTGTGTGTGTGTGATGTATGTGTGTTTCCCCAACTAGGGAAATTTGATATTAGCAGTACCACTGATGCTTGGTAGGATGGGACTAATGACAAGAATCTGACTTTGGAATGGAAAGGGAATAGAACAGACAAAAAAGTCTGGGTGGGTGCAGTGGGGAGATAGAATGACAATCATGGGGGTAAAGTAGTATTATATATTACAGGCATATACTAATATGAAAAAATATAAGGACCTGAGGATCCACAGAGGTAAAACCAAAAGTAATAGTTGTAGGAATAGGCTACAGCTAAGTCCTGATTAGTGCAAATAATGAATTCTATGAAGCGCACTACTCAAAGTTATAATTATGTAAAGTATGGTTCTTGGTTCTAGACTAATCAAGAAATGCAGTATGAATTAAAATAATTTGATCACTTCATAGGATGCATTATTTGCGCTAATCAGGACCTAGCTCTTCACATGATTAAGGACAAAAGAAGGAATTAATTGACACATTTGGCAACTGATCACAAATTCGACTTGTCAATATGACATTGTAATGAAGGGAGACTTCAACTCTGTCAGTGTGCTGCATCTTACTCCCTTGTGAAAACAGAGCGACTTATCAATAACATTGTGACATAATAAAAACAATAGCTAGCTTTCATGGAGTATTTTATCAACTTATAAAGTGCTTTATATCTATTATCTCATTTGATCTTCCCAACAATCCTATGAGGTAGATATCTC